>NW_015164189.1:1225442-1269944 GCF_001447785.1 Gekko japonicus
CTGTGGCTAGCTCTGTGTTTCAGAACCAAGAGTGCCTTCCTTGGCCTGAATTTTGTGGGTCTCTGGATTAGTTAGAAGTGGGGTGCCCTTGCTATGGGCTACCCAATAGTAAAAGGCAGCGCCTCTGGCTTACACAGTGTTTTGGGGGAATTAAACCCTGCACACTCTCCTCCCCTTCCCCAATGGGCCATAAAGGCTGACAGGGCAGATCAGGGGTCCCCAATATTCTTGAGCCTGTGGGTACCTGTCCGATTCCCCATGCATTCGAAATAAATCCACGTTTGAAGAACAAAGTTAAGTTTATTATAAAGCGATGGTTAGATCAGGAACACAAGCATTGTTAGGAATAACTACAAGCCTCCTAGGGAAACATAATAAAGGAACTTTGAACCAGGTGAGGACCAATGAGTCCAATTCCCGCTGGCGGGAAGGCAGATAAAACAAGCACCCAATTCCATGGGAACACAACAGTTCTGCAACATAAACACAAGTTCAGTTCTCAGGCATGAGATACATAATAAGCTAAGCAACGCCATAACTCCATCCCACCTCCAGCTGGTTGACCTTGAGCAGTTCCGCAGATGTAGCAAGCAAAAGACAGTAAACACCTACACATGAGAATACAGGGGGGGGGGGGTGGACAGGGCACAATGTAACATACAGAACATACACTCCACCTAATGGCAGCTTGCTGACAGTACCTCTGGAATTCCGACTTGGGGGTGGTGGGCGCAGACACACTGCGGCTGTGGCAGGTGGCAGGGTCTGCCACACACATTGGTTCCAAGCACTCATCTTTGATTGGACATTATTGTTCCAGGGGGTGTGGTTTTCTGGTTCAAACTGTGTTGCCTCTTCTGTGTTCTCTGCGTTATGCGCTGAATAAAGACATCACTGTTTGAAACGCTGCTCAATCTCAGTACATAATAGCTACGTTTACTAGCTAGCAGTCCTAAATTGTGATGTTAAATTTTGGTTTTATTTTTAATGTATTATATTTTAAGTAGTTTGTCTATATATAGGGAAGGTGGCATGGCATAGCCCGATCTTGTCAGATCTCAGAAGCTAAGCCGGGTCAGTACTTGGAAGAGAGATCCCCCCCCCCCCAAGGAAGGCTCTTCACAGGAAGGCGTTGGCAACCTGTGGCAACCCACCTGTGCTTCTCACTTGCCTTGAGAGCCCCTTGCTGGGGTCGCCATGAGTCGGCTGCAACTTAACGGCACTTTCCACACAGGGTTTATCTATGTTTTAGCTGCCTGGAGCTCCATAAGGAAGAAAGGAGGCAAACAGATGTTGTAAATAAATAAATACATAAATATATATATCTAATGCCGGGAGGGGGGAGGGAACCAGTCTTGCATTTGAGTAAACACTGTAAATTACTCTTTCCTTTTAGGAAAGGATATTCCTCTGACAATCAAACAGTAACAAAAATATCAACATGGCTTTATTTCTTTTGTGTTAATGTCTGGATTGTTAAATGCTTATGATACTATTATCTTGGGGGGGGGAGTTTTAACCTGTGTTCTCCCTGGTGGGCTGAATGGTTTAAAATAAAATAAGTTGTACAGAAAAGACCCAAATGTGCATGAAATGCCCCGTCTTTTTTGGACAATGACACCAACCTAAGTTTTGATTCTCTAAGGCTCCGGTCACACGGGAGGATTTGCCCTGTGAAACGGATGGGTTGAGGGTTGTTAGCATGAGCATCCATTTTGGACTATTTTATGGACTATGTCTTGTGAATATAAGCTTGACACTGAACGGGCTAGTGAAAAGACTGTGGAACACAGAGTTCAACCAGGGGGCAGGCCAAGACGATGCCAGTTGCATGGGATGATCTACATCAACCCAGCGGGGCCCCAGAGTCGTTAAGCTCATCATGTATGCAAAACGTGAAGGTTGATCGCAAACACAGAAACTCATTAGCCAGCCCAGACCGAGTGTCTCCACCTGACAAGCTTAACATCAGAAGTCCTCCCTTGCCAGACCACAATAGAAGTCCATTACACATAGCAACAGACACGTCAGCGCTACTGGTGACCCAGCACGTACCTCCTGCCTCCACCCAGACACCTCCCCTTTAGTAAATCGATAGATTGAATATTGACATCACAGCCAATCACTGACCTTTAGGGTCGGGCTACCTGGTAATCCGTTTGAGCCCACCCCTCGCCCCCTCGCAAGAGGCTTTAAAACATCAAACCCAACATGGCCAAGCAGCCTACCCCTCTACGTGTTTTCCACCCCATTTTCTCCCCCTCCGTCCTCCCTCCAGCTGGAAGTTTTAGGAGCTGAGCCACGCCGTAGGTAAATATACCCCACCAACGATACTCCTGCTCATGCAACCGTGCTGTGATATCTAACTTGCTTTTCTTAGTTCTTGTGTGTTTGTGTGGTTTTTATTATTATTCTTTGAACTATATCCAGTAAAGAAAGTTTTGTTTTACTTCTGTTTCGTCTCTTCATTGAAACGCACCAGCATAGCCCATCCTGCGTAGACACAGACCTGAATCTTGATTATTAAACTGTTCCAATTGCCTCTCCTAAAGAGCAATTCGGCTAACAGGGTGCATCAAACGGGCGCAATCATACGGCAACATCTGGGAAGCGTAGCGCACCCGTCACCAACCTGTACCATTGGCCTGAAGAAGCGGATTTAAAAAGTACCAGCAATAGGGTAGTAGCAACCGGAAAACGCGGGTCGCAGGCGAGCGTTGGATCGCGGAAGCAGAGTTAATCCAGCGCATCTGGCACACGCATGCATCCCGTAGCATGTCTGATTGCACCATGCCAGTTCTTCCTGGCCTTTGATGTGATTCAACAGTGCCATGTGATCGCCAACTATTGCCGTATGTGCGGCACCTTGGGGAACCATATGATCGCGTTACCGCGCATCTTAAAATTTTTTTTTTGATCTGGCGCTAAAATGCCTCCATTCCACTGCGGATTTTCTCACTCGTGTGACCAGGGCCTAAGGTTGCCTTTGTTCTCAGCACTGCGGGTACCTTTGCTCTGCACACTGAAATATGCCGAGCACTTAAACCCAGACCCTGGGATCAATCCCCTTCATCTGTGTCTGAGATTTCCAGCTGTCTCTTGGGTTTGGAGATGTCTTTCTTCCCAAGCTGTAATATGTGGTGGTGAGAAGGTAAGTCAAAATGCTCAGGCATGACAAAGGGATCCACTTGCAACTAAACTCTGTTCATCAGAGCAAAAAGAAAAAAGGGAATGAGCGGCACTGAATGCAAGGAAATCACCATGGCAAAGAGAAATATGATTTAATAAATGCTGTTGCTGAAAGCATAGAAACTGCACTATTGAAATAATTATTAACTTGACCACCAAAGAATTCAGCAGCCATAAACAGGAAATGTTAGTCAATAAGTGAACGGCATTAAGAAATCTACATAAAAGAAAATAAACTGACTCCACCAACCTGTGAATCAAAGCTGGAGAGGCTGCAATGCAGAAAAGTGACTATAAATTGCTTTGCTCTAAGTCAATATGGAAGGCATGGAGTTTCATTTTCTTTTGAAAAATATTCAGATGACCATCCTTCTTCTGACGAGCAGGTCTCTCACCGTGACCCTGTCAAGAGTGGTCAGAGGTTTGGAAACAGCTGAGTTGAACTCACACAGCTAAAGCACCACCACAGGCTGGTAAAAGCCGTAAGCAGGTCAGAACAGGATAATGATATCCATAAGGGGAGGAAGGAAGCTCTTCCGGTTTTGGGGAGGGGAGGAACCTCAGTGGGGTATAATGACGCCGAGCCAAAGCAGCAGTTCTCTCCAGGCTGCAGTCTAGAGATCAGTGGACATTCTGGGAGATCTCTAGGCCCCACCCTATGTCACCTCGCCATGAGGTGATTTGACCACGCAAGTTTAATTGGCTCAGTTCAAGGCAATATGTACTAAAGGGCAGCACAGCAAACTACCGGCAGTGCTTGGCCAAGCTGCTGTGCTGTCTCAGAATATTCATGAATATTCCAACTTCTGAAGGAACAGAGCTGCCAATGATAAAATGTTGCAGTCCAGGTTCTGTGAGGAAAGAGAATGTTGCCTGCAGCACACCTAACTGGAGGTCTGAGGGTCTATAAACAAACAAACAAACAAACAAACAAAAAGTGCATGATTCATTTTAAATTCCCTCACCAAATATTTTTCAGGTAGATAACGAGGGGAGATCGGGGGGGGGGGACTCCTATGAAATATTTTCTCTTTTGAAATGAGTGAAATTGTTGTGCAGTGGGTTCGACAGCGTGATTGTCAGCACATGTTTACTAGTACACAACATAATAACTAAATACTGGCCAGGCAGCCAACTATATCCCCACACATACCCCCAAGAGCACTTCGGTCAGGAACACAACATCGCCTGGTGATCCCAGACCCCAGGGAGGTAAGGCTTGCTGTGACCAGATCCTTTTCAGTGGCGGCTCCTACCTGGTGGAACAAGCTCCCAGAGGAGATCAGGGCCCTGCGGGACCTTATGCAGTTCTGCAGGGCCTGCAAGATGGAACTCTTCCACCAGGCTTTTACATAGGGGCCGCCACTACCACCACCACCAATGGCGTGGGTAACAACGGGGCCAAGGGGACAGCCCTCGGAAGATCTGGTACCACTGGACTGGCTATGTACCAACTACAGGACAATACCACCTCCAATGGAAGAACAACTACAGGACAATACCATCTCCAGGGGATCCGAGGGGTTCCCTGAGCCAATGTTGTGGGCAAACTTCAAGTATTCAGGAGGGTGGGGTTGGGGGGGGCTGGCCATAGGGCACGGTGGAAGGCATGAAACAACACATGATGGTGACCATATGCCCCTCATCACTGCAGGTGTCTGTCAGGGGGCGGGGAGGGAGCAGAGAATGGAGTTCTCCTGAGACACCCTTCCCCATCCCCTAGATGTGACATGCAATGACATCTGCCTCTGGGACTGGCCGCTCCCATTGACCCAAAGTGCCCCACCCCTCATGCTGCCCCCACCTCAACACTGCAATGCAAGGCCACACTGCAGTGGAATTGCCATGGATGCGCCCTCGCAAGCGGCCAGCTATACTCCCCCCCCCGCTCTGCTGCAGCGAAACGTGCCCCTTAGGGAGCCAACTAGCGGCATTGCCCCTGCACCGTGGCTGGCACCTTCGGGATTGCTCTGCAATATACTAACAGCTAATAATATTAGCAACAGCTAATATACAGGATATACTAATATTGATATATACGTTATTAAAGAGCTCCGTGTTTTCAACATTACAAAGACCAATTTCACACTGTCCTGGGCTCGCTCCTCCTTTCCCTCCGCTTCTTCTGGTCAATTTGACACCATTTGTCCCACTGCCGCCTTTTGACCTGCAGCTTCCCCCATTTTGCTCCGGCTCAGCTCGATCCTTGCTTTGCCAGACGTTTCCTGTTGCCACGCGGAGAAAAAGCGGGAGGGGGAAGGGGAGGGATTAAGAGAGCAAAGACAGGGGAGGGGGAGGAGGGCCGACACAGGAAGCCTCAGGAAACCTCGCCAAGGAAGTAAAACTCCGGGAGCAGATTAAAAACAGCCACGTGCCAAGAACTCTAATGAGAAATCCGTTTAAATGGTCTGGGGCAAACTGCCCCAATGGTAAACAGGGGTAAGTAACGTGTGCAAAATCGGTCAAAGTTCAACTTGATGCCTCAATATGCCTCTAGTTCCACTGTAACTGTATGAGACTGTCTCCATCCAAACAACACACCATGATTTGTTTACTACAAAATTTGTTTCCTGATTTCAGCATTTATTCCCCCCGTCTCTCAGATCACAACAATTAAGATCCATGTACCAAGGAAACACGGGGGTGCATCAGTTTGCAGCTTTCCTTCAGATACTGGGTATATTTTCAATATTGCTTGGAGAAGACATAAGTCGGGAATCCAGAGACGGCTTGCCTGCAAGGAAGCACCATTTAATAAAAGAACACATCCATTTGAGCAAGCATGCACCGTGGGTGAATAATACTTTCAAATTCCGTAAACATGCCAAATAGTTATATACTGACTAAGTTATAAATGGTGCCCTTTCTGTTGTTAAAGCAGTAAAATAAGTTTAGGTTCGACAGGAAAGTAAGCATTGCATTTATTCTGGTTTTTCCAAACATGTTTCTGTTTATTACTGGGTGGGGTAAGAGGGGAAAAACTCTCTCCTCCTTGTGTAGGGGAATGGTGTTCCTTTGTTTACTGCCCAAGACTTGGAGATGCAATGGGATTTGGGGTTATATACCCCAACAAATACTGCTCAGGGCAAGGGCTGCTCTTTGGGATACTATCAGTGATCTAAAGTCGAGATCCCCAACCTTTTTGAGCCTGCAGGCACCTTTGGTATTCTGACACAACATGGAATGTGGCCAGATAGGCAATTTGGCCCACTGTAGTTGCATTTTCCTAATGGATTAAATGGGCTCGTTCATACATCCACATCTGGCAGCTGTTCCCTTGTCGTATGCACCCCATCGTATGATGTGGAGTAAATAGCCACCAGAGACAGTCAGGTGCTGACAGATCCCTGTGCATGGATTCTGCATTTCTGGATGTCTGAACATCCCTGATGCCATGCTCAAGTCGGTTCAGAAGTGTGAACCTTTAGTTCCAGTTTTGTAGTATTTTCTTTTAAAAGGCGCACCCAAGAAATATTCTTTTAAAAATGTCAACGTTCTTATTTTGTCATCCCCCCCAAAAAAGACCAGACCACGCACTCCATTGTTGGCACACAGCACTGATCTGAATGGTCAATCATGGAAGAAGCACATGGTGAGGCCAGGTCAGGGTGGGAGTCTGATGCGATGGAGTAATTAATGGTGTGCCCAAACTGTGCCAACCTGCCAGTCTGACCGCAGCCATGGTGGGTGCAGCCACAAAACGGCTGCCATAAAATGGCTGCTGCAGGAAGTGGAACCGGCCGCAAAATGGTTGCCCTCGTTTACCTTCAGTCACACAGTGGACTGTAGTAGCAGCTGCTGCCATAGCAACAGCCAGTCAAACCTCCAGTCAAAAGCCTTCCTGTGCAAAAGCCCTTCCCATTTTCTAGAATCACTCGGCAGGCACCAGTAAAAGTGCTGGGGGGGCGTCAAAGTGCCCAGAGGTACCACCCTGGGGTCCCCTGCTTTAAAGTGAGAATACAGTGATAGCAAAACCTTAGCAACCACAAAGTATGCTTACTGCATAGCTCCAATGTTGAAAAGAGGTTCGGGGGAGGGAACTCTTGCGAACTCTCTCCCCAACTATACATGGTTCTGTCGTTGAGAAAGACTACTGTACATTACAGGAGTAAACATAATTTACCATCCACGGAAGGATCAGTACACTGCTACAGCATTGGCACAGTATCCCAGGCAGCTCTAAGGATGGTGCAAGGCAATGAGTCTGGGAAGTTATTTATTGTTCTCCGACACGCAGCTTCCTCCTCACTCGAGCAACAGTTTATCACCGAGCGGAATAAGAATTTCTGAGCCGCTCCGTACTGTGGCTCAGAATCTGTTGACGAACCCACAAAGAGCGCATTTATCAGGGTGGAAGGTACACCAAGGATCTGATGCATGATGTGTCAGGCACTGGCAGTTCAACCCTCCCCACAAGAAAATGGACCGTTCGTTTCCAGGCATGTTGGTACATTCAATTCCAGCCTGACAGCCAAGGCAAAGGCTCTCTCGGGAAGATTAATTAAGCCCCTCCGAATGGGAGAGAATTAGGAGAACACTCGGCTGATTAAAACGGGGCTACTGTACTGCTTAATTTGCTCAACAAGGACCAGGTATAAAATTGTGGCAACAGCCGGATTGACTTCCATCGGATTTACAACTCCCAGCCTCTTGATGTGGACAATCTCAGAGACGTTATTAGGACTGAATGTTCACTTCACACACCAGTGATCATAAAGTACGTCCTGTTAAACTCATAGCAGCTATCTTTCCCTTCCAGCTTCTCTGCTGTTCTTCCCGGGGCTGTACCTGTGATTACCGTTCCCTGTTCTTGGTGGGACTGACATTTCAGTAAGATGTCAAATGTGCATTGTACTGGGACATGATCACTTCTCATTCCAGCAGTGGCTTACATGACGGAATAACCTTTCATTTGTTTAAAAGAAAAAACCCTTCACACAGAAACAAGATGTAAGGTGGAATGCTAGTCCAGAACCCTGACATGCTAGCTTTCTGTATGAAGGGAACTTTTTGGATGGGGGAGCATTCAGCAATTGTCATCTGAAGTGGCATAGCCAGACACAGATTTACCACCCCGGTGACAACAAGGCCTAAAAGCCTAAGCGTGAACTGGGAAGTCCACAGTATCACTTCATCCAGGAATACACTGACGTGGCCCCAGGTTAACAATTCTTTTGCCTCAGGCCCTCACAATCTGCAATAACAGGAAATTATCTATCTCAGGTGTCCCTAACGTAGCACCTTGGTAACTGCCAACACCTTTCCTGTCAACTGCCAAAATGGGCAAGACCAGATAGGCCTTTTGCCCAGCCAGGCTTCTGATTGGCCCTTGGAGATTTGATTGGCTGTGCAATTAATTTAGAAATGTTGCTTTGGCAGCAGGGGCTGCCACAGTGCAAGGATCCTCACTATGCGATGGAAGTTCAGCTGCAGCAGCCATTTTGTAGCTAGCTCCACCTCCTGCAGCAGCCATTTTGTGGCTGAGCCCACCATGCTGTGTCATAACAAGATGGTATTTAACACCTCAAACTATCTCACATATGTCATCTACATATTCACCAAAATGTTGGAAAGGCTGTGGTGTATTGGGATCATTTGCACATTGCTGGTGGCAATGCACAAAAATAAAATCCTTTTGGACAGAAGTAATAAACAAAATAAAACAGATCTTAGATATTGACTTAACACTCGATCCTGAAAGTCTATTGCTAGAGTTGTGGCCGAATCGGATCAAGCAAAATCATCATAATAATACATTAGAAACAATGCTGTACGCTGCCAGAGTCTCTATAGCTTCAATGCGGAAAGACAAGAATACCCCTGACATTCACACCTGGTTCAGAAAGTTATGGGACCAATATGTCCTCGAGAGTATAACTGACAAAACTGGTACTTACATGAAAAATAACTCAACCAAGACGTTCAGTGCAAAGTGGTTTCCAATTCTGTCTTATCTATCGGAGGAAGAATACATACCTCCATCTTGGAAAGACTACTTGAAATGGTTCTGAAAACCCATATCATAACACATTGCTCAGTCACAGCTGGCTAACGGTTTCCATGTAGCAAGGTCATTTAATATTTTTTTAAATAGAACATCAACTAAGAATTTCTACATAACCACTTGTAACAGTTACTCTTGATTGTATTGTAGGTTTAAGTTACATACTTGTAATACTGTTTCTTAATGTATAGTGTTTCAATTATTCTTCACTATGTTTAATATAAATTTATGTAAAAAAAGCATTTACTTACAAAGTACCTATTCTGAAATGTTTATTACAGAAAGTGTTGTATATGTTAATACTTTGAAGATATAATAAAAAATTTAAATTTAGAAAAAAGAGTTCCAAAGGTGCCCCCAGGCTCAAGAAGGCTGGGGACCCCCTGGTCTATCTTGTAACTATTGTGCATCATAATTCTCTCTCTTTTAAGCTCTTTCCTAGGATGGTTGTGTGATTAATTAAATTATATATTGTGAAGTTACTCGAATGCTCCAAAAGTTGTATATAAATTCTAAAATGGCGAAGAAGAAGAAGAATCTGTGCTCCCAAACCCAGTATAGTAGACAGGACTTGATAGATGAAGGTCCTCGCTCAGTAGAAGCTTCGAGTGGCAGGCTCCTTCTTGAATTCATACAATGCGTTTAGAAACTGCGGTGTAGGCTATTATGGTGTTCTAATTAGTCAACATGTTTTCCAACTCCCCCTAGCTGTTAAGGGTTCATCTCAACCAGAGCTGTGTTCAGAAAAGAAGCTGTCTTCTCTGCCAGGAGTTATTTGATTTTGCTGCCTTCCCTTCCTCCCTGTGCTCTTCCCCCAGCCGGGGACTGTTGTATTGCAGGCATCATGGGACACTGTGTTTTTGTATTTGACTTGCTCTGAGTTGTAATGCTTTGTGCCTGCATTTTAAAATGCATAGAGATTGTGGTATGAAATGATACAAACCGACGTCGCACACCTCAAAATCTTTTTCTAAAGTTACCGATATTTTGTAAAAATAAAGGGGAACCCCCCCACCCATGTTTTCCAACTCCAATGATTAAGCATTTTTTTCCAACTCCATGTTTTCCAACTCCAATGATTAAGCATAGGTTAATTACACCGATTACAATGATGTCACCAGTGGACACCCATGATCCTAATAATAGAAATATTCACCCAGGGCTCTTTTTGTAGCAGGAACTCCTTTGCCTATTAGGCAACACACCCCTAATGTAGCCAATCCTCCAAGAGCTTATAGAGCTCTTCTTATAGGGGCTACTGTAAGCTCTTGGAGGATTGGCTACATGAGGGGTGTGTCGCCTAATATGCTACAGAAAGAGCCCATATGACACAAGACTTGTTTCACCCGCTGATACAGTGAATGCCTGAACTCTCCATAGTTTCACAGGAGGCAATCCTTAAAAAGGGATCCCTGGTCTAGGACCTATATAAGGGCTGATCATACATTCATAAAAGGACATTTACAGAAAGGAATGCCAGGCAAAGGAGATACTCCCTTCCTACCCATTCAGTCTCTTTCTTCGGGCTTATTCCCAGTTTCAGAGCTGGGGGAAATGGCCTGGGTGAAATGGAATTTGCCAGACAAAACCAGCAGAGGGTTCCGCATTCCCGTCTTGCCCACCAGCTCTCCCCTGCAAATGTGTCTTCCCCCCCTATCCCATGTTAGCAATCCGACAATACAGGACCCCACCTCTATCATCATAACCTGTAGTTCTGCTCTAAGAAATTCTCAACCCCGGAGGAATATGCTGTAGTACAACCGTAATGGAAGAAGCAAAATGGAAATAATTAATTTCTTGTGGAGTTATTCGGCATGCGTGCTGAGAAATCAGACCCAGTGTTCACATCATCCCCGCATCTTTCTAGGAATTTATTTTGTCAGTTCAGCCCAGTCTATCCAGCAGGAAAGCTGTGTATTGCTGCAACTTATTAATTGGGAGGTGGTAATATAACTGTAGGAGCTGCGGTGGCTCAAGTGGTTAAGATGCTGAACTGCAGGCTGTGGAAGGTCGGCAGTTCAGCAGTTCGAGACCCGAGTGTGCAGCATGACGGAATGAGCTCCCGTCTCTAGTTCCAGCTCCTGCCAACCTAGCAGTTTGAAAGCAAGAAATTGCAAGTAGATAAATAGGTACCACTTCGGTGGGAAGGTAACAGCGTTCCGTGCGCCTCGGTGTTTAGTCATGCCGGCCACATGACCACGGAAACGTCTTTGGACAGCGCTGGCTCTTCGGCTTTGAAACGGAGATGAGCACCGCAACCCTAGAGTCGGATTCGACTGGCTTTCGGGCAAGGGAAACCTTTAACTTTACCTAATATAACTGTGCCTGGAGGTGCCAGGTGAGATTTGCCCTTCCTAGAGAGAAAATTCTTATTCTCAAGCAAAGTTGGGAACTGCTGCTTGCCGGCAGCCACTGGGCACGAAGCCTCGCTCTCCAGCCTGCCTGTTGGCATGTCATGCCAGTAAGACATCAGGCTTGGTGATCTTAGTGATGTAGACTGACAGTAATGACAGCCACTGTAACTAGCTCAGACCGGTTCTGGCAAGAGCTGACTCAGCAGAGACTGCTGATTGGCTGTTGGATGTGTATATATTTGTACATATGCTGTATAACTGTTCCCTTCTCCTGAATGACTTGTCTGGCGAAGCACTCTGTCGGTGTATACCAGATTAACATAAATATTGTAAATAAACTGTATATAGTTAGCACTAGACAGTGTGGTCTGTCTTTCTTTCTATTGCTGGCACTTTACCTGTACTGGGCTAAGGCAGCACACGTTCCCTGCGCGACAGTTGCCTTATTGCAGTTCCCTTGAGTGCAAATCATAAGCCTTTAGGATCTTATACAAACGTTAGAACTTGGTGGGAAAAAGAATATCTGCAAGAAGGGATTTGGCTGTATGCGCAGGAGTCTTCAAGGACTGCTGAGAACAGTAGACGGGTTGAGACTGCACAGTTCCAAGGCACAACAGAAAGCAAAACATAGATTTTCTTTAAAAAAAGGTATCCAGATAGAGTCTTGAGGGTTGGCTCCTTTCCTGTGTCTCGAGGATGGCATATTGTCAGGCTGAATTGTGTGTGTGTGTGTTTGTGTATGCACACTGCTTTTCTTCTCCTGCATTGCCACAGGCAAAGCACCCTTTGTGGATGGTCCTCTCATGCATACAGCTAGCAAATTACCACTGAGTGTAGATGTTATGTATTGAGCCTCAGCCATCCATGAATGTGGACCTTGAACTGGGTGAGCTTACTCCCCAAGAACAATAGCTGACCGGGATCCTGGAATTGACCTATAGATAAGCAGTGTAATGTCAATAACCTATCCTTGGGAGTGTGTGCATGTGGGGTGTGTTGTTTGCATGCTTTATAAGCAGGGCTCAAACCCCGCTGGGTGTCCTTGTTGTGTTCCTGACATCATTGAATAAACTAGAGCTGATCACTGACCATGCGTCCAGAGCCCAGTATTTAACAGTAGAGCAGCTCAGAGCCAGGTCTTTGGATCAAGTTGTTTGGCAGCTGACAGTCTGAAATATTGGAAGAGAAGCAAAAGGACGCAGATCTAAATCGGGATATTTTTAATACCCCCACTCCATTGATTTCCAGTACAAGTACCTGTCTTTTTTCCCACTCCAGGTGCTTAAAGCAGCCTAGGAGGCATTTCTGATCAAGGAAATAGCATATGGAGAGAAGAATTATACCCCTTCTTCCCTGGTGCTGTGAAACAAACCCATATTGGGCCTCTTGGCAGCTCTCTCTTTTTGTAGCTCATTTAAACATCTACAGATTGAAACACAAAAGATTGGGAAAGGGGTCAAAGACTAGGTTAGCTTAGCCCCAAGTAGTGCTGTTCTCTTCGCAGACAGCCAGGGCAGTGCTGAGAAGGTGCCGTCCTAGCTCTTTTTCCATTGATGAAACCATCTCTGGATGGAGCAGCGTCATGCCTGTTCTGAAAAGAAGTCCCAAGAATATGTATCATACTCACATCTGTTGGGGAGGGACCATGTCTCAGTGGTGGAACATCAGCTTGGCATGCAGAAGGTCCTGGCATCTCTAGTTGAAAGGACAAGGCAGTAGCTGATGGGAATGACCTCCGCCTGAGACCCTGGAGAGCCACTGCCAGTCTGAGGAGACAATACTGAACTTGATGGACGAAGGGTCCACCCTTACATCTGTTGGGGAGGGCCCACGGCTCAGTGGCAGAACATCTGCTTGGAAGGCAGAAGGTCCCAGGTTCAATCCCCAGCATTTCCAGCTGAAAGGACCAGGTAGTACTTGAAAGGACCAGGCAGCATTAAAGTACTCAGCCTGAGATCCTGGAGAGCCACTGCCAGTCTGAGTCAGGCCCGTAGCCAGGATTTTTTAAGTCGGGGGGCCTTTAAATAAGTCAGGGGGCACCCCCACACACACCCCTGCACACACATCCCCAAGGGAGCACCTGGGCTAGATGGGAAGTCAGGGGGCCTTGGCGGCAAGTCAGGGGGCTGGGCCCCGAGATGCCCCACTGTAGCTATGGGCCCAGTCTGAGTAGACAATACTGAACTTGATGGGCCCGGGTTCTTATTCAGTGTAAGGCAGCTTCCTGTGTCCATGTGTGTCCCAAACTCGTAGGAAACAGTGGCCTTACTTTCTGGAGTCAAAACCCTCAAGAACAGCATTTAAAGTATCTGCAGGTAATTTCTCTATATCAATATATCTATACATTTGCTACTACAAATTTTCCTTTGCTTCATGTATTATTCTTTTTGATGAATCACGCGTTTGGCTCCGATGTGGCACGCCATTTCCTTTATCGGTGGGGGAGACAATAGGGAGGATAGCCTTCCTGTTTCAAAAACATCCATGTGGGGAATTTCTCTACTGCGGAAATGGTCGTGGCCTCTTTTTTATGGAAGTATACTGTGACTCCTCGCTTCTCTCCATCTGTCTTACTTGGCCAAAATAGAGAAATGAGTTGACACAAAACAGGCGGATGAGGCCCTCAGCATGCTGGTAGCCTACCCAGTCCCCTGAAACACAGAGAGCAGTGCAGGCAAGACATTAGGCAGCCCAGGAGCAGCAGAGATGCCTACGCAGCAGTTCACCTGGCAACTTCTCTGAAGGCCATGGTGGTTTTCTTATTACAGAAATATTTTTCAAGTCCATCGGTTAGGATTAGAGATGGGTTTTTCATAATGAGTAATGGCTCACTCCCACCCAGTGTTTTTCTGCAGGTTTGCTAGCATTTTGTACATCCAGAAAGCTTATTTTCACATCATTCCAGTCCCTCTGGATATCCACATGTGGACCATCAAGAACAATTTCCTGAGGCCAGTTCTTCTCAGCCACCACCAAGGTGACTCCCCTTCTGCCTCTGTTTCTCAGGCTTTGAAATTTTTTCTTTCTTTAATGCATCTCAATTGTCACTGTTTCCTGGCCGATATTGGTGCTGCAAGCATTCCCTTAGTTTCCCTTGTTAAAAGACAGGGCTTTTATTGAGCTTTACTGAGCCTTACTGGCATTAGAACAATACTTTTCCCCCTCGAAATATTTGTGTAGGTATTTAAACAGCTTTTCAAAGAAAAGAAGAATTGGCTAACTTAGCAGATTAATTCACAATTGTCATCTGAGAGAGCCACTGATGTTAATGTTGCATTTGGTAACCAGGAGACGCTTTGAAGCCATTCATGTCTAGTACTGCAGCGGGGCGGGGGAGGGACACACACAGAATTTCCACATAGGTTTCATCTATCTGGCTCTTTTCATATCTAACTCTGTAAAGCTGGAAGTATTGGGATGGATAAAACCACAGTGTTTGGGAAGAAAGAAAATGTTGTGAAGAATGATGGTGTGTCAGCAAACAAAAGTGTGGGGGGAGAGAGAGAGACAGGGGTTCTGCTTGGCCAGACTCACTGGGAGCAAGATGGGCCCTAAAGGCACCACCTGGGCCTCAGGGACTTGCAGTGGACTGGACCAGTGGCTTCACAGGTCCTGGATACAAGGAAGGGCATAAGCCACGAAGGGCACTTTATTCTACATCCCGAGTCCCAATGGAACTTCTAGTGTCTTGGAGACTCACCTTGATTCACAGGTGGATGGGGAAGCTAAAATGGCTAGGGTTGGTAACCTCCAGGTGGCACCTGGAGAACTTCTGCTATTACAATTGATCTCCAGACAACCAAGATCAGTTCCCTCAGAGAAAATGTCTGCTTTCAAGGGTGGACTCCATGCCATTATACCCTGCTGAAGCCCCTCCTCTTCCCAAACCCTGCCCTCCTCAGGCTCCACCTCCCAAATCTCCAGGTGTTTCCCAACCCAGAACTGGCAATCCTGAATATGGCCCAGGAGCGACTAAAGCTGGGACCTGGCTCATCCATTTCCCTTCAAAATGGCAGCGCAGCCAGAGGAGGCAACTGATGAGCTGACACTGATCAACGTTGCATGGACTCAGCATCTCACTGAAACCGGGTGTGCAAACCATGCGGAAATGCTTCTTGTGCTTTAGGCTGCACACCAGAGAAACGACAACCTTGCAAATGCGGTGCTGCTTTGCAAATAAATCACCTGCCATGACTTTGCAGCTCACCTTGAAGGAAATGCTGAGCCTGCACAAAGTTGTTTGGAGAAGCTTTTTGCCTCATTGGCGTCATGTTTAAATCAGACCTTTTTAGAATGAAGAGAGGGGGAAAATATGCCTGTGTTGCCGGGGCCCTCCAGGTGGGGGGGGGGGGGGGGGGGGCTAGGCTGCCAGAGACCGAGTGACGTCACTTCCTGTGTGCACTGGAAGTGACTATTGGGATATCTGGTGAATATGAGAGTGTTCCCAATCATAGAAGCATGATCCTGAGTGGAGTAAATATCTCCCAAGAAGTATTTATTCAAGTAGATCCAGTTCACGTTCAGGTTGCAGTCGAAAGGAGAGACAGAAGCCTAACCTAAAGAGGACTCTCCCTGCCACCAGTGGCCAGCTTGTCCGGCATCACGTGTGTGGGAGGGTGAGGGCATTGTCAGTACAGGAGAGAATTGCAGAGACGTCTGTCTCCATGGAAGGCCATGAGAAGAGAGGGAGAGGAGATAGGGAGAGGAGGGGTCAGAGGGCAACTCCCAGGTTAAGAAAAAGAGGTATCCTATTCAAGGAGAGAATACCTACACACACTTGGAGTGATGCAGCACCCCCCCCCCCCAATATCTAGACATGCTGAGTCACTCACTCCAACAGTGACATGATTGCAGTGCTGGCATGGTGGTGATACTCTGGTATTTGGGCAAAAATTCTATGGTGGAAGCCATTTTTACCATGGAGTTTTTTGCCCAAATATCAGAATGTCGCCAGCAAAATGATGACATCACTTCTGGTGTGCACTGGAAATGATATCGCCGCATCATCAGCAGCAGCGGTCCACACCTCCCTCCACTGTCCGTAAGTCTCCCTGCTGGCCTGCTGATTGGTAGAAGGGGTTGGGGCCCAGGATAGGAGTGGGGGCCTGGCAACCCTAGTCCAGCATCATCCTTTCCTAGTCTCACCCATCAGCCTAGAACAGGAACAAAAAGCCAAAAAAAGGTGTGAAGAAATGCATTTTTCCTTTGGTGGTTTGAAATGAGCAAAACCTTCACTCTGAATTTTAAAAGTTTTTCTCTCTCTGGGCAGAGAACAGGCAGGAAGGAGAGAAGTCAGTTTAATTGCTTTCCAGACTTACATAAGCCCACTTTCTTACAAATGGTAATAGGGATGGTCAAGCTCCCCCCCCCTTCAAGCAGGGAACAGAGATTTGGAGGTGTTAAATACTAGAGAGCAGGGCTCATTTCCAGCTGGAACAAGCAGGAACGCCATTCTGGCAGTAGCAAGCCCAGGAGAGGCAAGCCCCGGCTCCTAACAGCCCTCAGTTGGGCCAGGAGCAGGAGGAGCGGAAATAGAAGCCTCTCCAGGTGTTGGGAAAACCTTGGAGGACAGGGTGGAACAGGGCCTGCAAGCTGGAGCAGGCTCATCCCACCACAATTGTCAACAAGTTTCAGAGGTTAGTTGTGTTGGTCTGCAGTAGAATAGCTAGATTTGAGTCTAGCAGCACCTTAGAAACCAACGAGATTTTCAGGGTCAGATACTTTGTCAGAAAGGCACCAAGCGGTCCCATGGTTTATCCCTCAGAGGTCTCTTCCACATCTTCAAGCTGAGGCAGATGGCTCTTTAATCCTGTCTGGCCCAGTTTGAGAAGAAACAGAGGTTCTTTCCAAGTTCTCCTTTTGTGCACCTCATCTTCTGCTGAGTCCCAGAAGTTAACAAAGTCCCAGGCACATTGGGTTGCTAGGTCCCCCCTGGCTACTGGCAGCGGACGGGTGGTGGTGGTAGGGTTGCCCGATCCAGGTTGGGAAACTCCTGGAGATTTGGGGATGGAGCTTGGGAAGGACAGGGACCTCAGTGGGCTGCGATGCCACAGAGCCCACTCTCCAAAGTATCCATTCTCCCCCCAGAGGAACTGATCTCTGTTGTCTGGAGATTAGCTGTACTTATGGGGGGTCCCCAGGTCCCACCTGGAGGCTGGCATCTCTACCTGAGGCACATGGGAGTAGAGATGCATAACAGAGATTAAGAAATGATGAGTTTTGAAACTAATGGGAGATGTCCCAGTGGGAGTGCTGCATCCCAGCTTCAGTCCCCTTCGAGGAGGATCAGACTGGGGCCTAGTTAGACCATTTCACATTAGACTGTTCTGTCTCTGGTGCTCAGGCCTGTCCTCCCTTCACCGTGCTGCATGGGCTCCCAGCAGAAACAGAATGCCCTTGTCATTCACATCACACCTCCTTCTGCAGTTCCATCCTTACTGGTGTGATGTGAAGCTCATCTCGAAAACCTGGACTGTGCAATTAGTGTCTCTCATAGGTCTGTACTTTGCCTCTTCATCAGTTTGGGGGCTTCTGTGATTCAGCACATTGGTCAGAGTTTCTGAACATTCCCAGTCCACCTCCTACGCAATAAATACGCTGTCGACAGCTATTTTTGCTGAGCTCCTTTTCTGGAGCTGAAGACAGAGATGAACTCCCAAACCCTTAGTGATCATCCCAACCTTGATGAGTCAGTGGGAATCTGGTGCAACGAAGGACAGAGAGTTTCACCTCAGAAAGCAGCAGTTAATGTAAAGAGTTCACAGGCAGGATCGCTTCAGAACTGGGTTGGTATTTTTCTGGATCCCTTTGCCTCTACTGACAATGCAGAGAAGGGGGAAATACTCGCGTCCAGCTTGTAAGGCACAAATCTAGGTAGTCTTTGGCTGTGGTCAGACGTGCCTTTAGATTTGAATTCAAAGCCGATGCCTGACGGATCAAAAGTGCATGATCAGACAGCAACATCTGTGAAAGGTTCTGCAGTCGTCAGCACCCCATCCTGGTCCGCCCTTGAAATGTTGTAAAAAGACACCTGGAAAACGCCAGTCCTAACACTTGCCGATGGACCATGGATGGAGTTTCTCTACTCTGATCACTCAAGCGTGCTCTCAGGCCGTCGGGATGGTTTGCTCATTCCATTCTGACTGGGTGCGATTATTTTTTTTGTTCACTTAACAATATGCGCATAACCACATGATCATCCCCATCTCTAGGTCAGCTTTGAAAGTGATCAGGAAAGGGAGTGATCTTTGTCAGACAACCACGGCTCACTGTGAACCAGGGGGATCACAGTGCTCTGTGGAAGAATCAGTGAGTGTTCAAAGTGGAGAATTGAATCCTGGCAGTTGGAAAGCAGATGTGCAAAAAACTGCACCCTGGTTTATGCGCAGGTGCAAAAGCAGGCAAAAAAATAAATAAAACCCTCACCCATCCACTCTGTCTGATCACGCAGTGACGGGCTGATCCTGCAGTGAAACAGAATATCTGATTGAGCAAATCCGTTCCAAAAATCAACGGATGAAATAGGAGCGCTTCCCGACCATGCCAAATGACCATGTCTGACCGCAGCCTTTGTAATAATCAGGAGCCAATGCCAGATTTTAGGGGCATTTGGACAACATGGAGTAAGGTTACCATGAACATTTATCTTTACAAAAGAGACATTTTGAAGGCGAATGAAAGAAGGTGGGACAGGTCCCTTCTTATTGTCTGGTGTTACCCGAACTCCTCTAAGGATGGTTCCGGGAGCCCAAATCGACTAAATTACAGCCGCGGACTTTTGCGTAAGTTCTAGTCCAGTGTATCCAGAGGTCAGATTGGCTTCGAATGCTCGCTATTTCTCAGGAAGTCAGACAACACTCTAGATTTTATGAATAAATGTTGCCTTTACTAAAGCAGTTTCTTCAGACATACAAAAACAGATACATACAAGATTCGCACAAGCTCCTTAGTTACAATAGGAAATAAACACAATCAGCATGGAAAATAACAAAAGCATCAAATAAGGGGGAATGACTTCACAGGTATGCGGTTCATACTTATCTGAGGTCCGCTGAGAAGAAATCTCCTCTTAGAAAAGAAGGGCAGCTAAAGCATCAACGGGTGGACTCTAAAAGCACACAGGCTGGACCGGCCAAGCCACATGCGTGTTCCCTGGTCGCGACTCCGGGGAACTTGGAGAGTCACCTGAAGCACCTTAGTGCACGCTAAGGGAAGGGTGGGTTAACCCAAGAAGAAGGCTCGAGAGAGAGAGAAACAAAGTTGTGTTTCTCTTTTTAAAAGCTATGTTTTGGGCATGGCCTTACCCGCCATAAACCTTCAGGGTCCATCCTCTATCCTATGGCTATAGGTCCAAAGGGGGTGACGTCCTAATGAAGGGGAAGGGGGCAATATGCAGATATTCTATCCTACATCAAAGCGGGGGCCATGTGGTGAGGTGTGAACCTCTGTTTCCATTAGCAACCTTTGACTTGCATGGATGTTGCTGGTCCAGAGTCATAAACAGTGTTGTCTTTCTGATGCCAAACCAGATAGCAGAGAGAGAGTTACGTGATTTCCCACAGATTAGCAATGGTGGGGTTCGCTGTTGTTTTCCAAGGGTCCAGACTGGGTGTAATGGCATTGGGTCTCCTCTGTCCCGAGGCATCATGGGATTAATTCCAGGAAAGCACATGGTCTGCAGAAGCAGCAGGCAGCACAGGTCTTGTCTATTCCTAGGCAAGCATGCGATGCAAGGCAAAGCTACACAAACAACAACAATCCCTGAATCCCCAATGCACAGATATACAGACATGAAACCCACACAGGCAGCATGAACACAATACAGAAATGCAAACACAAGCACCCATGGTAACACTGGAGTGGGTTGTCAACCAGTCCAGGTGAGGTTTTTCTTTCAGTTTTCCTCACTGAGTGCAATGAGATAAGGCTTTACTCTTTCTTCTGGCTGCCTTTTTAGGTGCTACCGGCCACTCAAATAGGCTCATTGCAGCCAGTTTATACAATCAATGGAATCTAGTGAATGCTTCTTCTCAACACTTCCACATTGTGTTTGAGTGCTTCCTCCAACAATTGTTCCATTAATACAGATGAAGAAGAAGAGTAGGTTTGTATACCCTGCTTTTCTCTACCTTAGGGCTGCGGTGGCTCAAGTGGTTAAGACGCTGAACTGCAGGCTGTGGAAGGTCAGTAGTTCAGCAGTTCAAGACCCGAGTTGCCACATGACGGAGTGAGCTCCCGTCTCTAGTTCCAGCTCCTCCCAACCTAGCCGTTCGAAAGCAAGAAATTGCAAGTAGATAAATAGGGATCACTTCGGTGGGAAGGTAACAGTGTTCCGTGTGCCGTGGTGTTTAGTCATGCCGGCCACATGACCACAGAAATGTCTTCGGACAGCGCTGGCTCTTCGGCTTTGAAACGGAGATGAGCACCGCAACCCTAGAGTCGGACTCGACTGGCTTTCGAGCAAGGGAACCTTTACCTTTATTTTACCTTTCTCTACCTTAAGGAGTCTCAAAGGGGCTTATAATTGACTTTCCTTCCTCTTTCCACAACAGGCACTTTATGTGGTAAATGGGGCTGAGAGAGTTGGGAGAGAACTGTGACTGGCCTAAGGTCACCCGATGTCAGGTAGCCCTGTCATGGATCTGGAATGTGGAGGGGGCTTCCTCCTTCTCATTCCCAGCTCTACCCTGTCCAACTACTGTATGTTATCTCAGGCTTGACCTTGTAGTCTCCAGCTGCAATTACGAGGCTGGGAACACAACGGTTTTTGCTAGCTTGCTCGCTTTGCTGCATGCGGCAATTGTAATAATTGGCTTCTGCTCGTTGGGGGGGGGGACGTTTGATGTCACTATAAGTCAGAGACCCTTATACTGTAGGTTATTCCTGACACAAGCTGTATATGTGATCATTAGTACTGGATCCATCAACAAACACTTATCATCTTTTGAAACCCTGTGTGTGGTGTGACCTGACTAACGACCCTGATACCCAGCAGGTTTCATGTGGAGGACTGGAGAATTAAACCCAGTTCGCCAGATTAGCATCTGTTGTTCTTAACCACTGCACCACATATTTTCCCCAGGAGAACATTAGACGTGCAACCCACCCTTGGCATTTTGGGGAGCTTCAGGAAAAGCCTGAAGTGAAAGAAACTGGTGAGCCACCTGATAGTAGTCCAGGTGTTCTACTGACAGAGTTCTGCCCCACTAGAATTCAGATCAGAACCAGAGCTTCTGTTATGGGAGAAGCTTTTACAAAATAGGCCCAGGAGCTATGGCTTTCCAGAAGGTTCCAGGCTTATTCCAAAAACAGTCTTCCATGCAGGGAGGGGGCAGTGTTTCTCCACCCCCTTCTCTGCCTCCGTGGCTTTGGAACATGCCTGCTCGTGATCTTGGGACCAAGGACATATCCTCTGCTCAGGCCACACTAAAACTTCCCCACATTGTCATGGCTTATAAGTATGGTTGCCAGGATTCCATGCCCCTACCTGGCACTCCCTGCTGCCACTCAGCTGGTGGGAGGCAAAGGACCCCTGGTCCCCCCCCCCAAGGGTTAAAGTGAATGGTTACAGGCTGGTTCCATCCTGCAGGTGTTACTAATTGGTCTCTTGGCCTACACAGCCCTTATCGTCTTCAAGGCCAGAGCTGGAGATGTGGTCATTAGCTTCTCATTAAAACCTGTGGCCCGCAGGATGGGAGGGGGAGAATCAGGCACAATGAACTAATCTTCTAGAGCAGTGATGGCGAACCTTTTAGAGACTGAGTGCCCAAACTGCAACCCAAAACCCACTAATTTATCGCAAAGTGCCAACACGGCAATTTAACCTAAATACTGAGGTTTTAGATTAGAAAAAACAACTCATACATTAACATCTTTTGTCTTAAAAGAAAAACACAACAACAGAGCTTTCGATGATACAAACAACTTTTTATTGAAAGGTAAAAGTTTGCATTTGGCATGCTTTTGAACAATTAATGTGATTTTTGCTGTTGTATGCATGCTGATAATTTGTCTAACCTTGGCTCATACTTTGTCATATGTTAGTCTGTTTCTGGTGTCAGATTTGATATAATCCAAAGCTGAAAACAGCTGCTAACAAGCTGTTGATCCAAACAAAGTAAGGAAAGCAATCCTTTTATCTTCTCAAGTGTCTCACACAGGTCATAGAATTTATTTTTCCAGATAGAGCTTTCTTGAAATTCCAATAGCTCCATTTCCACATTTCCTAAATCTAACCAGTGTAAGCAGGAAAGATCAAGTCTACAGCCTTAGTGGAGGCCATTATTCAGCAGCAGCTTGTCCCACCAGGAAGAGGCCAGGAGGCGGGCTGGCGAAGGAGGTCCCGCCGAGGGGATGTACTAAAAGGAAGGACAGGATTGCCCATTGGAAACAATGGGAAACACTTGAAGGCCCATTGGAAATAATCGGAGCCAGAAATGCCAATTGACTTGCATGGGCTCCATTGAAATACGTTACAGTACAAGTAAGGTAAAGGTAAAGGTTCCCTTGCTCGAAAGCCAGTCGAATCCGACTCTAGGGTTGCGGTGCTCATCTCCGTTTCAAAGCCAAAGAGCCAGCACTGTCCGAAGACGTTTCCGTGGTCATGTGGCTGGCATGACTAAACACCAAGGCGCACGGAACGCTGTTACCTTCCCACCGAAGTGGTCCCTATTTATCTACTGTGCACCCAGGAGTAGGGTTGCCAAGTTCCCCCGGCCACCGGTGGGGTGTTGTGGGGGTAGGGCTGCCAGACCCAACTTTGGGAACTCCCCAAGATCTGAAGCCTGGAGGGGACGGGGACCTCAGTGGGGTTCAATGCCGTAGAGCCCACCCTCCAAAGCATCCACTTTCTCCAGGGAAACTGGTCTCTGTACTCTGAAGATGAGCTGTGTTTCTAAGGGATCCCCTGCTCTCACCTGGAGGCCGGCACCCCTACCTGGAAGTGACATCAGTCTGCCATTGGGGGATGTCAGGGATGCTCTAGCATTTGGTCAAACTTCTGTGGTTAAACTCCACAGGGCCCTGGCAACCCTGTTTGCAAATGATGCCTGTCCGCCCGCATCTCTCAGGAGGCCCCGGGCCCACGCAGAGAGGCTCAGAACATTGGTACGACCAAGACAGGAAAGGGCAAAACCGCATTTCTGTAAATCGCAGCTTGTAAAATCTAGGGAAATGGGTCTCTGTTGGTGCCAGGCTGGAGCATGGAGGAGAATGGGAATGATCAGCTATGAAGGAGCGGGAAGGACGGAGCGTTGTTTGCCAGAGTGCTAGCTTTCATGCTCCACAGAGCAGCATTCTCCTTCAGGCGGGAATGGCCTCACCTGCTTTTCATCTCATATTCTTTCATATTGTCTCTCCGAAATGGCCCAAAGTGTGATAATATTGGAGAGGAAGAGGAATCATAATTTGATGGACTGCGTCCCGCTTCAACAGAGGAGAGGTTAGCATCTCAGCATAAAGTTTGCTGACTCGGTAGAATACTCTAATATCATTTTCTTGTCTTATATTATGTGAATGCTAAAACCAGGCCAAAAAGGTACAGAGGAAACTTTGTGGTGGTGGTGGGGGGAAGCTTCTGCTTCAGACCAATTTTGATGAGGTTTCTGAGATGCATGTTAATGAGTGGATATCCCGCTGAAGTTCATTTAGAAAGCAGCGATTTGCAAACACGTTTGATTCAACTCGGAAGGGTTTCAACTCACTTCAGGCTGCCAGGCATCTGTCAAGGGACTGGAGTGCAAATAGATGCTGTCCCCCCCCCCCCCGTTCGAGGGATAAGGGGGCAGGAGATGGCTTCGCATCACAGGCGTTCCCATCCCAGGGACCAGACGCAGCCAGACAAGCTTTTAGAGCTGTCCCAAAGCAAAGGCCGCTGCCAGCCACTCAACTCATTAGGTAAATAGTGATTGGGAATCTGGGCACACCCCATGACTGTCTCCTTCCTCTGACTGCATGCTTGAACATTCTGGGGTTTGGAGATTTATTCCAGGGAGAGGAGGAAGAAAGAAAATATCTCCAGTGGCACAAAGGATTAAAAACGGGTCTTACAAAAATGCTGAGCGAAATCCACAGAGACAGCGGTTGGGGAGGGGAAATGGAAGCAACGGAAAAACAAAGATGACCCATAACAGCACCGGGAGCGTGGTTCTGGCTCAGACCGGCAAAGCAGCCTCCAGGTCTCAAACACTGACCTATCAGATACTACCAGGCACAAAGCCCTATCAGATACTAGGGCACAAAGCCCTAACCCTTTACTACCAAACAAGTGCAGAAAAATGCTGTCCTGGTGGTCAGTGTGATATCTGTCACTTAATAAAATGTGGGGTAACCTTACCTTTGCTAGGCTTGTACCAGTCAGATTTATTGTTACAGTCAACGACCAGCATACTCAGTCATTTTACATAAAAACATTCACATAACAATTATGGAATAAAACCAACAGTGGCTAGGCTTGTACTAAACTGACATCGGAATCAAATATAAGTCACCACTAAGTTACATACATGTCTCACAATTTTAATTAGAATAATACGGTGGTTTAATGTTCAATGGCTCCGATCACACGCAGAAGTTGCCACGGGATACTCACGGATGCCGGGCGGGTTTTATGGGCATGATCAAACAGGCACATCCGGCAAGCATCGCATACCCGAAGCCAACCCATCGCGTCCGGCTGAAGATCTGGAGTTAAAAGGTACCTGTGAAAATCCACTATCAAAAGCTTGCGATGGGCCGCAGATAGACCTCCTCCATCTGATTGCTCCAGCACACTCTTCTTGCCACGTTGAAGCGCACCAGAAACACATGCCTCCAGAAACAACCCCTGTCCAACGCCGCAGCATCGGATCAGGTAGTGGCGGATTAAATTGCGGCGGCACAAATAGCCGTGCCTCCCCCTGCGTTATCTGGCCCGTGTGACCGGGGCCTATAAATCCTGAAGGAGTCTTAAGGATTATTGTTTATGGTACACTGTAGAGGTTGTTGAGGCTCTGGGTAATTAGGCTTTTGAGAACAGAGAGTGGGCACCACTACAGTGTTGGCCACAGGGAATGTTGGACAGTTCCAAGCCAAGTGACAACTCATTACAGAGACAGCAGCTTCTGATGGACACTCCCTGCAGATATGAAGGAAGGTGACAATTCCTGGGCTCTTCTGAATTGGTTGCCATTTCCAAACATCCAAGAAGTCACCAAATTATCATAGTACCTCAGCAATAGAATGCCCATGTTGAGATAAATATTCCAGATGAACACAGACATGTTACAAAGTGCATCATTCAAGAAGGGGAGACCAGAAGCCAGAGAAGTATAGCTGGAGGATAGAACACAGGTGGTATCATGGAAGTTCAGTTCCCAGATCCAAATGTCCAGGCAGCAAAATAATCCCAAGGATGAATCCAAAGGGGAAGAGCAGCAGGAGCCCAGCCATGCTGTGATTCCAAAGGACAAAAGCAGAGACATGTTCCAAGGTTCCAGAATGGGATACTTTGCTGCTGGCAAGACCAAAGGAATCCTGGGCAGGTCACAGAGGATTTAATATGGTTCTATGACAGGTGTCCCCAACATGGTGCCCACTGACACCTTTCCTGGGACCTGCCAAGTGTTTTCAGGAAGTGGGCAGGGCCAGGTGAGACTACTGGCCTTTGGAGATTTGATTGGCTGCACAGATTCTTAAAAACATTCCTTTGGCTGCAGCTGCCACCAGAGCACAAGGATCTTCATTGTGTGACTGAAGGTAAGCTGTGGCAGCCATTTTGTGGCTGGCTCTGCCACCTGCCGCAGCCATTTTCTGGAAGCCATTTTGTGACTGTGCCCAACATGCTATGTCAGAATTCCAAAGGTGTCCAGAGGCTCAAAAGGGTTGGGGCTGAATGCCTGATCTCGCACATCCAACCAAAATGTAATGGGGGAATAGATTCTGGCTTCAATTATAGGTCCTGAGATTGTGTTAAAAACAAAAGATTTCTTTTCCCAAGCTTAAAGCATGGACGGCTTCAAAAGAGAATTAGATAAGCATATGGAGCAGAGGTCCATCAGTGGCTATTAGCCACAAGGTATAGATAGGGACTCTGGGGCAAGTGATGCCCTGTCTTCTTGGTGCTTGGGGGGGTCAACAGTGGGAGGGCTTCTAATGTCCTGGCCCCACTGGTGGACCTCCTGATGGCACCTGGTATTTTTGGCCACTGTGTGACAGAGTGTTGGACTGGATGGGCCTTTGGCGCCGCCTGACCCAACATTGGGGTCTCTTATGTTCTTAAGAAAGGGGAGAGGGATTCATGTGAGCTAACAGTTGTGTTTCTTTATTGGATGCTGTTGAGAAGGTGTAGAGATCTCTGGACAAGGAATAAGATCCAGATATCATTGCAAGTTGTGTTACTGGAGTTTCTTGTCTGGACAGGATAATATCGTAATAACAAGTACATGTGGCCCCAGTCTTGTCTCACTGAACTGGGATTTGCGTCAAAAAAGTCCACAGACCAGAACTCTGGACACATCCTCATAACGGGAAACATTAATGCAGGGTTTAATTCTTTTTAAAGGCCAAGTGCCTAGACAGCCAGATCCTTGGTACTGAAGTGTTCTCGATTAATTATGAGAAGTCCCGATTAACAGACTGTGGTTTTGATAAGAGCAGAGGCTTGTTTCTCTATAAGGCTGTTACTGTTTCCAGTGGGTGCGATGTTTTCACATGGAATCACGCCCCGTCCTGTCTCTTCTTTGTTGACTGTCAGCCTTTGTAGTACAGGTGGCCCAATAGACAGCCAGATCCTTGGTACTGAAGTGTTCTCGATTAATTATGAGAAGTCCCGATTAACAGACTGTGGTTTTGATAAGAGCAGAGGCTTGTTTCTCTATAAGGCTGTTACTGTTTCCAGTGGGTGTGATGTTTTCACATGGAATCACGCCCCATCCTGTCTCTTCTTTGTTGTCTGTCAGCCTTTGTAGTACAGGTGGCCCAAGACATATTATTTAGGACTCACGTGACTGTCAGAGAAGAGCTGATCTTGGTTGTCAAAATGGAGGGGCAAAGTGAAAGACTAACAAAATGGAAGCTGAGAGGACACGGAGGGGTAAAGCTAGAGATGTCTGTGGTGTACTTGGAAGTCATTTAGCTATCTTTGGCTGAGGGGATATCAATTTTAGACTTCAGAAACCTAGATTGTCATATGCCCAGGACTTAGTAATCATTTTAAAACATCTGTGGGGAGAGGGAAGACGGCATGGTATATAGTCCAGTCTCATCAGATCTCAGAATCTAAGGAGGGTGGTAGTCGGAAGGGAGACCACCAAGGAAGACTCTGCAGAGGAAGGCAATGGCAGCCCACCCCTGCTTCTCACTTGCCTTGAAAGCCCCTTGCTGGGGTTGCCACAGCTACAAATGGAGAAGGCAAACCTGGTCCTTCGATTCCAAGGTGTCCCAGAATCCAAAGGCGAGAATCTGAAGCAAATGATGAGCGAAGCATTAGCCCCAGTGACAGATTTGAAGGCGGAATACCTTATGAGCGAGATGGATGTGGCCTACAGGTCTTTTTTGTAAATAGTTTTTTATTAAATTTTCAATATTAACATATACTAAACATACAACCATATAAACCATTATATAAACAACTTGTTTATAACATTAATATTAATAAAATGCAAAATCCTTATATTTGTAGGGCAGTCTAAAGGTTTGAGGGTTAGTTTCAGTAATATATTGAAAGAAACAAAACCATTTTTCCATGAAATTATTTTGACCATCTGCATTGCATATAGAGTTGTCAGCTCTGGGTTGGGAAATACCTGGAGACTGGGGGGTTGGAGCCTGAGAAGGGTGGGGTTTGGAGAGGGGGAGAGCTTCAATGGGTTCACCACAGAGTCCACCAAATCCACTGTTTTCTCCAGGTGAACTGATCTCTGTCACCTGGAGATTAGTGGTAATCCCAGGAGATCTCCAGCCACCACCTGGAAGCTGTATGTAGAAGAAACAACAGAGAGATCACGGGAAGGATGAAATAATGATGAAAACAGCCATGATATAGTATTATGAAAATATATTTGGACTGTTGTTTTGCAGTGAGTAGTATTTCTTCAACAAGTAATAAAGACATACGCATACACACAACAGGATTTGCATATACTACCGTTTCACATGACCGCTTTTTCTAAGTGTGCTTGCATGAGTAACATCAGTTTACAAGTCACTGAAAAGAGAGGAAAAACAGTTACAATCAAATAATCATCTTATGTTGTCACTAATGCTACCATGAGAACTCCATAATGCCTACCACAAAGTTAAAAACACACAATTCTAATCCGTGAAATTAACACTCAACATTCTTCCCACTTCAATGAAACAGATTCTTTCCATGCTCATAGTATCCTAACAAACTACTCCCTTTACATAAAAACACTTTCATAATGACTATCTTATTGAAGAAGTACTACTCGCTGCAAAACAGCGGTCCAAATATATTTTCATAATACTATATCACAGTTGTTTTCATCATTGTTTACCACGTGGAGGCTACCAACCCTAAATTTCCATATCTAAGGAGATGAGGCTGAGGACTAGTGACTTTGCAAGGTTATTTATTGACCACATTGCTGAGGTAGGATTTGAGCCCTGATTGTGGATTAGTCCAGGTGATATTACCAATGCCTTAACAGCAACCCCTGCTATGCCAGGGTTCTTCATTCCTCAAAAGACAAGCCCCCCCAAAAAAAACAACCTTAAGCAGCCAACAGAAAGACAGACTGAATGGAATGGAAATCCTGACTCCTCCTTGACAAAGGCGTTTGAAGATACCAAAAACTGCTGTGCTATGAGTTCGTGCGGTGCATACGTACAACCTGGAATGAAATAGTTGTGAAGGCAAATAAAAGCAGCACACACGCTAAGCTCCCTTTTTGTTCTCAAAGCATGAGACAAATGGTTTAAACTGAATTCATGCATATATTTTAGACATTTGAGGAATAGTGAAGGGTAGAGTTTCAAAGTGGTGACAAAGAAGGGGGATGTCTGGATTGCCGGAATGATGCCTGAGGCTTGGCTGATTTCTTCCCAAAGAGCAACCCCCGCCCGCCCCCAAGAAAAATGATGATACCAGAACACAAACAAAAGCATCAAGTATAGCAGATCATTTGTGAGTGAAATTTTTCAAGAAACAAAGAAGCATCTTTCTTTTATTTCTTTGGGTTTTAAATAAATACACACATATTGAAATGGAAACCTTGTCGTCATTAAAAATGGCAAGCAAGAGGCGACTGCCACCACACTGAAATTGTATCGGCTATTTGTTTGGGGTGCGACACTCTACGAATCCCCCCTCATCTCTGTGATAAAGACCATAGACATTTGAGGGGATTCCTAGAGTGTCAGCTATCAATTCCAGGTCTGGACACAACAATCTCTCCCCACACCTTCTCCCACTACAATGATCAGCACTGTTGGGCAAATCAGTGGATTAGTGTCAGCTAATGCTGCCATGGTCTGGAATGTGTGGGAGCCCATTCTTCCTCTGCGCTGCTTTCCCTCCCATCCCCCGTGTCTCATCTGCTATGCTTTGTTATCTGTATAGTGTCCTTGAAGGCTTGGCTCTGCTGGGTCTGCTTTTCCCGCTGGGAATGTAACGGTTGTAGGTTGCCCGCATTTACAGGTGCTTGCTTATTGGGTTTACTGTATCAGGGGGCCTGGTTTGAAGGGGGTATAATTGTAGGGGCTGTTCTTTGTCCCGCTATTCCTGACGCAAGAGTTCATGGTGACTCAAGTACTAGCTCTCAGTAAACTGAAGCTTCTGAAGGAACCTGGTTGAGTGTTTTGACTGGGAACCCTGACAATTAGCGGGCATATGGGGAGGTGGACAGATGGCAATCCTGGCATAGAATTGGAAAGATGGGCCATTTTTCCAATTCCTGAACTGGAAAGAGGTAACCCAATTTCAATCGATATAAACTATACATCAGGGGTCACAAATCTTTTTGAACCTGCAGGCATCTTTGGAATTCTGGCACAGCATGGTGGGCACAGCCATGAAATGGCCACCACAGAAGAGCTCCTGCAGCAGCAGATGAATGCCACAAAATGGCTGCCGCGGCTTCCCTTCAGTCACACAGTGCAGACTCTTGTGCTGTGGTGGCAGCTGATGCCAAAGCAACCTGTTAGAAATCTGCACAGCCCATCAAATCTTCAATGGCCAATCAGAAGCCTGGCTGGTTAAAAGCCCCACCTGGCCCCTCCCACTTTCTAAAAACACTTGGTGGGTGCCACAAAAAGTTTTGGCGGACACCCGGGCACCCCACATTGGGGACCCCTGCTGTACATCATTATTGGATGGTGGCCAAAAGGACAAGAAAAGGTAAAGGTAAAGGTTTCCCTTGCTCGAAAGCCAGTCAAATCTTACTCTAGGGGGTGGTACTCATCTCCATTTCCAAGCCGAAGAGCCAGCGCTGTCCGAAGACGTTTCCGTGGACATGTGGCTGGCATGACTAGATGTCGAGACGCACGGAAAGCTGTCACCTTCCCACTGAAGTGATACCCATTTATCTACTTGCAATTTCTTGCTGTCAAACTGCTAGGCTGTCAGGAGCTGGAGCCAGAGATGGGAGCTCACTCGGTCATGCGGCACTCGGGTCTTGAACTGCCGAGCTACTGACCTTCCGGTCTGCAGCTCAGCGTCTTAACCTCTAAGCCACTGCAGCCCCTAAAAGGACAAAAGAGGGTTTATTTTGAATTCAGAAGCAGTGCCAGTGTCATTTCGTATGGCAGGCATACTGTAAGGTGAGCTGCAAAGAAGTAGGTCTTCAGAGCTGAGTCCTTAGCACAACCACGAGTCAGGCGCCTGGTCCTTCCATATCTGTGGCTGCATCTGAGGTTCATCCTGCTACATCCCTCTTGCGACGTGTGCGGCAATGTTCCCAACATTCTCCAGGTGGCATTGCAACATCTTTGTTTGGTACCATTGTAGATGCAGCTATTTCTCATGCTTCTCAGCCCGGCATGCAGGACGTGGATATTGACTGAACGGCTGCTGAGCCTGGCTGCTGACTTTAATGAAATGGGTTTTTTCCCCCCTCCCACTGAAAATGATTGCTTCCCCCAATAGCTTTTCTAATTTTGAACCAAGCCTCATTTATTTATATGGGCACCCTTCCCATCCATGTAAATCCTGTCTCTGGTGCAACTTGGCCTCTCCTGGTGGTGTTAAAGGACATGCTGGTTCACCCAAAGGCTGGCTGTGGACCAGGAAATGCATGAAGGCCAGAACAGTGAGAAGAACTCAGATCTACGGAGGAGAGAATGTGTTCAAGCCAACATTTCAGCTATGGTGACAAAAATCTGGATTTTAGGACTAAAGGTTTATATTCATTCTCAGGTTTCCTGTATACCTGTTGATAATGTGCAGGTGAAAATAGGGAAACTTAGGTGTTCCTAAAAACTGTTGCACTTATGGGGTTTCCAGAACAATGTCAGTTGGGAGGTCTTGACCAATGCCCATTTGTTGTAGAAATGCCAGTTTGGTGCAGTGGTTAAGTGCGCGGACTCTAATCTGGGAGAACCGGGTTTGATTCCCCACTCCTCCACTTGCAGTTGCTGGTTGACCTTGGGCAAGCCGTAGTTCTGGCACAGCTGTTCTTGAAAAAAGAGCAGTTTCTGTCAGAGCTCTCTCAGCCCCACCTGCCTCACAGGGTGTGTCTGTTGTGGGGAGGGGAAGGGAAAGGAGTTTGTAAGCCACTCTGAGACTCCCTTGGGTAGTGAAGGGTGGGGTATAAATCCAATCTCCTCCTCCTCCTCCTCCTCTTCTTCTTCCATTGTTTCCTGTACAGCCAGGGGTCCCCAACCCTTTCAAGCCTGTGAGCAATTTTGGAATTCTGACACAGCACGGCGGGCACAGCCACAAAATACCGACCATGAAATGGCTGCTGCAGAAGGCAGAGCCAGCCACAAAATAGCTGCTGCCACAACTTACCTTCAGCCACACAGCAGAGATCCTTGTTGTTCTGGTGGCAGCTGCTGCCACAGCATGTTTTCAAAAATCTGCACAGCCAATCAAATCTCCGATGGCCCATCAGAAGCCTTTGCTGGGCAAAACGTCCCAACTGGCCCTGCCCACTTTCTAAAAACACTTTGGTAGGCCCCAGGAAAGGTGTTGGTGGGCACCATGTTGGAGACCCCTGCCGTACCCTATGATCCAGATCCAGCAAGGTCGTTGTGCCGGGAAGCCACATTCTGTGTGCAGATCTCTAGCTGGGTGGGAAAACACATAGAAACCAGGAGGACGCACTGGTGATTTCAGATGCTGAAATCAGAAGTTGTCAGTTCCAGTTCTCCTCTGGCTGAGCACCAGACCGAGGCATCCTCTTGTGAAAAGTACTGGGTTCGCCGCATGGAGGACTCAGATGACGACATACTGTAGCACACGTTTATTGTACTTCACACAGACAAAGACTAACTCTAACGGCCGACAGGGCCAACTATATACATATCCACCCAGCAACCCCCCATTCCCATTGGAGGGTTTGAATGTCCCGCCAAGGTGGCTATGGGTTGGGGCTGGGGGATCCAGGATCCGAAGTTTCCATTGTTCTAGGATCCAAGCTCTGGCCTGTGCCGCGGACCCCTGGTGGCGGCCCGCATACATAACATCTTGTTCTAGCTCCTCCCCTGCCCAACCAGCTGGTTGCTTCCACAGGCCAGGATGGCCAGCTGGTAATTCTTCCCCGAGAGCAGCTGCTCCAGTTGCAGAATATGACAGGCATCTTATCTGTTGCAATTGAACTGTGTGATGGGATTGCTAGTCTCCAAGGACCTGAAGATCTCCCTGAATTACAGTTCGTCCCCAGATGACAGAGATCAGTCCCCTCCCCCCCGGAGAAAAGGGTTGCTTAGAGAGCCAGCCCTCCAAAGCGTTCTCACGCTGCTGAGGCCCCTCCCGTCCTGGAACCCCTCCCTCCACAGGCTCCCTCCCCAACTCTCCAGGGATTTCCCAACTCAGAGCCGGCAAGCCTAGTATGCGGATTGCCTCTGCTGCTTTTGGAGCAGGCCGCATGCATCCGCTCTGTAAGGTCTGTTGGCTGCCAACCTCCAGGTGGGGCCTGGACGTCGTCTCCCAGAATGACAACTGATCTCTACATGACAGAGAACACACACCCCGGGTGCGATAAGCACATAAGAACATACGATGTTGGATCAGGCCAATGGCCCACCCGGGCCAACACTCTGTGTCACACTCTGTGTTACACAGCCACCAGGAGGTTTTTGTATGGAATTCTGCCCCATCCTGCCCCTTCTTTGATGGCTGTCAGTTAGGGTTCTCAGGCCCATAGCCAGGATTTTTCAGTTTTTTGGGGGGGCTTTTAAAAAGTTGAAGGGCACTAAAATAGAAAGAATTCTTGTAAAAAAAAAACACTCAGGTAGCCTGGTTGGCCCCTGCCCCAGTTGGTGGTTTGCACATGGAGGGAAGGGCACGCTGGGGTCCAGCAGGACAAAGCAGTTCTCGCCTTTCCTTCCCCCACCATGACCACTGCAAAACAAAAACAAAAAAAACCCCGCTGAAGCGAGTGCCTCCTGAAAGCGCTGGGGCCACTGGGCTTGGGGGGTTGTCTCCTCTGACATATCTGCAGCCTGACCATGGAGCCCCGCCCCGGCGGGCCCCCCCCCCGTGCCTCTCTCCTCCTGCCTCCTAGCCAGGACAGGTGCAGACAGGCCTGCGGTGCGTTCCCCGGCGGCGGAGGAAATGTGCAAGCGGCACAGTCTGGATGCCCTGCTCTGCCCTTGGAGCCTTGGCGCCAGCCCCCACGGCCTGGCTCTTGCTCCCTCTGTGGCCGTGCTAGTGGCAGCACACACACACCACCACTACCCCGCCGCAAAGGGACCAGCTGTCAGGCCGGGTGTTTGGTGAAAGTTCCCTGCCAAACCAGAGGAGTCCTTGGGCAGCCGGGGCAGGGAGTCTGACCTCCGGGGATGGGGAATCGGGTGTGGCTGCTCACTTCCCAGGGGGCGCTGGCCTTTCCCTGGGGTCCCGGGGCCCTCCTCTTTCTCTGAAAATCCCCCCCCCCTCAGTGGGCTCCTCCATGGAGCAAGCAAAGCACCCACAAAGGAGAAGGAGCTCTCTGACTGGTGCCGGAGGGGCACCAACGAGAAGCGTCCCGGTCCTCCTGGCTCCCCCCGGATGAAAGAAGCCAAAAGGCTGAAAAGGGTTTGTGTGGCAGGTGGCACTTAGAACTAGCAGAAGGTTCCGAAACCCTGCGCGGCACGTGCACAGTTCTCGGCAGACTCCTGGTTGCTACGGTGGGGAGAGGAGCGTCTTGAATCTGATGCAAAGGGAGCTGCAGGTTGCTCTGCTTCGCTGGCTGGTCCATTGCCCTCAGCACGTGCTCAGGGGCACTCGCTTGTCTGAGTAGAGCCCAACAAGTGTCCTGAACCTCAGCATGTGGCCCCTGGCACAAATCCAGCTGGGGTAAATAGGAAGTCGGGAGGGCTTGACAGAAAGTCGGGGGCCGGGCCCCAGGGGCCCCCACCGTAGCTACGGGCCTAAGAGTTCCCAACTCTCAGGTAGTGGCTGGAGACCTTCCCGAATTCCAGCTGATCTCCAGAATTACAGATCTCCAGGCTACAGAGATCAGTTCCCCTGAAGAAAATGGCTGGTTTGGAGGGCGGACTTTATGTCGTTATGCCCTGCAGAGGTCCCTCCCTTGCCAAAACCCCGCCCCTCCAGGCTCCACCCCCAAGCCTCCAGGAATTTCCCAGCCCATACCTGGCAACCCTAATCTCTATCCATGGCTCTACTAAAGGTAAAGATATAATCCGCTCTGTGTGTGTGTGTGTGTGTGTGTGTGTACTAACATTGAAATTATGGCTTGGTTGCATACCTCCGAGAATAATTCATGGCATTAATTCTGCTTTTCCGACTCTTCACCTGCATTCACTCCAGCGAACAAATAGTGCCTAAATTATTTCCTTGTGCAAAAATGGTTGAGTCATTTGCATGAATCACCCCCAGCTGGAAAAAAGGGTCTGGACTGAATATAAAAGGGAAATGATAATCTTTCGGCTCTTTGAAATACTGCATTATTTAATTAAATTTTTTACTGGACAATTTGCCAGTGTCCACAAAAGAAGAAATAACCTCCTGTTAATAAAGATTTCCAGAGTAATTGCCACAGGAGCTTTTCAAGCCGGGATTGCTTGTTTCTCAACTATGTTCTATGAACCTGTAGAGAATCAGTTTTTCCTCTCTTAATCACATTAGGAATGGCTTGTGATCCAGAGTTCATTTAACTTTTTGAGAGGCTTATTATGACAAAAACCCTTTTCATCTTCATATTTATCCTCTCTCTGCCCACGGGGAAAAAAATTGTTCAGGCAACAACTGTAGGAACAGGAACAATGACAATAGCAAAAGGCTAGTTGAAGCGCCTATCAACTGAAAATGACATAAAAATCCAAACCCGTATAAAAGTAGCATTTTAGAAAAAGTGAAACAGATAATGACAAAACAGGAAGGGCTGTGGTAGAAGGGGATAAGTGTTTATTGCGGGTCCTGCCCCCCCCCCGCCCTCAGAGGTGTTGCTCACCACCTGGAGGGACTGTTCTTCCACTCTTGGGTAGCTTGCTGCCACCACCTGACCTCTGCAAGGGATCCTGGAGGGTTGTTGTTGTTTTTTGCCCATCTTCTGGGCACGGAACAGGGGTCACTAGGGTGGGGGGGGGAGTATTTGTGAATTTCCTGCATTGTGCAAGGGACTAGATGACCCTGGAGGTCCCTTCCAACTCTATGATTCTATTATTCTATGACTGCCTGCTAGATGTCAGGTAGCCTTGTCATAGATCTGGAATGTGGAGGGGTGCACCTCCTCCTCGTTCCCAGCTCATCCATGTCCAGCTTCTGCGTGCTATCTCTGGCTTGACCTTATTGATGTTCCCAGCTGCAATTAACATGGCTGGGAAAGCTAACGGCTTCTGCTCTTTGCCCACTCGGTTGCTGCTTCAGCTGTCGCGCGCGAATCATAGCCATTGGCTTTAGCTCAGGGGGGGGGGAGTTTGATTACACTATAAGTCAGAGGCCATTATACTGCAGGCTATTCCTGACACAAGCTGTATACGTGTTCTTTAGTACTGGACTACCAATAAACACTTATCTTCTGAAGAAGCTTTGTATGGTGTGCCCTGACTAAGGATCCTGACAAAGGTTCCCTTCCCAGTTCAGAGGCCTTGCCCCTATGCCTCCCACTGCTCAGCGTCTTGCATGCCCCTTGTCAGAGTCTTGCAGCAATCAGGAATCAACAACAGCCTTTCAATGAAGTTTCAGTTTATTGTTCCAGTATAGGCAGTATAGGGAGCTTTGGTGGCTCAAGTGGTTAAGACGCTGAACTGCAGGCTGTGGAAGTTCAGCAGTTTGAGACCCGGGTGCCACATGATGGAGTGAGCTCCCATCTCTAGTTCCAGCTCCTGCCAACCTAGCAGTTTGAAAGCAAGAAATTGCAAGTAGATAAACAGGTACCACTTCAGTGGGAAGGTAACAGCGTTTCGTGCGCCTTGGTGTTTAGTCATGCTGGCCACATGACCACGGAAACGTCTTCGGACAACGCTGGCTCTTCGGCTTTGAAACGGAGATGAGCACCGCAACCCTAGAGTCGGATTCGAGCAAGGGAACCTTTACCTTTTTATAGGCAAGTCATCCATAGACGTTCAGTGTCAGAACTAATTAAAAAAGCGGGAAAGGGTCAATTATCCCTGGTTCAAAGTGGGGTCACCTGATGGCCCAAAGCCAATCAGGGAAGAAGCCTTTGCGTGCCTAAAACTAACGGGTTCACATTCCAAGGGAAAGCAGTGCAGCAGACACTAAGGTCAAACAGTGATAAAAGGAATACTGAGAATCGAAACCAAACATACCAAACCTGGAAGGAGACTGGTATCCCACCAGGAAGGTGGACCAACTCAGTACCTGAGGCGAGAGCATCTGGGGGGGTCTGGTGATCCGGAGTCAGCAGACCCAGCACGAGCTTGTGGTCAGTCACTATGGTGACCGGCTGCCTGTAAAGGTAGTTGTGGAATTTTTTCACCCCTGCGACGATAGCCAGCGCCTCTTTGTCAATTTGTGCATAGTTTCACTCAGCCGAAGACAGGGTGCAGGAGTAGTAAGCCACAGGGACCTCCCTGCCATCTGGCAGCCGGTGCCCAAAGATGACGCCGACACCATAGGGGGAAGGATGACAGGCAATGTCTTGTCGAAGTGGGCCAGGATGGCGTTGGAAGTTAACAGCTCCTTGACGGCCCAGAATGCAGTGGCTTTTTCAGGAGCCCCAAGAAGGCCTGGAGGTTGTTACAGGGGCGTCGATGATGGCGTGCACCTTGTCTGGTGCCAGATGGATGCCCTCAGCATCAACAGAGAACCCCAGGAACTCAACTCACAGAACCCCCAGGAGGCACTTCTCCCGCGTCACCTTGAGTCCAGCCTCTTGGAATCGCTGCAAAACAGTGCACAGTCTCCTGGTGAAGTCCTCTTCTGTGGGGGCAGCGATTAGAATGTCATAAAAGAAGGGTTGGACCCCGGGAATTCCTTTGAAGAGAGAGTCCATGAGATTCTGGAAGATTCCTGGGGCTACACTGACCTGGAACTGCAGCCTCCGCACCCTGTGCGTGACTATGGTCTGGGCCTCTGTGGTCGCATCATCTACAGGCAGCTGCTGATAGGCCTGGGCCAAATCCAACTTGCTGAATACCTTGGCACCTGCTGGAGAGGCCAAGACATGACTGACTACCGAGACCTGGTAGGAGTGGTCCTGCAGTGCTTTGATGATGATGCATTTGTAGTCTGCACAGATGCGGACATCCCCGTTGGGTTTAACGGGCGTCACAATCAGGGTTTCCCAAAGTGCATGTGGAACTGGCTCCAAAACCCCTTGGTCCACTAATCGATCCAGCTCCTTGTCTATTTTTGGCTTCAGCGCAAATGGGACACACTTGGCCTTCAGCCGTATGGTCTGCACCTCTGGGCTGAGCTGGAGTTAAATGGGGGGTCTGGTATAGTGACTGAACATACCGTTGAGATGGCTGGGAACTTGTTGCACACTCGCTGGAAGTCTTTCGTGGCCACGTGGTGCATCCCAGTTACTAGGAACCCCAGGGGCACGAACCAGGCTAGTCCTAAGAGACTCGTATGACTGCCTCCCACCACCACGAAGTCCAAAAGTCCATTAAAATTCCGGTACTGCACCCGGAACTTGCCCCCCCCACAGCCACCTCGTTCTGTTGGAAGTCCCGTAGGGTGAAACCAACTGGTCTAACGCCCCCCTTGGGCAGAACCTCCTAAAAGTGTCCTCCGAGGTTATAGAGATGGAGGACCCTGTGTCAAGCTCCATCTTGCTTGGGTTTCCCTCAATCAAGACAGTCACAGTAATTTTATCAGGGTTGCCCTGGTGCAAGTTCAGTACCTGTTGCTGCTGGATGGTGGTGGTGTGTAGTTCTGCTGTGTGTGTAGATGCTGGGGCTGCTGTCAATCGCCTCTGGCTTCCCTTGGAGTTGCAGGCTTGGACAATGTGGCCAACCTTTCCGCAGTTCTAATACGTGGCATGCTGGAAATGGCAGGATCTCCTCTTGTGGGGCTCCCCACGGCTGGCACATGGTGTTGATGGGGCCGTCTCGACAGTGCATGGTGAAGCGGATGGGCAAGTGCCGATGCGGGGTAGATGCTGTAGTTGCAGGACCTCTTCTTCCTCGGAGGCATCCATACGGTGGGCCATGGTGGGTAGTCTCCTTGAAGATGGCAGACTTTGTGCCTGCCTGACCTCAGTGGTGAACTGGTCAGTGGCTTCCATGGTGAGGGCTAATTCCATGGCCTCCTTGGATTTGGGGTCTTGCTAGGCTAGGAGCTTTTTTATTATTATTATTTATAATTTTTATTTTTCAACATAACCAAGTATACATCAAACAATTTACTGTAAACTTGTTTAAAAGTAAATCATATTATGATACAGAGTGTTCCTTGGAAGAATATCTTTTTCCATTAAATAACTTATAATTGGAAACCAAACTGATACCACTTTTTTCTCGTATTGTGTAGCAGAGTTTTTATACAAATTAAATGACAATTTACTTAAAATAAAATAGTCCCATTGTTGCACTGTGGAAGGTTTTCCCCCTATCCATTCTATTGCTATCAATGATTTTGCTATTGTTAACTATAACGAAACTATTTCCCTTTGTCTTGATGTCATCTGGTTTGTATCCCATATTTCCAATATTTTTGCATCGTTTTACATGACCATCAACACTGTAAGTAGTCTGCTAGTTGGCCACATTGTTTAGTGCATCTTGGGGAATGTTCTGGGTTTATTCTATGTCGTAGTGTAGGTGTAACTAACCAGTGTTTTAAATGCTTGCCATTTAACTGTGAGAATTTTTGATATTTGACTAGGAGCATTCCATATTGCATCCCAATTTTCCTCTATTAATTCAAGATCCAAATCTCTAGACCATTGTTTCTGATAAAGTGTTTTCTCCTCTTCATCTGTTTTATTTAGTATTTGGTATAAGGTAGTAATTAAACCTGGGTTTTGCTCTTTTGCTTCATTAAGCAATAATTCAAATTGTGTCTTTTGTCTTTTTTTTTGTCTGTTTCAATTGGGGTGATTCCAATAAATGTTTTATTTGCAGATATTTATACCAATGTGCTTTATGTTGGTTTTTTTGTTCTAATTTGCTCTTTTCTATTATCTTATCTTTTTCTAAAAAATGAATTATTCTTGTTATGCCTGCTTTTGTCCATCTTTCAAATTCTACAGGGTCTTGTCCAGGAGGAAACCATTTCTGATTTGTATATGATGCTTGATATGAAATTGTTGGTGCCAATATGTTTTGTCTTTTTTGTCATATTTTTAAAGAGTTTCTTAATAAGCTATTTGTGACTTTTATTGTTTTAAATCCTGTTTCTGAGGTCCATAATAAATCATATAATGAGCCTATCATCTCTGTTTCTGTGTCTAATTCTATTTGTAGAGGTGAAGTTGCTGCTTTTATTAAATTTGCTATATTTGAGGCCTCATAATATGTATATAGGTTAGGTAAATCTATACCTCCTCTTGATATTGATCTAGAAAGTGTTCTAAAATTTACTCTATGTTTTTGTTATTCCAAAGAAATTTGTTTATTACATTTTGCCATCCTTTTATAATTTTTCTTTGATATTAATAACAGAAGAGCTCTAAACATAAATATTTAGGTAAAATGAAGCTTTTTATTATTTGTAATCTATCCATCCAGTTTAATATCTTTGCATTCCAATTTTTTTAAGTTTTCTTGATTTTGTTGTGTAGTTTATTAAAATTACAGTCTAATAATGTTTCTGAAGTCGGGGGTATATAAATCCCTAAATATCTTTAAGGTTTATTGGAGTGTTTGAATTCTTCTGTTATCTTTTTTAGTTGAGATTGTCTGATATTTAGCGTATGCATTATTGATTTTTTTTAACTAAAGGTCATTCCTGAAATTTGCCCAAAGTCTTCAATATTTGTGTAAGGCCAATTAAAGAATCTAGTGGATTCGTCATATATAGCAATTGGTCGTCTGCATATATTGACAGTTTGTGCTCTTGTTGATTTATATTTAGGCCTTGTATTTTTTTGTTTATCCTTATAATTTCTGCTAAAGGTTCCATAGCCATTATGAATAGGAAGGGGGCAGGGGGCACCCCTGCCTTGTGCCTCTTTGTAAGTGAATTTTGTTAGAGTTTTGTTTATTTACTTTTAGTGTCGCCGTTGGATTTGTGTATAGTGCCTGTATGGTTCTTTGAAATTTACTTCCAAAGCCCATTAGTTGTATTACAGTATCTAGATATTTTATATTAATGCTGTCAAAAGCTTTCTCCACATCTAATGATAGGAGAATAGCTTCTATACCTTGATTTTCACAGTGGTATATTATATCTATAGTTTTCCTAATATTTTCTATTAGATTTCTTTGGGGTAAAAAGCCTGTTTGATCCTTATTTATATAGTCTGGTAAGATTCATTTTAACCTATTTGCTATTATTTTTGTAAAAAAATTGGTCTGTGTTTAGGAGTGTTATTGGCATATATGAGGCTGCTAATGTTGCATCTTTCATAGGTTTGGGGATTAAAATTATTTCTGATTGTTGTCAGGATTGTGGCAATTTCCCTGTCTTTATGATGTTGTTAAATAAATCCACTAATTGATTAATTAAATCCAATTAAAAAACTTTATAAAATTCAAAAGGATACCTGTCTGGGCCTGCTGCTGAGTTTTTCTTAGATTGAGTAATGGAGTCTATAACTTCTTGTGTTGTGATTGGGTTTTCAATCGATTTTTTGTGTTGTTCTGTAATGGTTTTGAGAGCCTTCTGATTAATTAAAAAGTCTATTATTTTTTCTTTTTCAATTTCTCTAGATTTGTATAGTTCTGAATAAAATGTTTCTAATATCTGCATTATTTTTGATGTCTCATTTTGTATCTTCCTGTTTTATCTTGGAGTGCGTAAATGTGTCTTGAAGCTTGTTTTTCCTTTACCCTCCATGATAAAAAATTTAAAGTTTTGGGGGATTTTTTCCAGTGTTGTTGTTTGATATATAACAAATCTTTTTGGATTTTGTTTGTAATTGTAGTTTCCAAAAATTTTCTTTCAGCTGTTAACTGATTTAGAATTATTTTACTACCTGTTTCTTTATTTTTGTTTTCCAAGTTTATTATCTTACTTTGCAAAGTGTTTATAATCTTTCCCCTTTTTTACCTAATGAGATATAGGGTATTTGTATGCGCACTCCCCACTGCGCTGGCCAATTAGCACCCTCCCACACACGGGCTCGAGCCAGCAAGCGTTACTATGCGAAGCTAGGAATTGTTCGGCTCCCACAGCTGGCCTGGAAGGCAGACAACACACATCGCCACCTGTACTTCTTTAGAGATAAGCATTTCAGCGCAAAGCAGAGAGAAAGGAATGTGAAAGCAATTTACACAGACACTGAAAGAACATCCCAACCCCCACGGCAGCATAGCTGACATATTGTAGTTTCCAAGATTTTCCTTTCAGCTGTTAATTGATTTAAAATTATTTTACTACCTGTTTCTTTGTGTCTTTTTTCCAAGTTTATTATCTTACTTTGCAGAGTGTTTATAATATCTGCCTTTTTTGGTAAGAGGCAATTGAAATTAAATGGCCTCTTAACACCGTTTTTAAAGTGTCCCAATTGTTTTTGGTGTGAAGTGTCTTCAGCTTTGTTATGTTCTAGAAATTTTTTTATGTGTTCAGTAATTTGCTGCTGTGTCTCTAGTCTTAAGGGAGCTGCGGTGGCTCAAGTGGTTAAGACGCTGAACTGCAGGCTGTGGAAGGTCAGTAGTTCAGCAGTTCAAGACCCGGGTGCCACAAGACGGGGTGAGCTCCTGTCTCTAGTTCCAGCTCCTGCCAACCTAGCAGTTCGAAAGCAAGAAATTGCAAGTAGATAAATAGGTACCACTTCGGTGGGAAGGTAACAGCATTCCGTGCGCCTTGGTGTTTAGTCATGCCGGCCACATGACCACGGAAATGTCTTTGGACAGCGCTGGCTCTTCGGCTTTGAAACAGAGATGAGCACCGCAACCCTAGAGTCGGATTCGACTGGCTTTCGAGCAAGGGAACCTTTACCTTTACCTTTACTCTGGTCTTAATAAAAGTGACTTGTTTAAGACCCATTTTTTTGTTGTCTTTGGTTCTTGGCTAAATTGTATAGTACAGGATATTGGAGCATGGTCGGACCATATCTTCAGATTGATATCTGCTTCTTTTATTTTTGTTAACAATTAATGTGTGCCTAAAATATAATTGATTCTTGTATATGAGTTAAATCTCGAGGAGTAATAAGTGTAATCTCTCTCCGATGGGTGTTTAAGTCTCCAAATGTCAAATAACCCATTTTGCCTAGCTATTTTTTGCAGTTCTGTATCAGATTCTTGTTCTTTTTGGGGGGATTTATCTAGATTAGTGTTCATTACATAGTTAAAATTACCCCCTATCAATGTGTCACCTTCTTGGAATATTCTTAATTTTTCTAATGTATCTTTGACAAAATCAATTTGATTAGAGTTTGGTGCGTACAATGAAACAAGTGTAATCATTTTACCATTCAACTCTCCTTTGACAAATATAAATCTGCCCAACTGGTCTTTCAGAGCTTTTTAAAAAACAAAACAAACATTTTTAGCAACTAAAATCGCTGCTCCTCTGGCTTTCGAAGATCCTGGAGATGCGAATTGTTGACTATACCATGTTGTGGCTAAAATAGGGCCAGACTCTTTTCTGAGATGAGTCTCTTGTAAAAGTAAAGGTAAAGGTTCCCTTGCTCGAAAGCCAGTTGAGTTCGACTCTAGGGTTGCGGTGCTCATCTCCGTTTCAAAGCCGAAGAGCCAGCGCTGTCCAAAGACGTTTCCGTGGTCATGTGGCCAGCATGACTAAACACCAAGGCACACGGAATGCTGTTACCTTCCCACCGAAGTGGTACCTATTTATCTACTTGCAATTTCTTGCTTTCGAACTGCTAGGTTGGCAGGAGCTGGAACTAAAGACGGGAGCTCACTCCATCATGCGGCACCCGGGTCTCGAACTCCTGAACTCCTGACCTTCCACAGCCTGCAGTTCAGCGTCTTAACCACTTGAGCCACCGCAGCTCTCTTGTATAAATACAATATCTGGCTTGGATTTTAAGATCTGTGTTGTTATAGGAAATGACCCCTGAATATAAGAGATAGGGTGAAGACTAGCAGTGGTACAGAGAAACACAAAAACGGTGCAAGATGAGATGCAGAGAGAAAATCAGGAATAAAACGGAGAGCCTCTTTGGATAGACTGATGGGAAAGAACAGAGAGATTGCAGAGAGACCTGTGGCGCTGCAGAGAGGGCAACATGCAGCATATTATGGGATGGAGAATGGAAAGGAGGGAGCTTTTTCAAAGATGGGGGAGGGCTCAGGTACATAAGAAGAACCGGG
>NW_015164189.1:1270353-1285961 GCF_001447785.1 Gekko japonicus
CTTGGGAAGCGAGCCACACCACAGAAGAGCAGCCAGCGGCGGGGCAAGCGGAGGAGCGGGCTTTCGCATGTGGCGACCCAAGTTTAAAGAGCCACCTTTTTTTGTGACTGGGGAAGATTTTGGTGCTGGGCTGGGGGCAGTCCGGAGGGACGGTGGAAACTCCCTGGTCTCCCCATGCCCAGGGCACTCCTCTCCGCCCAGCTAGCTGGCTCCTGGATGGTCTCCAGCTGCCTTGGCGCCTCTGCCTGGCTTGCCTCCTGCTACTCGCCTCCTGGTGGCAGCGGGGCAAGTCAAAAGCAAGTGGTGAGGTGGCAGCGGGCCCAGTCGGATGGCGGAGAGCAGCGGTGGCAGCAGGAGGCGAGCCAGGCAGCCAGGTGCCCCCAGGCAGGCAGTGGCTGAGGCAAGTTTGGCGCACTGGTCCCCCACCTCGGCGCCCCCTCCATACTCAGCCCTTCACTCTGCCTCACCCTGCACCTCCTCAGCTACCGCATCCTCTGCCAGCTCACCCAGCAGCACCAGCAGCGCTAGTGGCCAGAGGAGCAGAGCAGCAATGGCACGTGGGCTTTTGGCGCCTTCCCAATGCAGTTCGGCACCCCATCCAGGGCCCGCCACCCCATCCAGGGCCCGGCGCTCTAGGCGAATGCCTAGTTTGCCTAGTGGGTAAGCTGGCCCTGCAACTAGCACTACCATCCAGAGGTGGACTGCCTCTGAAGGAATGTGGAGGTTCCCTACATTCACCATAGCTAGTACCCACCGATAGACCTCTCCCCATGGATCTTCCGAACCTCTTTTTAAAGCTATTTCTTCTTGCAGACATCATTACCTCCGCGGCAGAGTTGCCAGCTCTGGGTTGGAAAATACCTCGGGATTTGGGGGGTGGAGCCTGGGGAAGGCAGGGTTTGGGGCGGGGAGGACCTCAGTGAGGTAGAATGCCAGAGAGTCCACCCTCCGAAGCAGCCATTTTCTTGATCATCTGGAGATCAATTATAAGAGTGGGAGCTCTCCAGGTGCCACCTGGAGACTGTTAACCCTAACTGGCCGTGAATCCCACAGTTTAATCACTTAGTGAGTAAAGAAGTACTTCCTTTTGAATTGTGACTCCTTCCTGAACCTAGTGCCCATCAACTTCTTTAGGTACCTCCAAGCAATACTCCCTCTAAGCTGTGGAGTCTTGTGGGCAAAAATTCTACTTTGTGAGCTACTGGCATTGACGTTGTGAGCGAGCGATTTGGCAACTGCAAAAATCATTTTGCTCTGGAGCCATCCTTCCTGAGCAAAGACAAAAGTGTGTGAGCTGGAGGCTAAAAAACTGTAAGCTAACTCACACTAACTCAGCTTAGAGGGAACAGCACCTCCAAGTATTATGGGAGAAGGAGAAAACGTTCTATCTACCTGCTTTCTACGCCCCATGCACAATGCCCCTTCCCCCCCTCCAGGCATAAGAGACATCTGTAGTGGTGTAGAGAGAGGGCGGTGGCACCCAGAGAACGGGTAACAGCCAGGTATCAAGGTGCCAATGCAGCAATGCCACAGCCTTCTTGAGTCCCTAACAATGTAAATATCATCTTCAGAGTGATGTGAGTTGTTCATCCCTGCCTTAGACAGAGCAACGTCTCAAATGTGGTTACTGTGGGCTGCGGTCACACGCAACATTAGCCACGCAAGAGATACGGAAGACAAGCGGAGTTTCCGGTCGCGATCTCACCAGCACATCTGGGAAGCGTAGCGCTTCCGTGGCACAACTGAGGCTTCCTGCCGAAAAAGCGCAGCAAAAAACTAGTACCTTGGAGGTACTAGTTTCCAGAAACTGCGGGGCAAGGGCGGGCGTCTGATCGCGTTTCCGGTGGTATCCGGCGCCCGCCCATGTCCCCTTGCGGAAAAGGGTTTTTTTCCCCCGACGTCTCCGTGGATGCGCACACGCACCCAACGGAGCATGCGCATTCGTAGTGTACACAAAAAAAGAAAACCAGTTCGCCGCGCCGCGCGCTTCTTCATTGCGCGCAGGCGTGTGTTGTGATCGGCACCTCTCCCTTGCCATGGAACCTCCACAGTACCTCCACAGAACCTCCACAGTAGGTCTGATCGCTTTACTGCATGTTAGTTTGCCCCGGGGCAAACAGCCACACTTCTCCTCTGCAGTTTCCTGCCCGTGTGGCAGGGGCCGTTCTTATGATTTCTCTCTCATTTTCCACCCGACAACAGTGTAACATGATTTGCATGATGCCATTTTGTAATAGCCTTGGTTGCTCTCCAGTTGTCACCTTTAATACTGTTGGAGTTTGATGGCATTTTTGAATGAGAGTCCTTTATGAGATCAAACAGCATTACGGCTTTATTTGCTGGCGTTCACAGAAACCAAGATTGATTGTTTGCTATGTGCACTGTATTGATGCATGCACTGTATATTTTGCTCTAGTTTTTAACGTAGGTTTTAACTTTTTGGTTATTTATTGTATGTGCCTTTCTGTTGTAAGCCATCCTGAACCCTGCTCATGGGGAAAGGCGGCCGAAAAATCTAATCAATCAATCAATCAAATAAAGGCAGAACAACTTGTGTTTCAAAAAGTATGTGTGTGTAGGAATAGAGTCCCTCAGATTTCCCACTTTGGGGGGGGGCGAGGAATCTAGTCTTCCCACTTTTCCTTTAGCATATCCATCAAAAAGGACATTTCTAATTCATAGCCGGGCAAAGTGAGAAACTGGTCTGTCTGAAAAAGCCAGGCAGGCTGCTGGAAGAGATACTAGAAGAATAAGAATGAACAACAATCTAGCCAGAGTTGAGTAATTGGCAACCTTCTTCTCAAACATTCCTTTCCCTTCAACTTCTCTCTTTTTTAATTGCAACTTGGTCACATAGACAAGCAAAGCAGATTTGGGGCCAGAATTCGTGCCCTGTTTGTTTTGAGTATTCGTGTGTGACCCTTGGTTCGCTTGCAAGCGCAACTGCTTTTTTGGGGGGATGAAATACATGTTATTAACTTTGGCCACACTGTGACTGCATTGGAGTAATAGTATTTGCGTCCCCGGTGCCACGTCTGGTGACAGGCCATCAAATTGCAATTTATCGCAATGGGCTTTGGCAGAACTTTCAGGGAAGATGGGTCTCTTTTTATAGGGGGAAAAGAGCTTGGCAGTCGTTGATGGAAGGGTCTGATGATTCACGAGCAGCTTTTGGTCTGGGTCCCCCCCCCCCATTTTTATAGATCCACTGACATTTTATAGATCCACTGACATTTTTATAGATCCACTGACATGCCACCCAGCTGGCTTTTATATTTCTGTAACTCGGTATTTTGCTTGTGGATCCCCTTTGCAGCCATTCGGGTCCATTGCTCTGTGATCCAAAGCCCAAATGCTGGACCAAGAGTCGGTGAAAAGAGCCATCCTGGGCGGCTGTGGAAGGAGCCAGCTGCAGCTGTATTTTCGGCGCAAGTCCTGCCTGCCAGGATTTTTGCTTTGAGATGTTAAACAAGGGATCGATTTGTGGTATTTAAAATCTTGTCTTGTATATATTTTAAACTTTAACCCATTGAACATCAGAGCTCAGTGGCAGGGAACAAAAGACAAACATTGTCTGGTTTTTTTTTTTTAAATAACTCAAAGCCTTGTGTGGCTTTAAGCACCAACACTTGTATCACAGTAGATGGTTGCATCCTGCCCCTCACAAAGTGGAGGCTGTTTCATAAATCTTTTCCATTACAAGTTATGTGTCAGGCATCAAGACACCGCAAGGCTTTTTGCTGTTCCTCTCCCCTTTAACAAACTAACATGGCACCCCCCTGGAATGTATTGTTATTTTAAAATCCATTTAAACTGCACTAAAATTTAAATGGAAGCATCTATTGCGATGCTGTCCATTGCAAGCCCCTATGAACACTGCACTTTTAAACAAGCCAAGTTGACTGTTCGGGAATACTCGACAGAGTTCCACTGGCAAGCTGCCACAATCCAGGAATGGTCCGACTCGGTGCTCGCGCAGCAGTACCGATTAGGGCTGAATACAGACATTCGGAACTCAGTCATGGAAACCCGAGACCCAAGAACCTTGGTGGCCTGGATGCAAGAGGCGGAGAGTGCTGAGAGCAGACTGCGCACTATGCGGTTGGATAACGCAGTAGCGGCTGGAAGGGTACCAGCACCACCCGACCCCAAGGCAAAGAGCAACAGATGAAACAGGGTCTCTGCCTAACATGTGGGGAGCAAGGCCACTTTGCAGCCAACTGTCCATTGGGGGAGGCTAGAGGACCGGCGGGGAAAGAAGGTGACAAGCGCCGGATTGACTTGCTTTCGAAAAAAGGGACGGCGAAAGTCAGAACCCTCCGTGCCCTGCAAGCAGAGGTGGAGATGGAACCGGCGAGAAAAGGCCAGGTCCTGCTGTAAGTGGTGCTGAGCAGCAGGACCCAGCAGCGGAGGCGCCTAAAGTGGTGAGCAGCTATCCACCCTTCTTTTTCATGACAGTGACTATTATGAACCCCCGCTATGGGCACACATATTAGGGTTCAGGGTCTCATAGACTCGGGGTGCGGGCAAGATTTAATCAATCCCTCCTTGGTATCGGGACTGGACGCAGGCGTGGTCCGGTTGGCAGAGCCTTTAGTTTTCACCCAAATTGATGGGTCTCCAATGAAAGAGCCCTGTAGATTTGAGACTGTACCTTTAAGCATGGGGGCTGGGGATCATTGGGAAGAACGGACTTTTATTGTGTCCCTGGGGGCTAGATTTCCCTTGGTGTTGGGAAACCCATGGGCACAATCCATATGTTCTGTGAAGCGACAGAATTGTCAAGTTCATCTCCCCCAAATGCCAATGCCATGTGTGGAACACAAAGTGGGGTGTAGCTTCTGACCGACCAAGTTTGGGCATGTTTAGCTACTGAGGAAGTCGCCTCAGGAGTATAGAGACCTAGCTTGGGTATTTGCTGAAGAAGACGCCAACGAGCTTCCCCCCCACCGCAACTCAGACTGTGCAATTGAGTTACTGCCGGGGCACAAAATGCCCAAGGGGAAGCTCTATGCTATGAGCCCCTGGGAGAAAGTGGAGTTGCGGAAATTTATTGATAAAAACCTGGCCAAAGGCTTCATCCGGCCAGCCTCTTCCCCGTTTGCAGCCCCCGTTCTCTTCCGGAAAAAGAAAGATGGGGCTTTGCGGCTTTGCCCTGACTACCGGGGGTTGAATGCCGTCTCCTCCACAAATGCTTACCCCATGCCGTTAATCAATGATCTCTTGACCAAAGTAGCTAAGGGAAAGATCTTCTTCAAGCTTGATTTACAGGACGCTTACTTTTGTGTGTGCATACAGGAGGGGGACGAATTCAAGACTGCTTTCAATACCCCTTTGGGCCAGTTTGAATACCTGGTAATGCCATTTGGTCTCCAGGGGGCTCCTGGAGTCTTTATGAATTTAATAAATGAGGTGTTGCACAAGCACCTGTTTAAGGGGGTGCTAGTCTACTTAGACGACATTTTACTGTACTCCCCCAACAAATCCTCTCGTGCAGTTGGTGAGGGAGGTGCTCAAAACATTGCACAAGCACAAACTGTTTGCCAAACTGTCAAAATGTGAGTTCCATCAGACAGAAATTGACTCTCTGGGTTATTACATCTCACCCTGCGGCATAGAAATGGACCGGGGAAAAGTGAAGGACGTTTTGAGGTGGGAGGCCCCTAAAACTCGCCGGCAACTTCAAAGCTTCTTAGGGTTTGCCAATTTCCATAGAAATTTTCTGCCGAACTTTGCTCAAGTGAGTTTACCCCTTACTGACTTACTGAAAACAAGGGGGAAGTGGCCAGAGGCTGCTAAGCCGGGAGCTAAACTGGCTTGGACCCCTGAGTGCCAAGATGCGTTCAATAAATTGAAAGCTCTCTTCACCACCGAACCCGTGTTGGCGCACCCAGACGAAACAAAGAAATTTGTGGTCCAAACTGACGTTTCAGATGTGGCAATGGGCGGTGCGATCCTGCAAGAGGGGGCAGATGGCAAACTCCATCCCCTAGCATACGTGTCCCCCAAATTCACTGATACTGAAAGTAATTGGTCAGTGTGGGACAAGGAAGCAGGGGCCATCCGGCTAGCACTCTCCACATGGAGACACTGGTTGGAAGGGGCGACGGTGCCGTTTGAAGTGTGGACGGATCATAAAAATCTTGAAGTGCTCCGTACCCCCCGAAACCTAAATGCCAAACAATTTCGGTGGGCTGATTTCTTCTCTAAGTTTCAATTCACTCTACACCATTTCCCAGGCAAATAGAACTCCCTGGTGGACACCTTGTCCCGCCCCCTGCAGCAGAAAAGCCGATGCGAGGAGGTCCTAGATTCCATGTTCATGCCTTCTCAATTGGGCGGATTGGTGATGACACAACGGCAAGCTAAATGAGCCCTCCCCCTTCCCCCTCCCCCTGGGGGATGGGAAACCAAGTTTGCCGCCGCCTTTTCGGAGTTTGACAGACAGGAGGTGGACGTGGTGGGGGACTTGGTGCAAGGAGGGAACGGTTGCTGGTATAAAGAAGAGAGGTTTTTTGTTCCAAGACTTTTGCGGGGGGAGGTAATGGGCCTGGTACATGGATCTAAGCCAGCTGGTCACACGGGCTTTGTGAAATCACTGCATCTCCTACAGCGCCAGTTCTGGTGGCCGCACATGTGCAAGGATTTATCTCTGTATGTACACTCCTGCCAAACTTGCATCATGTGTAAACCCCGTAAGGGGAAACCCCCGGGATTACTGAAACCATTACCGACCCCTAGTAGACCGTGGGAGGTTATTTTCATGGATTTCACCTAGCAAGTCCATGATGGTAATTTGGGTAGTCGTGGACTTGTTCTCCAAACAATTACATTACATTACATTCCCCAGTTTGCCGACAGCGCGAGCGTTGGCTAAAGCCTTTCTCAAACATGTCTTCAGACTCCACACATTGCCTAGCAAGATAATAATGGATAGGGGCTCCCAATTTATTTCAAGATTCTGGGGGGGAGCTCATGGAACTTATGGGGATAGAATGGGGGCTGAGCAGTGGCTACCACCCAGAGACAGATGGACAATCAGAACGTGTAAATCAAACACTTGAACAATACTTACGGTGTTTCACAAACTTTCAACAAGACAATTGGGTGGACTAACTGACCTTAGCTGAATTTTGTTATAATAATGCTTACCACTCGTCCACAGGGGCTCTGGGCTATGACAGCCCCCCGATTCCCTTTCTAACCTCGACACCCGGGAAAGGGGGCGAGGCATCAGAATGGTGTAAAACATTAAGGGACTCGTAGACTCGTATGTGAGACATTAGACATGGCCAAGGCAGCTTATAAGCACCAGGCTGACAAGAAACAGGTGGAGGGTTGGGATCTGAAGCTTGGAGACTGTGTATATGTGTCCACAAAGAACCTGCGGCTTTCTCAGTCCTGTCGGAAGTTGGTGTGGAAGTACATTGGTCCTTTTAAAGTTGTAAGGTTGATTAATGAGGTGACAGTAGAGTTGGACTTGCCTAAGAATCTAAAGCATATCCATTCAATTTTCCATTTCAGCTTGCTGAAACCCAGTCCAGAAACTAATCAATAGCGCCCGGAACCGACAGTGCCCCCCCTATCCTGGTGGAGGGTGAAGAACATTACGAGATCTCTGACATTCTGGACTCTAAAATGAAGCATGGACGATTGTATTATTTGGTGGAATGGGTGCATTGGGGTCCCCAGCATCAGAAATGGGTGGAGGTGAAGGATATTCGGGCCCCTGACCTTTTGCAGAAATCCCACGGCCATTACCCTGATATCTGTTGGAAGTCAGACTCCGCTAAAATGAAAGGTCCAATGAACTCCTAGCTTGTTTTGCTGACAACGTCATTTTCTAGAAGGTGGAGAAGGAAACAAGAGGGGTCTGCTATGTTGGACTTGATTCTTAACAACCAGGAAGAACTGGTTGATGAGGTGAAAGAAGTGGGCACGTAGGGTAGTACTGACCATGTCATTTTGGAATTGAAGATCTTGCGGAAGACAAAAGCTGTATGTAATCAGACATATAGGTTGGACTTTAGAAAAGCTAATTTTAACAAACTCAAAAGTTTGTTAAAGCAGCCTCCTGTCCATCACAGTCCTCTTGTGGGATTCTCGGGTATTTATTATTGACATTACTTATAGTCTGCCTATAGACCCACGCTGCAGCATTCTGGACCAGCTGCAGTTTCCAGATCAGTCCAATGTTACAGTAGTCCAATGTGGAGGTGACCATTGCATGGATTACTGGGGTCAGGGCAAGAAATGGAAGGGGGCCAGTTTATGGTTTCTGTGTTTTATTTTAATGTACTTTATGGGCCACTGACCAACAGTGTTAGGTGCATTTAAGTTCAATGGCATCAATGGGTTTAAGCACACATAACTTTTGAAGGCCAAACTAGATGTAACACACTCATGTCCTCCCTGGTCCTTTGCAAATGCTGAAACAGCCATGGGTGGGTGAATGAAGTGTGGCAATTTTGGCACTTGATGGAGTTAGGGGGGAAAAGCTCCTCGGCCTGCCGTGCTCTGGGTCTGATCCAAATCGGGCCCTTGCCTCATTTTATAATCACTTCAAAATAGTGATGTGTCCTTGTGGCAGCCACGAAGACACCGTCACGCCTAGTTTGGCCCTGCGTTGGATTGTGACCTGGGTGTTTTATCATACTGCAATTGGTCTTATGCATAAATGTTATATTTTAAGAAACGAACCAACAAACAAATGCTCCCTATAAAGGCTTATCATGGAAATAAGATTTTTTCTTTCCTAAAGTTCATTCTTCCACTGTAGAAAATTAAATACTTTTTGGTGTGCTGTTTCATTCAATGCATGCTGCAGAAAATAATACATTTTAACTATAATGTGGGCCATCACTGTAATTCATCCAATTTAACAATAACAGTCACTACCATATTTACCGAATATCCCCACTTAAGGCAGGGTGGCCTTTGGTTATTACAGCCTCATTTCTCTGTCCATCAACCTGTAATTTCTGAAGCTATTACCCTCGCTCCTGTTCCCCCCCCTCCCGCTCAAATTCCCAACCATTTTCTTGCCACTGATTTATCAGACAGCTAGTCCTGCCAGAGCTAACACAGCATGACAAGCAACCAGCAGTTCACTGGGGAAGTGATCGTAGTGAGGAAACTTCAAAAGAATCAGGAGATTGGTCATCTGCTTATCTGGCCCCTCTTTGGTGTGGAAATCAAGCTAGGAGTCTTAAAAGACTGTCTTAGTGAGTCTAGCTGTGCTTGGAATAACTTAAGGAAAATATTGCTTGCTCTTGCATAAGAGAGAAAGAGAGAGATCACTGAGAGGTTCTCCCCACGCCTGCACCTGTATTCCTCCGCTGCGTTCCCTCATTTCCGCAAAATGGTTTGCAGTCCCAGGAGCAAAAGCTCAGTTTCCTCCCACTTGTGGTGCAGCATGGGAATCCCTGGAAACAGAGAAGTCTGACGCTGCGGAGCAAGAGGGATCAAGCTGCATGTTTGCTCCTGAGACTGCAAAAACGTTGGCAGAAACGAGGGGCAGAGGCGGAGGAATACAGGTGCACATGTGGGGAGAGCCACCCATGCAGGAAATGCCAGTGTTTAGGGGAACTCTGAAAAAGGGCTGCCTGCCCAAGACTCCCACTAAATATGCAAGTATACAACCATAAATAACACCAGTAACCATATCATGACCGTTACTGGTGTTATTTATGGTTGTAAACTTGCATATTTAGTGGGAGTCTTGGGCAGGCAGCCTTTTGTCAGAGTTTCATCTCATTGATTCTAGCAGCTCTTTTGCTCCGTGAGCCTTTGTTGTTTGTGCAGTGTTTACGGGAACAGCAGGGTTGTCAACCTCCCGATGGGACCTGGAGATCTTCTGAAATTACAACTTATCTCCAGAATACAGAGATCTAGGGTGTCCAGCCCCCCGGTGGAGGTGCGACCCACCACCAGGCCCCGCCCCTTATTGCCAGTCAGCTGGCCAGTGGGGGACTTACCAGGAGAAAGAAGAAGGCCCCAGGCCATGTCACCAGTGTCACACAGGAAGTGACATCATCATGCCAGCAATGTCTGGGCAACACTCTGGTATTTGTGCAAAAATTTTATGGTAGAAGCCAATTTTACGATAGAGTTTTTGCTAAAATACCAGAGCACCACAGCAGTGTCACAGTGTAATAACATCACTTCCTGTGTGATGCTAGCGACATGGCCTGGGCTTTTCTATTTCTTCCCCCCCCCATCCCCTGGGAAGGACCTGGCAACCCCACAGAGATCAGTTCCCCTGGAGAAAATGGCTGCTTTGTTGGGTGGACTCTATTCCACAGAGGTACCACCCATCTCCAAACCCCACCTTCCTCAGGCTCCACTGCCAAATCTCCAAGAATTTCACACTGTGGAGCCGACAATCCAAGGGAGCAGAGCAGGAAAGAAGCTTTTCTAGGAACCCAGATTCTGTCACTTATACTCTTTTCTTCATTGGAAAATTGAGCTTTCACTTTCACTTTATTTGAGTTTAACAGCCCAGGAAACATGTAAGATTTTTTTTTAAAAGCAAAGTAGAATTTAGCCACAACAACTGTACAGGTTTTACAAAAGCCACACAGAAACAATCTGAATATTTTAACAACTATTTTGCAAGGAATTTCTCCCCAGCAACAGTGTGTTTGGAACAATAAAAGAAAACATACGCTAACAAATCCACCATTGATATGGATGCCAGCCTCCAGGTGGTGGCTGGAGATTTTCTGGTCTCCTGGTTACAACTAGGGTTGCCAGGTCTTACCTTTGTTGCCGTGTGTGCATGGGGGGGGGGTCCCAGCCCCTGTCCGGGACATCTTTGGGTCCCGCACCGTGATGACATCACCCGGAAGTGATGTCATCACGCTGGGCACATTGGGGGTGGGGGCACTATCATTTGAGGGGGGAAACATAGAGTTTTCCCTCAAATTATAGAGTGTCCCCCTGTAACGTGCCCGGCCCAATGATGTCACCTCTGGGTGAACGTCATCATACCAGGCACGTTGCCACAATCCCAGCACTTTGGGGTGGGGTTTGGGCTGGTGGGTAAGGGGCCCATTGACCGGGCAACTCCCCACCCCCTGGGGGACCTGGGGACCCTAGGTACAACTCCTGGTTACAACTGAACTCCAGGTGATAGAGGGTGGTGGGATTTGGGGAGAAGAGGGACTCTGATGATGTATAATGCTATAGTCCACCTTCCAAAGTGGACATTTTCTCCAGATGAACTAGTCTCTGTAACCTGGAGAGCAGTTGTAACCCCACAGGAGATCTCCAGCCACCACCTCGAGGTTAGCAGCCCTAAGGAAGATGATGACAAGTTGAATAGGGTTTGTAGTTGTCAAAAACGGTATGTTCACGTGCCGGACCTGTTCACCACAGAGTCCATAGGATCCCTACTTTCATGTCACATGAACACATACGTGAAGCCGCCGTATACAGAATCAGCCGGGTCCAGCCAGGTCAGTATTGCCTACTCAAACTGGCGGTGGCTCTCCAGGGTCTCAGGCTGTGCTCTTTCTCATCACCTGCTGCCTGTTCCTTTTAACTGCAGATGCCAGGGATTGAACACTGGACCTTCTGCATGCCAAGCAGAGGTTCTTCCACTGAGCCGCAGCCCCTTTGTGACCTGGGACCACCTCATTTTTTATGAGCCAGGGGGGACCACAGGCATGTCAATCTAATTCAGATAATAGAAAACTGAGCCTGCTAACCTGGAGCCACAATTGGCCCTGTGATCTTAGCTCTGCAGTGGCACACCCATTCTTATAACAAAGATCAGTGCTTTGATGCTCGCTGTCAACACTGCTTTGATAGCCTATGTGGGAGACAACTTTTGGCAATTAATGAAAGAAAAGGTTGCAGTGGAAACTTTCCACTGTCCAGCCTTTCTATCAAAAGTATGAAAACTGGCTGTAAACATTTCTCCTACAAACAGAACAAGTGTGTTAAAGAACAAAGTCTGATTCCAGTGGAACCTTTCAGACCAACAAAAGTTTAATTCAGGGTATAAACATTAGTGCGCATGCACATGCGACGGACTGCACTTTTTAAAAAAGCTTAGAAGTGCTGTACAAATAGCTGAAGGGCTGTGAAGGGTTAATTCTTCACAGAAACAGAGAGCCTTGAGAGACAGGCTGCTCCAAAATTCTGATTGGTTAGCATCACCTGAGCAGAGGAAGACTTGAGAGCGGCATGCAGAGGAGAGAGTCAGTCAGATTTCTGCCTTGACTGAGCTGAGTCTGATTTCAGCCTTCACTGAGAGCAGTTTTACACAGACGGAATTACAGGGGGAAAGCTGGCAAGGAAATTTGGGAAGTAGGTGAAGACTCCCATTCAGGCCAAAGAAAGGGAATAGATCTTCTAGTGAGAGGAGAATTTCCCTACCCAATCAAACAGGGATTTAGCTCTGAGATCCCTGTCTGGTGTGGTTAGGTTTCCCTTGCTCGAAAGCCAGTCGAATCTGACTCTAGGGTTGCGGTGCTCATCTCCGTTTCAAAACCGAAGAGCCAGCGCTGTCCGAAGACGTTTCCGTGGTCATGTGGCCGGCATGACTAAACCCCAAGGCGCACGGAACGCTGTTACCTTCCCACCGAAGTGGTACCTATTTATCTACTTGCAATTTCTTGCTTTCGAACTGCTAGGTTGGCAGGACTGGTGTGGTTAGCAACTGCCTTTAGAGACCTAAAGAGTCTGTTAAAAACTCAAGACAAGTACTGGTGTTTGAAGAGAAGGGGGTTGGGTACTGGAAAGAGGATACCAGCCTTCTGGAAACTAAAAGAGTTAGTGAATACTCAAATAAAGTGTACTGGAGTGTTTGGAAAACACTGGAACAAAAGCCTCTCAACATAAAGTACCTATGAATAGCTTAAGAAACATTAACCTGAAATATAAGAACTGAAGCCTGTGCATGTACTGGTTTTACCTCAGAGTTAACTATATCGAGTTACCTCAGAACTTTAAACTTGATTTCACCTGATCTTTCCCCCCTATGTTGAATCAAATATTTTGTTAATTTTGAATTTCGAAATGTCTCAACTGCCATTTTCTGTGGTTTAAGGGTGATCCTGACCCTTCCCTCAGGTTCATGGGCTGAGCCAGCAGTAAAATATCATACTGAGACAGGGTGGGATAGTCAGAGTTCTTCAGGAAAGAAGAAAACAGACCACTAGGACTGCTGAGTCAGAAAGGGAAAGAAAAATGGAGGGAAAATCTTGCCTCTGTAGGAGAGAAGTGGATAGCACACTTCTGAAGAAGTGTGCATGCACATGAAAGGTTATACCCAGAATTAAACTTTGTTGGTTTTAAAGATGCCACTGGACTCAGACTTTGTTCTATTGTTTCAGACCAACATGGCTATCCACCTAAGTGTATTTAAGGTCAGCCAACAAATGTTGGTTACTATGCCTTTTTCTCAAGGGCATGAAATATGCATAGTGCAGCCAGACTAAAGCAGACTACAACATTTCATTCCCTATGGTATGGAAAATGCTACGCAAGAAGATGTCAAACTCGGGTCTCGTTTGCCGTGGTTCTTTAATTCTTTTGGTTCTGTATGTTTCTTATCCTGTTTTCTTCTGGTTGGGAGGGGAAGTCTGGGAGCTTGTTTGTTTGTGTGTGTGTGTGTGTGTGTGTAAAGCTGGTTTGCTGGAAGTCGTGCTAGCTTGTAACTGCATTTATGTGGGGCCTCTCATCTCTGGGAAGAATGTGTGCTTGACCTTGGACACCAGACATTGCTAGATACTAAACTTGCAGGTGCTGGGGGAGGGTTAACAGTTCACAGTAAATTTTGGCAGGCTGGATGTATTTGTGTGATTGGACTGGTCCTAAGGGGGGGGGGCTGTTTGAACTATGTATAATACCAGAACTGGCACCAAGGGACATGGATAGTCTTAGCTTAAAACATCTTTATTTCTCAATAAACAAATCACTGCCAAGAGAGTGTTGTTGGAAGTAAGTTTGTTCAAGAGTCTGACAGAAGATCGATCAAAGAAAGTAGTGCTGTGAGTCCCCACATTGCACTAGATTTTATTGGGACTGAGGAGGATGCCTGATGCACATGTGGACCCTTAACCCTAATCTGTAGCTACCAGATCCATTTCATTGCCCTACTAATAGCAGACGACCATCATATTTGTGTTAGAAAGAGTGCAGGGAAAGTATAACAAAGGCTCCCTCTGAAATACCTTGTGCACCTCGTACTTTCCCAATTAATTCCCCACAAGGAACAGTATATTCCTCATGCATTTCCTCCAACTTCTACACTATGCTCCTGAAACAACAGCATCGAGAGCATCTGCAGGTATCCTAAAAAATTAAATTAAATGCCTATAATGGTAGAACAGCTAAATTCGAGTCCAGTAGCACCCTAGAGATCAACAATATTTTGGGGTATGAGCTTTTTGAGAGTTAAAGAGAACAATCCTAATTAAGTATACCCCAAGCCCTATTCATGTCTATTAAATGGGATGGGCAGATAAGTCCTGAGTTGGGCCTGCATTGCAGGGGTCGGCCACCATGTAACCTTGGCAGCACTAGTCTATATCCTAAGAGGCAAGTTACACTACAAGTTACAAGTGCAGCTTGCAAGGCTGCATCCATGGCAATTCCACCACAGCATGGCCCCGCGGCGTAGTGTCAAGGTGCATTGGTACAATGGATGGGGCACTTTGGGTCAATGGGAGTGCCAGTCCCAGGGGCAGATGCCTTTGCCCTTCATAGATAAGAGGCAGGGAGGGGCAACTCAGGAGAGCCCCATTCTCCTCTCCTGCCCCCCTGACAGAGACCCGCTCCAAAGACAGGCATGTAGTCGCCCTCATTTGTTGTTCTGCATGTCAGTCTGCCCCATGGCCAAGATTCCTCCAAACCCCACCCCCTGAACACTTTGAGACTACCAAGGGGTCATTTCATAGAAAAAGAGGTGGAGGAGCTCATTAGCATAACTTATTTGCGTATGCCACACCCCCTGACATCACTGGAAGTGTGTCAGAAGGCAACACCCACCGCTCAGGCTCCACTGGACTGTTTTGGATTGCTAGCTATTGGGGGGGGGGGAGAATGCGCAGATCTGTCCTCGCAGAGGGGGGAGAGCTTGTATCTAAATAAAACTTGGTCTTAAAGGTGCCACTGGACTGTTTTGGATTGCTAGCTATGGGAGGGGGGAACACACAGATCTGTCCTCACAGAGGATGGAGAGCTTGTACCTGAATAAAACTTGGTCTTAAAGGTGCCACTGGACTGTTTTGGACCGGGGGGCTGGGGAGAGGGCTCTGCAGCTTACCTGGCTGCCTCTTGCTCTGACTGAGGGCTGCTGGGAGCAGGGGGCTGGGCTTGTTGCATGTGCCCACCCCCTAGTCTCTTTACTGCCGGAGCGCTGCTCCTGTGTGCTCCTGTAGGAAATGACCCCCGAGACTACCCACTGCAGGGTTTCCCCACCACAATTGACTCAGGGAACCTCCATGATCCCCAACCTCCTCAGTGCTACCAGCACAGTCGCCTGTCCCCCTGAGTGCCACAGAACCCCCTTCCTGGAGCAAACACACTGATAGGAGCCTCATCCACTCACTCATCTTATTAGCGACCCCCCCCCCCCCGCGGCCTTACAGACTCCC
>NW_015164189.1:1286108-1293815 GCF_001447785.1 Gekko japonicus
CGGTGGCTTACAGCATTCCCCTGTCCCTCTGTTGCACGCAGCAGCCTGCGAGGTGAGTGAGGGAACCTGTCTGTGCAGCTGTCTCCCTGCTATGTATAGCAGATGACTACAGCCAGTGGAACCTGCGCAACCCTTACCAGCCACTCACAGCTGGGAAGGAAAGGATAGGGACACAGAAAGAAAATAAGGAAAGAGGGGTCATAATTTTAATTGTATATTACAAGGACAATCAAAAGTCTTAATAAACATATAACATTTAAAATGCAAATTTCAAAAATAAAGTATTCAAAATACTTTCTCAATCTCAAGGTATCTTTAACTGTTACAATTACATCAACCAATTGATTAGGAATAAAAAGGGATTAAACAGACCACTGAGAGCCACTTTGGTGTAGTGGTTAAGTGCACAGACTCTAATCTGGGAGAACCAGGTTTAATTCCCCACTCCTCCACTTGCACCTGCTGGATGATCTTGGGCAAGCCATAGTTCTGTCAGAGCTGTTCTCTCAAGGACAGTTCTCTCAGAGCTCTCTCAGCCCCACCTACTTCACAGGGTGTCTGTTGTGGGGAGGGGAACGGAAAGGAGTTTATAAGCTGCTCTGAGACTCCGAGTGAAGGGCAGGATATAAATCCAATCTCCTACTCTTTTCTTCTTCTTCTTCTTCTTCTTCTTCTTCTTCTTCTTCTTCTTCTTCTTCTTCTTCTTCTTCTTCTTCTTCTTCTTCTTCTTCTTCACATTCGGTGTGTACTGTCATTTAATGAGTTATAAACTATTTAGTTTAAAATAAAAAAAGATTACTACTTTTAACACTAAGTCTTGTCATAGCGATATATTGATTCTTAAATTACTATTAAGATATTAACATATCTTATACTCTGTGACTGCTGAGATCTCACAAGCAATAAAAAAAATCTCACAAGGAATTAAAAAACTGGATAAAGCACCAGGTCTGGATGAGTTAACGGCAATGTATTATAACTGTTTGGAAGAGCAGTTAATATTGCCACTGCAAAAGGTGGAGAACAAGCAAAGAAAATATCACTCTAAACGTGCACATATAACATTAATATACAAAGAGGGTAAAAATCCAATGTTACTTCAGTCCTACAGACCAATTTCACGATTGATTGCAGATTACAAAATTTTACCTTGATAATGGCAGATAGGCTATGAAAATGCATCACAAAAGTAATTCATCCAGACCAGACTGGTTTTGTACCAAAGAGATTCATGAAGGAAAATGCTTGATTTGTAATTGATGCAATGGAATTTGTGGACAAAAAAGGACAAAAAACAGCATTTATGTTTTTAGATGCTGAAAAAAACATTTGGCAATCTTTCATGGGCCTTTCTACAAAACATATTACCAATGTGGGTCTAAATTTGCAAAAAAACCCAAAAAATATCTAAATTTTAAACAAAACAATAAGAGGAAAATATTAAGAAAATTACAGGATGTGAACTAGCAACAAACCCAGTTAAATATCTGGGTATAATTTTGACTGGGCAAAGTAATACACCATTTAGAGATAATTATGATTATGATGTAGTTTGGAGAAAAATACAAAAGGATTTGGAAAGATGGTCTAAACTAAAACTTTCTTGGTTGGGAAGAATCTCTGCAATAAAAATGAATATATTGCCAAAATAGTTTTTTTAAATTTCAGATAATACCAGTTAACATACAAGAAAAGACTTTGAGAGACTGGAAAAAATAAATTAACATGTTCATTTGGAATGGCAAAAAACCAAAAATTAGTTCCCAAGTACTACAAGAAGAGAAAAAAAGAGGCGGACTTGCGGCACCCAATGGGGAGCGGTGGCACAGAGGATATATCCTCTGGTTAACATAGTAACATCTGAGCCGAACAGGCTTGCTGTCAGTTCTAGCCCCGCGCTGGTGTGAGCTGCCAGCCTTGTCCCCAGCTCGCCGTCTACCCAGTGGTTCGAAAGCTTTGGCGAGTGGCTGATTCCGGTTTATGGCGGTGCGCTAGCAGTCGCACCTCCCAGACCTCCTGGGGGTGAGGCTGCATTCGCACCTCCCGGACCTCCCGGGGGTGAGGCTGCGCTCCGGCCGAAGAAGGGGGTGCGCAGGCTCACAACCCCCCCCAGGGTCCCGGCAAAGGGACCCTGGCCATGGAACTTCCAAGAGGTTGCCTCTCCGTGCCGAGAGACCGAATGGGCTTAGTGACGCTGACCGGGCCAAGCAAGGGAGATCACGCAGCAGAAAAGAAATGAAAGCGAGGTCGAACGTCTGATTATGAACGTGAGTCAGTTTTGCTGCGTTTAAAGAGGAAAAGTAGCTTCCCACCCTACCCTACTGAACGGGGGGAAAAGCGAGCGGGGGAGGGATGCCTCCCATGCGCATGAATTTTTGAGCGATGGGGGGGGGAGCGGAAGAAAACGCGATAGAAACTGTCTAGAAGTACTTACCCAAGCGAGGCTAAGCGGTCAAGCGCACATTCAGAGACTTTAAAAAATGTTGCGAAAGTAAACAAATGAAAAAGATGGTGGGGAAGTGGGACAAAGAAAGACTTTTGAAAACGAAACTGGAGTCCCCGAAATCGGAAATGACCAGTGAGACGGCAAAGGCAGTAGCTGATTACATGCGCCCTCTGCTGGAACAGCTGAATAACGTCAAAGAACAGATGTCCGTGGTAACACAAAGTATTACTGCACAGCAAATGTAAATAACGGACTTGATCCAGATAATGAAGCAGGATGCTGAAAAAGTTAAGGAAGTGGCTGTAACTATGCAAAAAGTGAAGAAGAAAGTGCAAAAGCGGCGGCGAGCGAGCGCGATCGGGAGGTGCGACGAGCGATCCCTGGTGGCGGAAAGAACTACACCGACGGCTGCCGAAAAGAAGATGAAGGAGCGTGCGCAGATCCCGAGCACCAGCCCAGCGGAGCCGGAAAGGACATAGCCGGGCTGGGAACAGGCGAAGCGGCGCGTCGAGAGAAGAGCACACCACCTCCGAACGCCAGATGCGACTTGATTGGCTTTTGCCTCTAACATTCTAAACAGTTTGCTGTTCTGAGGTAAAATGTGTCCAATCTCCAGGTGAGGGCTGGAGAGCACTCAGAATTACAACTGCTTTCCAGATAACAGAGATCAGTTCCCCTGGAGAAAATGGTGGGCTCAGCCTTACATGCTGCTGAGGTAGCCCCCATATGACAGCCAATGTAACATAGCAGTCAGGGCTTCAGAGCACGGGAGAGGCTGCAGGTGTGTGGGGGGTGGAAAGCTGAAGAGTGAGGGGGAAATAAAGGTAGGTTGATGATTGGTTGGGAAGGAGATAGGGTTGCCAACTCCAGGTGGGAAATTCCTGCAGATGTGAGGGATGGAGCCTGGAGAGGGTGAGGTTTCAGGAGGCGTGGGACCTCGGACAGGTACAAAGCCGTAGACTCCACCCTCTAAACCAACCATTCCCTTCTGGGGAACCATCATTGCCAATCTCCAGGTGAAGGCTGGAGATCACTCAAAATTACAACTGTTCTTTAGATAGCAGAGATCAGTTCCTCTGGAGAAAATGGTGGACTCAGTGTCATTATTCTCTGTTGAGGTCGCCATAGCAAATTGACACTGAGTGTCCAAGGCCGGGGCACCCGCCCAGAGCCTCTTTCTTGAGGCCATTGTATTTATTTCCACAACGGGCCTTTTTCCTAGTTTAATATAATTAGTATAACAAGTAGTTTACTTTATATTTAGTCAGTTTTCAGTCTATATTTACTTTGTTGTTATACATTTTGAAATATCTCTGAATTATGTTAGCTATGTTTGTATATAGTTTGTATAAAGTTGCAAATATTTGTTAGGGGTTCAGCTATTTGGTCGAATTTTTTTTTATAAAGTACAGCAGGCAACCCTTCTCAACTTGGTACTGTACTTTTATTTTTTTTTAATACATTCTGTATCATGTTGTGATAGATATTTTATTTTTTACATTGAAAGCTTAGAGGGAGCATTGCTCTCCTCCTAAGTTTTTCTAGCTCAGACAGCAACCAACACACACTTTTAAACAAAGAATGATTCTACTTTCTACCTCCTTTCTGACCAGTTTGCCTGCAGGCATGTCTGAAATAACTGCTGTACCAAGATGGTATCCCAGTGTACGGTATTCTACTACAGTATAATTGAAAACATAAATTATAATTACAGTCTGCTTGTTTTTCTCTGCTGTAATTTTTTTTGACGGAGGAGAATGAAGCTGCCAAATATTGTTCTGCAAGTCATATCCTTGTTCTGTAAGTTCTGCAAAAATAAAAAAGGAAACTCAAATATATTTCATCTGGGGATTGCCATCTTCAGGGCATGTAAGTTCTTAGCATCATCGTCAGCCCCCATAAATATTTTTATTACAACCTTTCTATGAGGAGCTCAGGGTGGCATTTGTGGCTTTGTTTTCCTCCATGTTATCCTCCAAATAACCCCGTGAGGTAGGTTATCAGCCAAGCTTGTCATGATTTGTTTCTTTAAAAGGCAATATTTACATTACGCTTGCGTTCAGTTGAAATGTATCTGCTTAAAAAAAAAAAAGCTTAGAAACTGGAGAAATTAATCACTCAAGTCAGGAACTGGCTTTTTAAAAGTTCTAGACAATCTCAGCAATCAAGAATTTCAGTGGTACTGAATAAGGATTAAAGTGATCCATTTTTGATCAAATGCAAATGGCAGCTACCACCTTTGGGTACCTACTCTTGTCCATGCAAGCATAAAATAAGATATACAGGCTTGTAATAAATCGGTGAATTGGGCCCACACTGACTAAAAACATGTCAGGACAGAGCGCTTGGCAAATTTTGGGGACTCCCCATGTTTACAGAAATGGTTTAAAGAATATATTTGGGGGGGGTTAAATACCCCTAAACAAAAGCAGTGTTCACACTTGTGCAGAGAGTGCACCTACCCTTTGTGTGTGGTGTCCAAGGCAGTGGCAGAGCCTGGGAGCCGCTCTGGGCCCGGCTGTGGCAGAGGAGCCAGGCTCTCCCCTTTGAAGCTTTGCTCAGCTGGGAGCTGCCCATTGGCTGTCAGAACATCAAAGAGGTGGGGGGGGAAGGAACTTTCAGATGGGAGACCACCAAGGAAGTCCAGGGTTGCTATGCAGAGGCAGGCAATTGCAAACTGTTAGATTGCGCTAATGAAGACTCGGACAGTGATTCAGCAAGTGATTTCAGCTTTATTGGAAGTAGCGAACAAACACTCAAACGCATGTAGTAAACCAGAACACAGAACAGTGGAGCTGGGCTTCTTTTAAACATACCGGGCTAATATAGCCACACCTACTATATACACAACAACCAATCAGATTGTGAAGATAAAGGCAAATCAGATTTCTTCCCGCTCAGGGATAAGCTTGTTTGTAATTGGTCGCTGTTTTGGCTGGCTCGAAGCTTAACATAGAGAGTGGATTAGGTGATTCATGTTCAACAATCAATACATAACAATTCCTCCCCCCTAAGTTAAGACACTCATATAACAATCATGGTTTAACACATCTCGCCATAATTCATCACAATAAATTTGACTACAATCGTAGTCGTTAAGATACACTGGTGCTTTGTGTGTACGTTCAGACCTTCGCAATGTAACAGGGCCTGGTGGTCCGCTTTGCGGGGAATCCGATCGTGGCCTGGCAACACCTGAATCTGGCGCTTTTACGGCCGAGGTTGCTGCGTCCCCGTCAGGGGCTTGTTCTGCTGTCGGAACGGCTATTGGTAACCTTGCAACGTCTTCCAAGTCTGAAGGTTGGGAGGATATTTCATCATACCCAGCCGGTGAGTCAGCGCTGTCCTTAACCCAATGCTTTTTTAACTGGTCCACATGGCGCCGCCACCTCCTGCCATCGGCCAATTGAACCAAGTACATTCAAGTACCTATACAATCACAGACCACTCCGGGAATCCATGAATGTCCCACGGCATAGTTTCAGGCAAACACTGTATCACCCGCCTGAAATGTGCGCACAGTCGTATGTGGGTCTGTACGCTCCTCCTGTTGCTCAGTGAGGTCGGGGTGCAATCTATTGAGTCTGGTAGCTAGCCTCCGGCCCATAAGTATCTCGGCCGGGCTACGGCCTGTTGTACTACAGGGGGTGGTGTGTTGGCGCAGGAGGAATGACCCTAGCCGGACGCTCCAATCCCCCTCTGTTAGCTTTCCCAATGCCTCTTTTGTTGTTTGTACCATCCGCTCCGCCTGGCCATTTGAAGCAGGGTGAAAAGGGGTGGCGGTGATTTGGCGAATGCCATTGTCCAGGAGGAATTTCTTAAATTCGTCCGACACAAATTGTGGCCCATTATCGCTGACCAGCATGTCTGGCAACCCGTGGGTTGCGAACAGCCTGCGGAGTGCCTTTATGACAGCGGTGGACGTGGTTGTGCGCATGTGCACCACCTCTAACCATTTTGACCAGGCACCACAAATTATGAGGAACATTTCCCCCTGAACAGGGCCAGCGAAATCCATATGAAGTCTTGACCAAGGCTTTCCCGATGACTCCCATTTCTGTGGCGGGGCTGCTGGGGGATTTGGTCTGCTCTGCTGACACTGATTACAAACTTGCACCCATTCTTCGATAGCGAGATCCATGCTGGGCCACCAAACATACCCTCTAGCTAAAGCCTTCATTTGTACCATTCCCGGGTGCCCGTCATGTAAGGAATGCAAAACCCTGTGTCTGAGGGTCTCTGGAATTACAACCCTGTTTCCCCAAAGTAAACACCCTTTCGATATGGATAATTCTGCTTGGCGTGTCTTGTACGGTTGGAACTCGGGTTCCATGCTGCCCATCGGCCACCCCCTCCATACCCAGTTAAGACCACGGGACAAAACAGCGTCCCTAGAGGTGTGCACAGCCACATCTTTGGAGGAGATCGGGGTTAGTGGGAGTTCATCGATGGCCAAGACTTCACATGTCGGTGCAGGATCGGTTCCTTGGTTAGGCAAGGGACAGCGGCTGAGTGCGTCAGCATGCCCTATGGCCTTACCCGGCCGGTGTTCCAGATCAAAATTGTATGCCTGCAAAAACAGCGCCCACCTAAGCATTCTAGCCCCATCTAAGCATTCTAGGGGACATGATGTTAGGCAGCTGCTTATCGGGCGAAAAAATCCCCAGTAGCGGCTTGTGGTCGGTGACCAACACAAATTTCCTGCCAAAAATGAAATCATGGAACTTTTTGACAGCCGCTACTAATGCCAGACCTTCCTTGTCTATCTGGGCATAGTTCCTTTCTGCCTCAGACAGAGATCGTGAATAGAAAGCGATAGGCGCTTCGCTTCCATTTGGCATCAGGTCGCTCAAAACGGCGCCTATTCCAAAAGGTGAAGTGTCTGCAGCCAAAATCAGGAGCTTTTGCTCATCATAATGAGTCAAAACGGCGTTGGATGTTAATAGTGCCTTAACTCCTGTGAAAGCCTTGTCCTCGGCTTGTCCCCATGTCCATTTTGCATCCTTGTGTAACAGTGCGTGCAAGGGTGCTGCCACTGATGCCTTGTGCGGCAAAAACACGTGATAAAAATTTAGCAAACCAAGGAACGCTTGCAGCTCTTTTTTGTTCCCTGGCTTGGGTGCATTTTTAATGGCCTCAACCTTTTCGCATGTGGGGTGAACCCCTTCCGCGTCTATGCGGAACCCAAGAAAATCCACACTGTCCACGCCCAGAGTGCATTTGGAGGGTTTTACCTTCAACCCAGCGTTTTGAAAACGTTT
>NW_015164189.1:1294413-1296613 GCF_001447785.1 Gekko japonicus
CAGTCTTTCGTCCCGAAGGCCACATACTAGCCGGTCTCAGAGGGCGATCTCCACATACGAAAAGTTGCACGGTCTCGCTGCCTTCCGAAGGGCCGCCACAAACTCGGCGATGGTCTCATTAGCCGCTTGGCTCCTTTTGTAGAACGTGTGCCTACAGGCAATTTCTGAAGGCTGCGGTGAGAAGTGGGCTTTCAGCTTCTTGGTAAGCTCTGCGAAGGTGACGGTCTTGATGTCGGTCGGGGCCACCAACGACCTTGCGATGTCGAAGGTGCCCTTTCCGCATGAACTCAGGAGGCAGGCTTTCTTCTTGGCCTCGTCAGTAATGTCATGCGTTTCCAAATGGAACTCGAACCTGGATAGGTAAGAGTCCCAGTCTTCAGATGAGGGTTCGAAGCACTCGAACTTCTGGCTTCCAGCCATCAGGGGAGACTTGGGCACCGGATTGGGTGGCGCCTCCACTTGATCGGCTCCTGAGTTTGATCACTTTCTTCCGAGTCCGATATAGGGTTGTTTGCAGGGCTGCCTACCTGCTCTAATATCCCATCCTCGTCGCCAATTGTTAGATTGCGCTAACGAAGACTCGGACAGTGATTCAGCAAGTGATTTCAGCTTTATTGGAAGTAGCGAACAAACACTCAAACGCATGTAGTAAACCAGAACACAGAACAGTGGAGCTGGGCTCCTTTTAAACATACCGGGCTAATATAGCCACACCTACTATATACACAACAACCAATCAGATTGTGAAGATAAAGGCAAATCAGATTTCTTCCCGCTCAGGGATAAGCTTGTTTGTAATTGGTCGCTGTTTTGAAGCGACCAATATCTTTTAATAATGACGGAGCCTTGGCTGGCTCGAAGCTTAACATAGAGAGTGGATTAGGTGATTCATGTTCAACAATCAATACATAACACAAACCACCTCGAAATGTCCCTTACCTTGAAAACTCTATGGGAACTCTGTAAGTCGATGGTGACTTGACGGCACTTTCCACCACCAGGCAGCCATTCTGTTATAAGAGAAGGACCCCCCACACACACACACACATGCAAACCCCTCATTCTGGTTGCCTGCTACAGTGGAACATCGATGTGGGCGCTGCCGGGGGGTGGGGGGAGAAAGGAGGTGGGAGGAAGAAGGGTGTGTAAGTGAATGATCTTCACTAAGTCCCTTAAATGTGTAGATGCTGCCATGGCTTCTCAACATAATAAATGAAACCATACTGTTGGGGGGGGGGGTTCTACGGCCAGGTATCAACATGCACAGGAAAGAAAACAGGAAGGAAAAAAGGAAGCTGCTCTGAAGAAAGGAAGGGGCTAGAAAACAAGACACGAAAGTGGTGGGCTGTGGGCAGGACCTTTGAGAATGCATCAGAATGTACACAGTCCTGCCCAAACCCTTCAGGAGCAATCGGGGTCATTTCGTAGAAAAAGAGGTACAGGAGCTCATTAGCATAACTTATTTGCATATGCCACACCCCCTGACATCACCAGAAGTGTGTCAGAAGGCAACACCCACTGCTCAGGCTCCACCGGACTGTTTTGGATTGCTAGCTATTGGGAGGGGGGTGCAGATCTGCCCTCACAGAGGAGGGAGAGTTTGTACCTGAATAAACCTTGGCCTTAAAGGTGCCACTGGACTGTTTTGGATTGCTAGCTGGGGGGAGGGAATGCACAGATATGTGCAGAAAAGAAGGAAGGAGAGTGTAGTGTCCGCTGACCGCCACCGGAAGTCAGCGCACATGCCCAAGCTTCAGGCTGAAACAACAATGGGGACTAGGATCCTAGTCCCTCCACTGGGGAACCAATGGGATCCGTGGCGGGAGATTTGAACCCACCAATGGTGACCGGGGGCGGTCCCCAGGTGTGTATATAGTTGGCCTGCCGGCCGTTGATCCGCATGTCTTGTTGTGTGCTAATAAAGCGTGCTATGCAACACGTCGTTGTCTGTCGTTCATCCATGCGGCTACCCACTACATAACAGTGGCGACGAAGGTGGGATTCAGCCGCAACTGAGCCGGGCCGTCGCGAGGGACCAGGAGGACGCGAAGCAGCCGAACCGATGAGCGATCCAGCGAGCAACGGAACCACTCCTCCCGCACCCCCTCCGACGCGCACAATGGCAACCGCACCGGGGCTTGGGCTGCTGCAGCCCTTCGACATAGCCCGCCCGCAGGACTGGCCCTCCTGGGTGCAAGGG
>NW_015164189.1:1296643-1296768 GCF_001447785.1 Gekko japonicus
GTTCCTCCTGGCCTCCTGCGGCACCGCCGTGGTGTCCCTGGCCAGAAGGCTACTCTCCCCCACAGACCTTGGCGATTGCACGTTCGAGCGGATCGTCGAGGCGGTGCAACAACACTTCGCACCCA
>NW_015164189.1:1299707-1328133 GCF_001447785.1 Gekko japonicus
TTTGATAGGAGCAACCATGATTGTGGTATAGAATGACCTTGACTAAAATATAGGCCGATGTGTGTTGATGTCCTGGAATTTTCGGCAGCATTTGGTGCTTTCAGTCATAGATTACATGGCGAAATTATCAGCACCATCAGAAATAGGACAAAAGTCAGCTCAAGCTATAGCCAAATTTTCAAGCACCAAGGGAGGGTGATTCATTCCAGCAGCCCTCTAACTTTTCCAAGCTAAAACATTAGCTCAACTCCTGTATGGAACTCTACTTGGTCCCCCACAATCCTATTTTGTTCCTTTAGAATGGGTACAATCAAAATTCTTAAGAACAATTCTTCAGTTACCCAGATGGGTCTCAAATGCAAAACTGAGACTGGAGACAGGCATGATTAAAGTATTGACTACGGTGTGCCTAGCCTTCATCAATCTATGGCTACAATTAAACCACGCCCCTAAGGGGCTAAGCCCCTTATTCTTAGTGACAGCTTTCCATCTGCATGGGGAAAGGCAATAATTGATAATTTGGCAAACATGGGATTTTCTTCTCACTTGATTTTGAAAATGGGACTTGAGCAAGTAAAAGCTTCGATAAAGCAAAGGGTCTTAGACACTGAATGGCAGTGTGATGTCCTGAGGTCACCAGCCTTTATACAGCTGCCCCAGTGGAATGCCTATTTCAGCTGGAAATCCCAAGCCATCAGAGGGCGTTCACTCTCACTAGATGGCAAGCCCTCCCAACAGCGGTAGTAGCAGAGCAATATAAAAAGATTCCTTTGAATGAAAGATTATGTCCCTGTGGCAGTGGTGTAGTGTCCGCTGACCGCCACCGGAGGTCAGCGCACATGCCCAAGCTTCAGGCTGAAACAACAATGGGGACTAGGATCCTAGTCCCTCCACTGGGGAACCAATGGGATCCGTGGCGGGAGATTTGAACCCACCAATGGTGACCAGGGGCGGTCCCCAGGTGTGTATATAGTTGGCCTGCCGGCCGTTGATCCGCATGTCTTGTTGTGTGCTAATAAAGCGTGCTATGCACCACATCGTTGTCTGTCGTTCATCCATGCGGCTACCCACTACATAACAGAGAGAAAGAAAGAGAAGGAAAGAAGGAGGAAAAGAGGGAAAGAAAGAGAGAGAGAAGGAAATAAGGAGGGAAAGGGATAGAAGGAAAGAAGGAGGGCTGCTCTTGCTCCTCATGGCTCGGGGTTGCTGGGAGCAGGGGGCGGGGTTGTTGCATGTGCCCACCCCTGGGCTCTTTACTGCTGGAGCTCCGCTCCTGTGCGCTCCTGCAGGAAATGACCCCTGGAAACAATCCATCCAAATGCATTGGGGCAAAAGTGGTCTGTGGGGGAAAAAATGGAGCAATGTTGGGGTGAAATCAGCACAGCACCAACTGGCAAACAATGCGATCTGTAAGTTCCAGGGAGAAAATGATGCAATAAAGAAGCTGAGGAGCAACAAAACTCCGGGGTCAAAGCAACTTCTCTGCAGACCCTTCCCCTGGACCCTTCCATTGGACCAATTAATGGCAGCTAGAGACTCAGAGGTTAAAACGCTGAGCTGAAGACCGGAAGGTCTGTAGTTCGACAGTTTGAGCTCCCGTCTCTGGCCCCAGCTCCTGCCAACCTAGCAGTTCAAAAATAAGAAATTGCAAGCAGATAAATAGGTACCACTTTGGTGGGAAGGGAACAGCATTCCATGCACCTCGGTGCTTAGTCATGCCGGCCACATAACCATGGAAATGTCTTTGGACAGCGCTGGCTCTTCGGCTTGGAGATGGAGAGGAGCACCACCCCCTAGAGTTGGATTCGACTGGCTTTCGAGCAAGGGAAACCTTTAGAGATTCCGCTACCAGTTCTGCTACCTTGTGACACCAGGGCAAGGCAGCTAATCACTGCCAGAGGCTTCATCACTGTCACCAAATAATCCACAGATGGTGGATGCACGCAGAGGCACGGAGAGGCTCCTGCTCAGCAGCACTGGAGTCATGTGACCTTGGGCTTGCCAACCTCCAGGGGGCAGCTGGAGATCTCATGGGATGACTACTGATCTCCAGACAGCAGAGATCCATTCACCGGGAGGAAATGTCTGCTTTGGAAGGGGGACTCTATGGCATTAGGCCCAGCTGAGGTCCCTCCCCTCTCCAAACCTTGCCTTCTCCAGGATCCATTCCTCAAATCTCCAGGTATTTCCCAACCTGGAGTTGGCAGTCCTCTTTCAGTGAGATTAAAGCTGGGGTCCCCAGTGTGCTGCTTGTGGGTGCCGTTGCACCCTCGGACCCCTTTTCTGGCACCCACCAAGGGTTTGTAGAAAGTGGGTGGGGCCAGGTAGGGATTTTGCCCAGCCAGGCTTCCGATTGGCTATTGGAGATTTGATTGGCTGTGCAGATTTTTTAAAAGCTGTTTGGGCAGCAGCTGCCCCCTCGGCACAAGGACCCTCAATCTGTGACTCTAAACTACAGCAACCCTTTGGTGGCTGGCTTCATCTCCTGCGGCAGCCGTTTTGTAGCTGCGCCCACCACACAGTGTCACAATTCCAATTCTACAGGCTCCAAAAGGTTGGAGACTCCTGGATTAAAGTGTAGCTTGAGCCTAATGCTTTCGCTACCTTGGGAAAATAGAAAACGACTCTGTGGCCCAATCTGCATCTAGCATTTGCTCCGTTGTTGTACCAAACCCACACTGGAACGGAAAAAGATGCGGCTCAAAACCACATTCAACTACACCGGGCAAAAAAATTAAAAGTCTTTAAAACACCGTACTGACTGCAGAGTCACCCCCAAATGGCCACAAAATCGCCATAAATCTGTGCAGACAGCCACCATAAAACCAGAGATCAAACAAAATGACAGCGGCATGCAGTCTGGACGCTGCTATAAAATCTGACACTCAATCAAAGTGAAAGTGGCATGCAATGTAGACGGGAATTTCTGTTCCAGTGTGGGTTTGGTATAACAGTGGAGAAAATGCTCGATGCAGATTGGGCCTGTGATGGTACCTGTCTCTTATTTTGTGTGGTTAGGTGTGATGTAGTTTTAAATTTCTTCTTGTTTCTTTCTCTCACTCAAAGTATCTATCGCTGCCACCAGGAATTTCATTACCGTCTTTAATTAACCTTTCCCACAGTATTGTGCCCAAGCTCTAAGGCTTCTTTGTCGGACTGTGTGGTTCTGAGGATGAGACTCTGGGTTAACAATAAACAAGATAAAACTTTATTAGTAAAAGAAGTGCATTGGTTACAAGATGTTTTGTTAAGTTGCTTAATAGAGTCTTTTCCCTTTACTTGGGTCTCTGTCAGCTTTTCCCCTCACACTCTTAAAACACTGACTATATTAGATTTTTCCTAATATGCCCCCTTAAGTATATTTTCTTCCTCCTTTAGAATCTCAATGCCTTTCACAGCACTTCTATATGATTCTAGTTAGAAGACTGCTTCTCAGACTCTGGTGGAATCTGCATTTGTCTTTCCCACCAGTGTCCCAGCCTTTTGACTCCGTCTTCAAAAAAGCTGTCTACATTTGGTGTCATTTTCACACCTCAAGAGTGCTAGCATACTTTTGCACATCCACATATGTTTATCATCCTTTCGGGGCAGCTCCGCTGTCATTGCACCTGCACACTGCTTAAAAAAAATCTTCTCCAAACAACATTCAAACAAGCATAGAGAAAGACGGCATCACAGCAGCATGAAAATGATTTTAAAATGCAAATGCGGATTTGGCCTAAGTGTAGATTGACCACAACTGACAGCTGCTGACTGCTGATTTCAAACTTCCAACTTCAAATTTCAAACTGAACACCCTGCCTTCTCTCTCTCCACCCACACACACCTCTCAGCTCCGCCCACACACTCTCACAGTACAGTTCGGTTCGGTTCAGTTCAGTTGACCTTTATTGGCATAAAATACCTTTAAAAGGATTACTATATCTGAGGGAGACTTTGTTCCTAATAATCGTCATTACCAGAAACTCTTATTCTTTTGAACTATCTAAAATTGTGTTTGTTTCTCAGTTACTGTATAGATTGTCACTTCTATACTGTTAGACATGAAGTATTATCCACTCATGCAGTTTACAGTTTGTTTGTGTTAAATGTTATATTTTCAAAAAAATTAAAAGTCTTTTTTTTAAAAAAGGATTACTATAAGAAGAAATATACATTTAAAACCAAGTATAACCAGACATATAAAACATGGTGTAGCATAAAATAATTACTGATTGGAAGTTTTCCTGACGTAGCTTTATCACTGATTGTAAAAACATGGCTACGTTCATTGATATTTCCGGAACAGAGTCATTTAGAAGGCAGTGCACTTTTAAAGCATCAGGAAGGTTTGTCAGGCTGGCTAAGATAGGGTTTAAATATCTAGCATGTAAGACCACATAAAATTGACAATGCAAACAAATATGTGAAACAGTTTCAATACATCCAGAATTGCAATGGCAAAAGTCTATCCACGTATACTATGTTATTATATCTCCCATGCAAGATTGCTGGTGGTATTACACTGAATCTGGCTAGATAAAAGGCTCTGCGCTGTTGCAGCGCTTGTATATACCAGATATATATGGGGCCATTTGGCCTACTGTAAGGGGCATCTCAAACACACACTCTCAGTCACCCACCAATCACCTCACTCTTCTCCCTCTTTCACCCTCTTGTTTTTCTGACACTTAGAGCCATTTAAAGAAGCACACACATATAACTTGAAATCATTATAGACTCCCTTCCACCTTTTGAAATTATGACATAAAATTCACTGCTGCAAAGAAAAATACTTAATTTTTTGTTTTTAAAAACAAAAAAATCACACATCACTCATTTTGTTCTTTTAAAAAAAAATCACTCGTTTTTAAACAACAACAAAAATCACCTATAATTCATTTGATTTCTCACAGTATGATAACATCTATCAATTGTCACAGCTTGAAGTTCTGTTCAAATAATGCACAGCCTTTTTACTGGAATTTAGTATCTGGGATTTTCCTAGATGCAAGGATGCTTTGTTCTTACTAAGGATCCTTTCTGTGCATGGTGGGGACCCATCCTCCAGTTTCAGTGCTATAGCTTATTCTAACAACAGCAAACTTCAACATTCTTGGCAGGCCTTTCCATCCTTTCAAAATCGGTTTAGGTGCTAGATTTGGGTCCTGCTGCACAATCCACAACTGATATCCTCTATCATGCATCACAAGTAAACAGCATGTGGTCTTCAGCAGAAAAAGAAAAGAAAAAAGTACCAACAACTAATATATCATTCAAGTATGGGAAGAGAAGGACTAAACGCTGTTCTCTTAGCCTCAGCCTCCAGAGAGGGGGTTACAAGAAAGTCAGATAGTCTTCATGTCCTCTGTCCATTTGATGTGTAGGCTGATACAGAGAATTCCTTCCTTCTGTTCTCACTCTCTACCACACACACACAAAGAATGAGCACGTTTATCTCCATTGTTGGCACCACAGACGTAGATTAGATTAGATTCTATCACTATTTCTCAACCTTCACTATCTTGAATATAGTTCCTTTAATAAAGGATTCTTATTAGTTTGAAACTGACAAGTGGCCCTGTGTAACTCTGTAACTTTGCAGTAACGGGCTGAGCCCGCAGCACAAAGGGATGTGTGATTGTGCAACTGCAAGTCAAATTCCACTGGAGGAAATAGGGGCACTTCACCTCTGCGCCAAATGGCACGTCTGACTGAAGCCTAAAGCAGTGAATTGAAAATAAAGGAATCTCTCTATGCCTTACAAGTTTAGAAACAACACAATTCCCCTTAGACATGAAACTGTGGCCATTTTCTTTTACCAGACACCTTGGTTAAAATTCTGTCTTGCTGGCAGCCAGAGAAAATTGATCCCCGGGCCAAATCCAGGAGATGCCAGCTCCTACCCTGCTCCATCTGCGGAATTTGTTTCCGATCCGCACCAGTGCCTACACAGATTACCATCCTGCTTCACTTGGCTTCAGAGTGGAATGCACATTATACTGTGATTGCTGAGGTTGGCTGAAACCGCTCGGAGTCATCAGCTCCATATTTGCAAACTGAAAACGAGGAAACCCTGTTTAGGAAAGTCCGCACGAGCCATGAAGAAAGACATGCAATCTGAATAATGGCACACTTGGTTCAGTAGTGGCCCATCTCTTCTGCAGCTCGACAATATACGGGGGTGGGGGGAGGACATTTGGACTGTTGTGGCATCATAATAGGAGCCGGGGTAGCGGAACTTCCCTCTGTGCTGGCCATTTTAATGGAGCAGATGACACTTGCATGTCAGCAGTTGGAATTTAAGGGTCAGAAATATAGAAATGGCCAGAGTAGGGTTGTCATCCAACTAATATTCTACTGGTCTGACCAGTGACATAGTGTTCCATCAAGAGAGCCCAGGCTAGCCTGATTTCATCAGATGTCAGAAGCTAAGTGGGGTTGGCCCTTGTTAATATTTGGAGGGGAGACTGCCAAAGAAGTCCAGGGTATTAACTTCATTTATACTCCACCTTTCTCCTCAAAAGGGATCCCAAATGACTTACATTCCCTTTCTCTGTTTTATCTTCACAAAAACCCTATGAGGTAGGTTAGGCGGAGAGCATGTGACTGACCCAAGGTCACCCAGCATGCTTGCATGACAGAGAAGGGATTCAAACCTGGGTCTCCTGGCACTCTAACCGCACTAGCTGCTATTCCATCTGGACCTTCCACATTTTCCCAGTCTCTGGTCCCAAGTTGCCCATTTCCACCATAAACCTGCCTTACAACTGTCCAGGTACTTCCCAGTCACTACCCTGCCCTCACCTGTCAGGTTTCACTCCAGCTCTGCCTGTCACTCAAGGCTTCAATCAAAGAGGTAATATTTGTAAATAAAAAATTGGCAACCCTAACACAGAATATTCCTTTCAACACGAGAGAGACTGGATTTATCCCTTCAAGGTGGGAAAAAAAATCAGTAGAAAAAAGGAGAAATAGGCCGAAGGAATTCAGAAAAAAATACCAGGGAGGTATGTTATTTCCACTGAATTAAACAAACCAATTTGATATGCTGTTTTGTTTCTTTCAAAACAAGGAAGAGTGGGCAAAGAGAAGCCATCTAGAGGAATTGGCTGTTATTTCAATCTGCCACTTAGGGCAGGTAAGTTTCTGCATCAGATGGCAAACATGAAAATTACACTCAGTTTATTAGGCTAAGCTGTTACTATTAGTGAAAAACATCTCTTCCAAAACAGGCGATGCCGATCGCAGAAAGGAACGCTCCCAAGTGGCTGTCCCATACACTCGCCTCTTCTTAAAACTGGGAGCACAAATAATTTGTGTGTCACCTTTTAAACAGACTGCGACTTATCCTGAATGGGACACAGGAGTGACCCAGGACTGGATCCCGCTGACTGTTTTGCTGGTGGAAAAGGAAGAAGTGTCGCTCTTTGGTCACCAGAAAGGTCTGTGCTGAGAAATATGGGAAGAAGATGAAGAGAAGGTACTGAGATTGATGCATGGAGAAGTTATTTCTGCTCATACTTTATTATGTACAGGATAACTTGAGATACTTAGTCTGGCCCAAGGCCAGCTTATATCCACATAGCAAACCACACCCCAAACACCCACCCACAACTGTGATAGGCTATTTACAGTGTCCCCCAGTCCCATAGGTCCCTCCTTGGATCCTAGCCATCTGATAGGTGTGCGCTAGGATCCGTTTGGGCTATTGTCTTTGGAAACAAAGCTTGGGCCCTTCGCATGGCCACATGTGCGGCCCGACCACGTGCGCGGTCTCGCTGGGTACATGACAGAAGGTTTTTATACTCTGCTTTTCTCTACCTTAAGGAGTCTCAAAGTAGCTTGCAATCACCTTCCCTTCCCCTCCCCACAACAGACACCTTATGAGGGAGGTGGGGCTGAGATAGTTCTGGGAAAATTATGACTGACCCAAGGTCACCCTGCAGGCTTAAAGGGGAGGAGGAGTGGGGAATCAGACCCGGTTCTCCAGGTTAGAGTCTGCTGCTATTCCCCCTCCCCCCTCCCCAATTATTTGTATTACACATTCATATTTACTGTCCTGGCCCGGGGCCGGAGACCCTCCCTCCAGCCAGGCCCAGAGCGAGGCACTTGTCTGCAGCCGAGATAGGGGCCATGGGAATACAGCGCTGCTTGAGCTGCAGTGTTCCTGGGCCCGGCGCAGTCACCAGGGGCCACCCCGAGCATCACCCCCCCCCGGGAAGAGGGGTGGCTTGCCTCGTGGGGGCCCATGTCCACAGGACCAGGAATGGGGACAGACCTGGCAGCAGGGGCGTCTGAGGCAGGCATTGAGCCCAGGAGAGTGGGCGGAGCAGTGGGGACATCCCTGACTGCACCTGCAAGAGACACGGCCAGGCCTGGAAGCTCACAGGATTCCCAACAAGGACTTACCTGGTCCACAGAAGACAATCCCGGGGATGGCACAGAAGGCACAGCGATCATCAGCCCTACCTCAGATGAGCACTCAGCAGAAAGGACGGAGGAGGGGCAGGACCGGTCCAAGAAGGAGACGGCAACACCAACCAATGGGGGAGATGGGGGGAGAGGACTGACAGGGAAGGAAACCACAGGGAAATGTGGAGGAGGGTGGAGGAAGGCTGAGAAGGAAATAAAAGGAGGAGAAAATGCCAAAACCAGGGAGGAAGGAGAGGCTGAAAGCTGGTGGAAGGAAGAGAGAGGGCAAGCATTTAAAGCAGAACCAGCCGGGGGAGAGCCTGTGGAGGTGAGGTAACCCTGCAGCCCCCTTTCTGAGGCTTCTGGTGAAATCCCCCTCCCCTTTTCAACATGACAGAGAGCAGGGGCCACAGGGATGACCAAGCGGGGCCTGACAAAGTTGTGGAGAATGCAGGCACATGGATCCCACTGAAGCAGCCACCTCACAGCTGCTGACCTCCCCAGGGGTGGCGGCCATCACACTTTTGATGACCCTCGGCCCCTCCCACTCTGGAGACGAAAGTGGCCCCCTCATCAGATGAATCCTCCAGCTCTGACAGCAGCCAAGAGTCAGTAAAAGGGAGGCCTACTGATCCAAGACCAGCGACAGCAACCATGGATCTGACCCATTTGGGGCAGTTGTTGTTGGAGCATAACACCCAACTGGTACGAGATGTTACACAACAGCAACAGGCGGCACAGGCCTTTTTTTTTTTGAGCTCCCAGAGGAGATTTTTTATTATTTTTTATCAAACTACAAAACTACTACAGAAAAAAAGGAAGGGGGGGGAACTACCTATATAGGATAAAGCAAAAGAACCCACTACTAACTAAAAACCCAAGAGAGGAGATCTTCACTAGCTTAGTTACAGCAAATCTTAACTTCACTTAGATTATTATAAACTGATTCAAACATTTATATTACTTTCTTTTTCTCTAACTCTTAAATTTACCTGTCTAGAAACAGTACCCCCCAATCATCCCCTTTCAGAGTTCTCAAAGGCACAATTGAGAGTCCTTCAGCCTTCACTTCTCCTTTCCTCGTCTCTTCCGCAGCTTATAAGGACTTTTTGGAGCGGCTGCCCCTTGCTCTGTCAGAGAGTCCTCTCTGGAAGAACCCGAGTCCAGCTCGCCACTAGACTTGCTGTCCTCTTCTTTTTCCCCATCCTCTGGTCTTCCCAGCTGAACCCTTAGGAATTCTTGAGCTTTCAGAACAGAGTCAATCTTTTCTTTTTTATCCTTGATCTTAAAAGTAATGCCTTCTGGAAATAGCCATTTATATCCAATTGAGTTTGTCTGAAGAAAAAGCACAAGTTCTTTGTACTTCCTTCTCCATTGTCTTACTTCAAATGGAATATCCTTTAGTGTTCTGATGGTATTTCCCCCCACTTTCAGGGGTATTCCAGCAACCGCTTTCAGGATTGCATCCCTCACATGCCTCTTCGAGAATCTTACGACAATTTCCCCAGGCAGATTATTTTTCTTTATATAGCCTGAATATAATCTGTAAACCACATCCATCTCGCTCAGCAGCGATTCCACCTTCATTTCTGTCACTGGGACTAGTAATTCCGTCATCACTTCTTTAAGATTCTCCCCCCTGTTCTCTGGCATGCCCTGGAAGCGAAGAATAATGTTGGCCTTTTCCATTTGCACTTGCAGCAGTTGATCGTCCATGGAGATTTGTTTCCTTTCCAGTTTTTGCACTTTTTTCTTCACCTTCTGAGTAGTTGCAGCCACTTCCTTTACGTTCTCAGTATCTTGCTACATTATTTGTATCATATCATTGATCTGGGTTTGTTGTGCAGTAATACTTTGAGTCACTATAGACATCTGTTCCTTGAAGTTATTCAGCTGCTCCAGCAGAGGGCGCATATATTCCGCTATAGACTTTGCCACCTCGCTGGTAGCTTCCGGTTTCGGGCTCTCAGCCCCTTTCACTTTCAAAAGTTTTTCTCTGTCCTTCTTCTCCCGCCATCTTTTTCGCATGTTTACTTTCACAATTTTTTTAAAAGTCTCTGAATGTGCGCTTGACCGCTTAGATTTGCTTTGGTAAGTACTTCTAGGCAGTTTCCTTTGCATTTTCTTCTGCTCCCCCCCTCAATCACTCGAAAGTTCATGCGCATGGGAGGCGTCCCTCCCCTGCTCGCCTTTTTCCCGTTCAGTGAGGTGGGGAGCTATCTTTTTCCCTTTGAAGAACGCTTCAAAGCTGACTCACGTTCATAATTGGTCATTCGACCTCGCTTTCAACTTTCATTTCTGCCGCTGGATCTCCCACGCTTGCCCCGGTCAGCGTCAATCAGTCGGTCTCACAGCACGGAGAACCATCGGAATGAAGAGGTGCCTCAATTATCCGGCATTTCACCCTCGAAGAGGCAACCTCTTGTAAATTCCATGACCAGGGTCCCTTCACTGGGCCCCTGGGGGGGTAAGCGAGCCTGCGCACCCCCTCCTTTGGCTGGAGCGCAGCTTCACCCCCAGGAGGTCCGGGAGGGGAGTCTGCTAGTGCGCCACCATAAACCGGAAGTCGATGTGAGACCTTCAACAGTCCTTGGCAGGTGGCAGTGGAGGAGCCAGAAGGGGTAGTGGTTCAAACTCAGAGGGGGTTGGATCAGCCGAGGGTCATGGATACGCTGACCAAGTTAGGGACTCATGAAGACATTGAAGCCTACTTGAAGACCTTTGAGCGGGTGGCAAGGCAGCTCATTGGCCCCGGGCCCAATGGCCTTTCACCTTAGGGCCATACATAACCAGCGATGCACAGTCGGCCCTAAAAGTGCTTTCCAAAGAAGACAAGGTGGATTACACTATAGTCAAGGTAGTTATCTTAGATAGGTTTGCTATTATGTTGGGAACCTCTTGATAGAAGTTCTGGACTATAGCATGGCACTTGGGGGACCAGCCAAGGGCTGTGATTGCCACATCGAAGGATGCCGCCACCCGATGGCTACAGCTGTAATTAGATGATGGGAAGTGAGTAGTGGAGCAAGTAGAGTAGCTACTACAGATTGTGCCCCCACACACATTTCACTGGATCACCTGTTGGAGACTGCTGGGCTTGACAGAAGCCCTCGAGATGTGGGGAAACTTCCTGGCCACAGAGGGCACCAATGTGTCAAAGGAGAGAACTTGGGCCCCATCAACCCACGCCTTGTCAGTGTGGGTGGGGATAGAGCACAGCCCTCATCCGATGGAGGGAGCGAAGGGGGGTTGAGCGTGGCCGGCAATGCCACCCAGGATGGGTCCAGGACCCGGGACCCCCTGCTGATCAGCCCCAGCACTGGGACTCTTGCCCAGAAGTCCCACCAGGGAAGGGCTGCAGGGAGAGGCCAAACCAATGAGCCCAAGGGCCCTTGAACTTGGCCCATGTTATACGTGTGGGCAGCTTGGACATTTCTGCCATGATTGTCCCCTAATGGAATGTGACATGGGATGGGAGTCATAGCTTCAGGCAACTGATGTTGCCCAATAGTTCCCATCACTCATGGTGGTTGTGATGATCAGGGGCAAGTGGATCCAGGCCCTACTCAACAGTGGGAGCTCAATTTCCATGGTGCGGACTAATCACATGCCTGATGGGTTGCCCATGATATGGGAAGATATGATCACCTGTTTTCATGGGCACCTGGAGTGGTGTCCCATCATCCAAGTCCCAATCACTTACCTCGAGGTGAAGTACCTGCTACCCATGGCTCATGTAAAAGCCCTCCCATTCCCAGTTTTTCTGGGGTGAGATGCTCCTGGATTCACGGTGGCTGTGGTGTGACAGGCTGAGGGTGGCACTGCATTGGCAGCTTTGGCATCAGTCGGTAAGACACATGAGGATGCACCACTGGAAGATGGGGAACTGGGGCCCAGCGGTGGGACACCTGACTTCCAAAGATGCCAGGCTGACCCAAAGTTCATAAAAGCATAAGCAGAAGACAGTACTCTGGATGCACTTCGGTCACATATAGTGGTCAGTGAGGGCCAGGTGGTAGACGACCGCCTTAGTCAATGAGAATCCTGGATAACCCAACCCGGGGGATGTGGTATAGGGAGAGCTGTCACCGGAGGGGAGGGGGGCTGGTGCCAGTTGCTCTTCCCCCAGAACTACTGGGAGCAGGTTCTCTGCTACGCACATGAGCATCTGTGTGCGAGTCACCTGTTAGCCAAATTGCTCTATTTCTTAATATAGATAGGGGAATTATGATATTAATGAGCAATTGGCATAACTATAGGATCAGACCTGTGTATACCAAAGTTAGAATTCCCAAGAATAAACACAGAGGCTGGGTGGCTAAAATAATGATTTCTTTACTAAATATTCTCAAGCATACAAACAATAATCAAACATTCACACACACAATACAACAGAAATAATGATTTCTTTACTAAATATTCTCAAGCATACAAACAATAATCAAACATTCACACAGACAATACAGAACTAAGAAAGCAGAGGTGATTGATAGCTAATGGAGGGGTAAGCTGTGTGGTGATACTACCTGTCCAGATGTGCAGAGGTCCATGAAGAAGAGATTATGGCCTGAGCCCAAAGAGTTTAGGGGTGGACTGCCAGTTGGCATCAGGGCAGGAGCACATGGTCTGAGGCCATGTGCTTGAACGGCTATAGACACTGGAAAACAATGCAGACCAACGGGTGGCCCTGGGGGCCGGTCTCAGGTGAGAACAATAGATTACCTGGGCCAATGATGAGTCCCAGGGGTGTGTGGCATCGGGATGGGCAAGGCCTGGATGTGACCAATGAAGTTCCAGAGAGGCTGAGTCAGGCTTACCAAAAGTCTTGATTAAATCAGCCAGGTGCTGGGTGACTGTACTGGGGCTAGTTGAATGGATTTTCTGACAACTAATGGTTCTACTAGGAAGTTGAATAGGTTCCCAGATACAAACAAAAGATGGGAGATGGGTCCCTGATTAGCATCAGGAAGGATCGATAATAATTTGAATGCTTAATTGGTTTATCTTGGTATCCTGAGGGATGGAGCAAGGAAGGACAAGGAATTCACACATAGACACAGGAAAACACAAAAGGGCTGGGTGAGGTACTGGAGAGAAGAGGAGTATTTGCCAGGTGGCCTCTGAATAGCTTTTAGAAATGTAGATACTTCACCTGGTGGAACTGCCATTGTCATTCCATAAGCATATCTCTGCTGGGTGGAGAGGGGAAGACTGGAAGTTTGCTCTGTGGTTGCCTTATTGCCACCTGAATATGAAATCCCTTTTTGCAGAGTACTTGCAGGCTGACTCTGTGGTTCTGGCTGAGAGTGCTTGACTTTTGGGGACTTTGGTTCCGGTTAGAAAGTACTGGCAAAACATTCAAAGAACAATGAGCACAAAGTAACATGCAAAGGATTGTCACACAGAGCTGGCCTTGGCCCAAGTGTGCTCAGTTGTTCTTTTGCTCCAGTGAGTCAGAGGTGACTTACTGCGACCCCATAGGGTTTTCAAGGCAAGAGATGCTCAGAGGCGGTTTGCCATAGCCGGCCTCCACGTCACAACCCTGGATTTATTTATTTATTTATTTATTTATTTATTATTTCGATTTTTATCCCGCCCTCCCCGTAGGCTCAGGGATTCCCTTGGTGGCCTCCCATCCAAGTACCAACCAGACCTGACCCTGCTTAGCTTCTGAGATCTGATGAGGCTGGGCTACCCAGGGCCCTCCACTTCAGGGCACCCGATTGCTGCCCACCTAAATTCTGAAAGGAGGAGGGCCTGCAGTGGAGCTTCAAGGGATGATCATAGAAAGTGGTCCTTGAGATTCCCTGGTCCCAGATTATATAGATTATACCATCTATCTGTCTGTCTGTCTATCTATCTATCTGCTGCACCTGTGAGGTTTGGCAATTGTGGGTTGGGAAATTCCTGGAGATTTGGAGGTGGAGCCTGGGGGACCTCTGTGGGGCACAATGCCACCCTCCAAAGCAGCGATTTTCTTCAGGGGAACTGATCTCCATTATCTGGGGCTCATTATCTGGAGCTGCCCTGAGCCTGCCTTGAAAGGGAGTACGGGATATAAATCAAATCAATCGATAAATAGTAATTCTGGTAGATATCCAGGCTCCACCTGGAGGTTGGAAACTTTAGCTGCAAGAACTCCCCTTCTCAGAAGAAGAAAAAGAGTTTGGATTTATACCACACCCTTCACTCGAAGTCTCAGAGTGGCTTACAATCTCCTTTCCCTTCCCCTCCCCACAATAGGCACCCTGTGAGGTAGGTGGGGCTGAGAGAGCTCTTGACAGAAACTGCTCTTTTTCAAGAACAGCTTTGACAGAACTATGACTTGCCCAAGGTCATCCAGCAGCTACAAGTGGAGGAGTGGGGAATCAAAGCCAGTTCTCCCAGATTAGAGTCCACAGACTTAACCATCTGGCCATCTTAAAGAGAGAAAGGTTTTTTTTTAAAGGGTTCCATGTTTCACTTTTGGATGAAAGATGGGTCCATCTGGGAATCTACTGCACTACCCTCACTCCCTCCCAGTTGTCGCTGCACTCATCCTAGCAAACAGGCCTTGGGAAGAATGGCTAGAATCCGCAGTCATCTGCCAGTTTTCAACACGGGCCTGTTAGTGGAGACCAGATGCTTTCAGATCCCACAGTCCAAACAGCGAATATTTCAACTGACCGTCCTGCGACTCAGGGTTGCTGCGGCCAAGCCATTTCTCCTGCTTTTTCTCATTCTGCTGAAATCCAGCGGCTCTGAATCTTCTTGGAGGCATCCTTGTGGAAGGGTCAGGTGCTGTCTCAGCCATTTCGTGTGCTAGAAGCTTAGCGCAGCTGAGCATGATTTTAAAAAACAACCCTGTCCCTTCGCTTTTGTTAACCAAATGCCTGCTTTTCTAAGCAGAACGCTGGAATTACACGGAGTCCCAAAAATATCATTTTCATGTAATCTGAAAATGAGAAGAAACGGAGAGAGTGTTGCAGATAAATAGCTGAGCCAGGAGTATAATAGGACTTTAAAAGCATGAGAGAATTTGCATTTTCCAGGAGATGATCTGCAGGACTTATTCTCATTTGTCGTGGCTTCTTTTTTTGGGGGGGGGAGCCAATTGGTTTTGTGAATAAAATTGCCGTCACTTCCAAATGCAGTCTAAAATCAAAATGGAAATTAAACCAGTGAAAGCCAGTGAGAAGTAGCCGTTGGGGGCGACGATCGGTTAGCTTCCGTGGAGCAGAGTCCGTTCAATGGAGCTCTTTCAACCACCCACCAAATGGGCAAGCAAAAACATCCAGGCTTTGCAACAATGCCAAATGCAAAACATTTCCCTCCCCATGTATTGGAAGGGCCTTGCCAGCTTCCAGAGAGGCCTGGTTTTAGGTCACCATCTGCTTTGGAGACGCTGCTGTTTCACCATCATTTAGTGCCAACAACGAGCAAGCGGCAGGGCAGGGAAAAGAGAGGAGGAAAGTTGTCTGTTTAATTAGTGCTGGCAAATGAATCACTGACTGGGGCAGGGTTGCCGACTCTGGGTTGGGAAATTCCTGGAAATCTGGGGGTGGAGCCTGGAGAGGGGAGGGGTTTGGGAGGGGAGGGGCTAGGGTTGCCAGACCTCCTGCCAATCACCTCTGTTGCCCACCGTGGCTCAAGGTGGCAGTAGGAGAAAAAAATTAAAAACTGCTGCTAGCCTCTGTTCTGGTACATTCTGGGTTGTATCTGGAAATGATAATGGGTAGCTCTAGCAGTAGCAGAAATGCAACAGATTTACCATAGAGTTTCCAGCTATTCCTAGAGCTACCCATCGTCACTTCTGGGTTTTTCCCTGAAGCCACTGAGTGAAGTTGGTGACATGGCTGTCATCACATCCCTGCCTCATGTCCTCACCCCCAACCCTTCTGCTGGTTGTTCCTAGGAGAGAATTCAATAGTGTAAAATGTCCTAGACTCCACCCTCCAAAGCAGCCATTTTCTCCAGCAGAACTGTAGTCTGGAGATTGGTTGTAATTACGGGAGATCTGCAGGATCCACCTGGAGGTTGGTGACCCAATTCCTGACTACGGATGCGTGAACTGTCCTGGTGTAATTGCATTTATGGTGCTGCCATGCCAGAGGTGGGGCTTGGTTTGGGTCCTTGTGCAGGGACAAAGGCACCGCTTGTCACCAAAGAATACTGCTGAAATCCTTAAGGAATGAGGAGCAGTGCACCAAGACATCCAGTTGGAACACTCCGAACCCATGAGAGGACAGGAAAACAAAAGAAATGCAGTGTCTAATCCTGGACTGAAGTGGGTACAAGATGCTATAAAGACAGTAGTTCGTATCTGACAATGCGGTTCTAAAGAAAGGCAATTCCTTCTCTGGAAAGGGACACCCTCTCCCGCCCTCCCTGCCAAGCAGGCTCAGGGCAGCTTACAGAATATATATAAATATATTAAAACAGTGAGATACATTAAGACAATAATAAAGTTAAAACCACAACATGTACAAACAAGTGCCAGCAAACATAGTACTAATAAATGATGGCGAGGTTCTCTCAGCATCTAGATGGTCAGACTACCACCATAGTCTGAGTTCTTGCCAGGCTATTAGATGTTCAGTTGGTGCTGATATTAGAGGGGCCAGGGCCTTGATGTTAAAAGGCAGCTCCATCTTACAGGCCCTGCGGAACGGTAAAAGGTCCCGCAGGGCCCTGATGTCATCTGGGAGCTCATTCCACCAGTGAGGGGCCGCCACAGAAAAGGCCCTGGCCCTCGTCACGGCTAGACTGGCTTCTTTAGGACCTGGGAGGGCCAAACGGTTTTGGGACCCCGATCTTAGTGCTCTCCAGGGAACATATGAGGAAAGTTTTGCCTGATAAATGTAACATAAATGAATACAAATCATACGAAACATCCAATATCAATCAAATAACAAACCAGCATAAACACAACTTCAGTTCTAAAAGAGACCAAACAGATTCCACAGCCCACCATAGGTAGGATTGCCAACTCTGGGTTGGGAAATACCTGGGAATTTTGGGGGTGTGGCCTTGGAAAGGCAGGGTTTGGAGAGGGGAGGGACCTCATCTGATATATATAAAAGCCTAAGCGTATTGGCACTTTCCAGCTCTCCCATTGGCTGTGTTGTGTGCTCCATCGGCCATTGGCCTGTCAACCGCCACTCAAGAGTACTTCCATGCCATTGGCTGGGTTCTGGGTCTGCTCCTTTCTCCTGCCCACTGTCAGCTTGGCCAGTCTTCCCTGTGAGAATAAACTGCCAAAACAGCTGTCTCTCCTGATGAAGATGCATCTCCTGCTTGGTTCCTTCATGGCTGGCTGAGGTGAGCTATGCCGCTGTCAAACCATTCTGTTCTCCACCCACTAAGGGGCTAACTTTCCCCTCAGTGGCTGTTGTTAGGCAACCAAGCTTGGTTCTGTCAGTAAAAAGGTGGCAGAGGGGAGGCCCTTTCCAGGCCTACTTTGGACTTGGTGGGGAATTTATTGGGGCCAGTCCTGACTAGGGTTGCCAGCTCCAGGTTGGGAAATTCCTGGATATTTTGTGGTGGAGTTTACAGAATCCAGAGTTTGGGGAGGGAAGAGGCCTCAGCTGAATAGAATGTCACAGAGTCTACCCTCCAAAGCAGTTATTTTCTCCTGGGGAACCATTGTTGCCAATCTCCAGGTGAGGGCTGGAGATCACTCAGTATTTGATCTCTAGATGGCAGAGATCAGCTCCCCTGGAGAAAATGGCTACTTTGCAGGGTGGATTCTGTATCATTATACCCTGCTGAGGTGGCCCCCCCAAGACAGCCAGTGTGACATAGCAGTGTTTCAGAGCAGGGTCTGCCAGACTCTGGTTCTTTCTGTGGAAGCTGATTGGGTGATTTCAGACCACTCACAGACTTTCAGCCTAACTTACCCCAGAGGGTTGTTGTGCAGATCGAAAGAGGGAGAAGAGAATGATGTGAGCTGCTTTGGTCCCCATTGCAGAGAAAGACTGTACTTTTCCTAGGAGGGGAGGGGAGATGGTGGGAGGGGAGAGGAGATGGAAACCTGAAGTCAGAGGGGTAGATAACAGTATGTGGATAGTTTTCTGAGAAGGAGATAGGGTTGCCAACTCTAGGTTTGGAAATTCCTGGAGATTTGAGGGGTGGAGCCTGGAGAGGGTAGGGTTTGAGGAGGGGGGGAACTCAGACAGGTACAATGCCATAGACTCCAAACCAGTCATTCCCTCCTGGGGAACCACTGTTGCCAATCTCCAGGTGAGGGCTGGAGATCACTCAGAATTACAACTGCTCTTCAGATGGTAGAGATCAGTTCCCCTGGAGAAAATAGTGGACTCTGTGTCATTATACCCTGGTGAGGTCACCACAGCAAATTGATGCTGAGTGCCCAGGGCTGGGGCACCCGCCCAGAGCATCTTTCTAGAGCTTGTTTTATTTTTTTCCACAACATGCCTTATTCCTAGTTGGTATATAATTACATAGAATCCACTCTCCAAAGCAGCCATTTTCTCCAGGAGAACTGATCTCTGTCACCTGGGAATCAGTTGTAATAACTGGAGATCTCCGGGCAGGACCTGGAGGTTGCTAACCCTACCTGTAGATCACAAGAAAGTTGGGGAAACTTAGCCACACTGCACAAAACTTGCACAAGATCCCACTTTTAAAATATTTTCTCTTCTAGAATGATGAATGAGATATTTTAAAAGTGGTGCTTTGAAATGATTTCTTACGCGTTTCATAGATCCAAGCTGCAAAAATAGTGATGCTGGCAATGATTACATCACTACTCCATTTGTCTTGATTACTAAAAAGCAACATATTTGGACTTTGATGCTGGAAAAACACTTTCTTCTACTGTTTATGTATTAACATCTTTCTCTCCTTCCTTTTCTCATGGCTCAAGGTGGCTTACAAATCATAATTTTAAAAAAATGTTACCATTTGAAAGCAACAGACTCTAGGGTTGCCAACTCTGGGTGGGGAAATACCTGGATATTTTGAGGATGGAGCCTGGGGAGGGTGGGGTTTGGGGAGGGGAGGGACCTCCACAGGGTACAGTTCACGGAGTTCACCTCCAAAGGAGCCATTCTTTCCAGGGGAACTGGTCTTGGTCATCCGTAGATCAATTGCAATAGCAGGAGATTTCCAGGTTCTACAAATGACCCCTCTACTCCCAAAAGTTACTGCAGTTATATCAAAGGCCCTTGCACATAGAAGAGCCTTGCAGTGCATCCTAAACATTTCTCAAGGCAGTACCTTCCTCGGGTGAGTAGAAGCAACAAGAGAGATGGGAGGGGCTCTGGTTAATGCCAGGCGGGCTACCTTAATAGGGTATGTTGTGTATGAGCTTGAGTTCTGAGGCAGGATTGTCAATAGACCAATCAGAGCTGCGCAATGTTCTGGAGGGAAGCACTCTGATTGGACCTTATCTGTAAATAGTGATTGGTTAATATCTGACTTGTGGGCGTGGCTACCCAAGCCCGGACTGTTTAAAAGAGAGCCTGTTGCTCTATGTTTTTGTCTCGTTCTGATTTCTTCTGACTTCGTTAATAAAGCTGATTCACTTTTCACAAGCTTTGTTGAGTCTCGTACTTAACAGGGCAAATGGCCAGCAGTTGGCAGACTGAGAACCACAGCTGGCATGTGGGAGGTATATGAGCAGATACGCCATCTACTTGAGGAGGTGGAATATAAATCAGAGACATAAAGATAGGTTCAGGAAAGCCAGTTTTGTCGATGGTGACTGGTAACACTTCTGGTGTAGAAAGAGGACCGGAGATTTCAGCATTGCCAACTCCAGGTTGGGAAATTCCTGGAGAGTTCGAGATGAAGCCTGGGGAAAGTGGGAACCTCAGGTGGGGCTGGATGCCATGAAGTCCATCCTCGCTGCCATCACACACACTACATAATCCAGTTTCAATTCACTTTCCCACTGTATTTTGCCAGTTCATACAGTAAAATCCAGTTGGAAAGTGCATTGAAAGTGGATTGTTTAGTGTGTGGTATCACAGCCCTCCAAAGCAGCCATTTTCTCCGGGGGAACTAATCCCTGTAGTCTGGAGAATTACTCTGAGCTATGAGATTCAGGGGTATTTGTTTTTGGAGCCTTTTGGTGTAGTGGTTAAGTGCGTGGACTCTAATCTGGGAGAACCAGGTTTGATTCCCCACTCTTCCACTTGCACCTGGGTGGATGACCTTGGGCAAGCCATAGTTCTGATAAGAGCTGTTCTTGAGTTTCTGCCAAGAGCTCTCTCAGCCCCGCCTACCCCACAGGGGGTGCCTGTTGTGGGGAGGGGAAGGGAAAGGAGTTTGTAAGCCGCTCTGAGACTCCTTCAGGTAATGAAAGGCGGGGTATAAATCCAATATCTTCTTCTTCTCCCTAAAACAGTTTCTTTCATTTCTGCATGGTAATACTGGAGCACACCCCACCCCTCTGTATACCGAATGCAGAGTTTTCCTATAGTCCTCTCTGTTCCTGCAGCCAGTTCTAACTCTGTCAACCGCAGACTCCACTGTCCTTTTTGCTTTTGTGTTGAATATTCAGTCTGATGAGGACGTCTGGGGGATTGGAAAGTTTTTTGGTGGGGATATTTTTGGCTGGTCTTGATAGATAATAGATAAACAAACACATTGTCCGAATCCACAGCTGTCAATCAAATACACTAAGCCGCTCTGAGACTCCTTCAGGTAATGAAAGGCGGGGTATAAATCCAATGTCTTCTTCTTCTTCTCCTTAAAACAGTTTCTTTCATTTCTGCATGGTAATACTGGAGCACACCCCACCCCTCTGTATACCGAATGCAGAGTTTTCCTATAGTCCTCTCTGTTCCTGCAGCCAGTTCCAACTCTGTCAACCGCAGACTCCACTGTTCTTTTTCTCCTTTTTGCTTTTGTGTTGAATATTCAGTCTGATGAGGACGTCTGGGGGATTGGAAAGTTTTTTGGTGGGGATATTTTTGGCTGGTCTTGATAGATAATAGATAAACAAACACATTGTCCGAATCCACAGCTGTCAATCAAATACACATTTGTAGCAAAGTAATATTTATTGAAGCCATGAAGAAACTGGAGCAAGTTCACTGTTTGGAATAACCAGAATGGTCGGGCACAGAATAATAAAGCAATTTCAAAATAGCAATCACCAATAAGCTTGGTTCCCGCTCGCGCGGTTGGGCTGTCAAACTCGCGCCCAAAGCCTGATAACAAACGTCTCCTAAAAGATAAACAATTAGACTCTTCTCACACTCTAGTTCATTATACACTAAGCGAAGCCGACTTTCCCCACCTGTGACCTTGCTGATTACGATAGTACAAAGCAACACTAGCGTATATCGAAAGGAATGCATGAGACATAGAAATGAGCGCTTCATAAGACATACAGACATGCGCATGAGGATCTGGCCATAACCTGCATATGGGGGGAAGGGAAAGACATACAGAACACATTGGCAGCTCGCTGACACACATAAATAGATAGGTTGTTACTGGAAGAAGCAATGTCTAAGAATACAAGATTACGTGCCTAGTTAGACAGAACACAGTTCATGCTCCTCAAGAAATAAAGTTTTGGCTTGCCCTGACCTGGATATAGCCCAGGCAAGCCTGATCTCACCAGATCTCAGAAGCGAAGAAGAAGAGGATGAGATTGGATTTATACCCCGCCCTTCACTACCCAAATGTGTCTCAGAGTAGCTTACAAACTCGTTTCCCTTCCCCTCCCCACAACCCTGTGAGGTAGGTGGGGCTGAGAGAGCTCTTCACAGAAACTGCTCTTTTTCAAGAACAGCAGTGCAAGAACTATGGCTTGCCCAAGGTCATCCAGCCAGGTGCAAGTGGAGGAGTGGGGAATCAAACCCGGTTCTCTCAGATTAGAGTCTGCACACTTAACCACTACACCAAACTGGCAAATATTTGGATGGGAGACCTCCAAAGAATACCAGGGCTGGGAGGCCAGAGGCAGGCTATCAAGTCACTTCTCTGAATGCCCTCCGTACCCCAGTTGGAATTGCCAGAGGTCACCATTCCTACCAGGCATGGGCACACACATACACAAAGGCAAAAATACAAAAGGAAGAAAGTAAGTTTTGGCTTGACAACAAAGTCAATATTGCATAGATGTCAATGTTGCCTAAAATGGCAGTTTTTAAGAAAAAGTGTGCATGTGTGATGGATTCTCTCTATGGCTTCAAATAAGCTGGAAATGTCACCTCTCTAGAAACCACCTTCAAAAAGACAGCCTGCCCCCATTCCACCTGAGAAAGTATTGAAATGTAAAACGGCCACTGCTGGGAGTCTCTGATATGAATTGTATTAATTCATTAAAACATTTTGGCCCTGCCTTTCCCATGGAGGCTGAATGAAAACCACAGTCAGTCTCCACCAGAAACAACCTCCACTAATACACCTCCTGAGGCACCCTCCCCTCTCCCCCTCACAGTCCTTGTCAGGGCCTAGAAGAGGTGAGCTACCTGCCTAGGTAGGGTTGTCAGCCTCCAGGTGAGGCCTAGGAACTGATCTATGTCATCTGGGAATCAGCTGTGATTCCAGGAGATCTCTGGGCCCCACCTGGTGGTTGAAGTCCTCCCATGATCTCTCACCTTTGGTTCCCACCTGGTGGTTGGCAACCCTATCTCCTGGAACGACAACTGATCTCCAGACTATAGAGACCACTCCCCCCTGGAGAAAATGGCAGCTTCAATGGGTGGACTCTACGGCATCCTATCCTGCTGAGGTCCCTCTCCTCCCCAAACCTCTCAGTTCCCAACATTGCACTCCCAGATCTCCAGTAGTTTCCCAATCCAGAGTTGGCAACCATAGAGTTTCTACTGAATCCTAGAGCAGCCTGATTTCATGTCTGCATTTGCCCTGCAAATGACATTATGCAATCGAGGTGGAGCCAATGTTTCCCTTCTCCCCCCCCCCCCCCATTGCCCACAGTTGCCAGCCTGGCCTGGTAACCCTAAGGAGAAAGCCTAGCGGGCTTGGAACTATTCCTAAGAAAGCACATTTTATTTTGATGTCAAGAATAAGATCTAGGAAGGCATATTTTGTTTGTATGTAAACACAAAGAGCAGGGAATGCATATTAAATTAAATTAAATTAAATTAAACAATATTTAAGACTTAATATCCAGCAGAGCTGGATGGATTTTAAATTTAAATACTGGCAACGTACATTGTAGGGGCTGCGGTGGCGCAGAGGTTAAGACGCTGAGCTGCACACTGGAAGGTTGGTAGTTCGGCGGTTCGAGACCCGAGTGTGCTGCATGATGGAGTGAGCTCCTGTCTCTGGCCCCAGCTCCTGCCAACCTAGCAGTTCGAAAGCAAGAAATTGCAAGGAGATAAGTAGGAACCGCTTCGGTGGGAAGGGAACAGCGTTCCGTATGCCTTGGTGTTTAGTCACGCAGGCCACATGACCACGGAGAAGTCTTCGGACAGCACTGGCTCTTCAGCTTGGAAACTGAAATGAGCACCGCCCCCTAGAGTTGGATTCGACTAGCTTTCGAGCGAGGGAAACTTTTACCTAATGTATATTGTGTATTTCATGAAGGGTTAACAAGGATTAAAGCAGGGAGGTTGGAACTGCTGTGATAAAACTTCTCCAATCCCCTGCAAGTTGTAGGGGAGAAATGGCTGCCCAGGAGTGTGTAGTGAGAAGTTTTATAGGAACACAAATAGATTGTCTCTTTGGACTGTATTTTTCTACACATAATTGGGGCAGCACACATCTTGCGGTATGAGTGTTTGTATTATTGTTCCCTTTGCAGCTGGGATTTTTTTGCTGGCACGATTATTGAGCTCCCTTCATTCCCTCAGACGAGGGAGAAGTGCCTTACTAACTGCTAGGGTTGCCAGCTCTTAAGAAATTCCTGGCGATTTGGGGAGGGGAGCGTGGGGAGGGCAGGGGTTGGGGAGGGTGAGATTGGGGATCTCCTGGAATTACTGGTCATCTCCAGACTACAGAGATCAGTTCCTCTGGAGAAAATGGATGCTTTGGAGGGTGAATTCTATGGCATTGTACCACACCGTGGTCCCTGTCCTCCCCAGCCCCCATCACCCAATCTCCAGCAGTTTGCCAACCTGTATCTGGCAGCCCTACACCACCACCCCGTTCCCCTGCTGGTGGCCAGGGGGGACCTGGCAACCCTATGAAAGGAATATTTGTAAAAATATTTAGATATTCAGAGCTTGCAATGGATCTTTGTTCACTGGAGAGGAGGCATTTTTTTTCTATGTAGAAAACTTTATTTCTAAAGGGAAGGGTACACGGAAAATCTACAAAACAACAAACACTTAAGACTACATGCTTGCAACAACGGACAGACAAGTTGGTAATGGGGATTCTTCTTTCTTCTTGACCCCTAGAAGGAAATCACCTGAATACATTTAACCAATGACTGTGAGTAAGTAGGCTTCAGTTTCCCAGGCTTTCTCCCCATTGGCTTTGTGCCAGGTTCCCTTCCAGGTCAGTCTAAACAATAGTACGAAAGGTAAACACATTAACCCTATAATGACTGGATTTAGATCTTGCAACACACATATTTCCAACATTTTTTCCCCATTCTGCACTAAAATCAAGTTCAACCTTCTTTTTATTCTGGGTTTTCCCCCCATTCTGCATTACATTACCTCCTTTCAGTGGTCAGCCTGGTTGCAGCCTGCTGTTGCCCCCGGTTATTTGGATGCTGTTTTGCTGTGGACTTAAATTGCCTCGACTTGAACACTGAGAAAATCCGGAGTGGCTGGCAAATGCAGAAAGGGCCTCTGTTGGTCATAAAGGTACCACTGAACTCGAACTTTTTATTCTGCTTCAGACTAACACAGCTGTCCACCTGAATCTAGCTGTGAGATAGATCAGGCTAAGAGAAAGTTATCTGCCCCAAATCACCCGGGCCGATTTCCCACAAGCGCTCCTCTTTTGTTCGCTCTTCCCTTTTGCCCCGATGGTACGTGTCAATTTTACACAAGCTGCTGCACAGCTGCATTTTGCCCCGGAGCTTCGCGTGATTTCCCCCGCGTCTACTCAATCCTTAAAAAACAGGGCAACCAGGGCCAGGGCCTATTCAATGGTAGCTTCTACCTGGTGAAATGAGCTCCCGGAGGAGATCAGGGCCCTGCGGGACTTGGCACAGTTCCGCCGGGCCTGCAAGACAGAGCTCTTCCGCCAGGCTTTCGCTTAGGAGCCGCCACTGCCACTTCCACCAATGATCCCTTAAACAACTGGGAACGGAATGGCCCTGGAAGATCATACTGCAGTGGTGTGGTGGACCAGTATGGTTGTTCTGGGATATAGACAATATCATCTGAACATCATCAGTCGAATACCATCTTTTTGATTAGTGTAACATCTTAGAGCCCTTGTTAATGATCTTGTTTTATTGTGTTTTATTCTGTCTATTTATTGGCACAAGTGCCCTATCTGTAAGCCACCCTGAGCCCTTTGTGGGGAGGGTGGGGTATAAATTTCATAATAAATAAATAAATAAATTAGCGGTGGAGTCCTGTGAGCAGAAATTCTCCTTTGTCCGCTACTGGCATTAAAGATGTGAGTGAGCGATTTGGCTGCTGCATAAATTAGATTGCTCTGGAGCCCTCCTTCCTGAGCTAAGACAAAAATGTATGAGCCAAAGGCTAAAAAAACTGTAAGCTAGCTCACACTAAATCGGCTTAGAGGGAACACTGGTGGTGATTCCACCCCCTTTAATATTTTTGCAGCTTGCTTGATTTCCTCACCACCCTAGTCCTGAGTAAAATAAGACCTCATTTCCCCAGAAGGGGAAAAAATAAGCATTTCTTTGAGCTATTATACCCTTCTGTTACCCTTCTGACAGAGAGTATGAGCTTATTAAGGTTATTAAAGCATTCCAATTTTATTAATAAAGGAAGAATCGTGGATTCTGACTGTCACAGGAATGTGGCAGTAAGTTCTGGTGATTCAGAATTTGAAAATATGGAGAGAAATTTGACAGGGATGTTATTCCACAGACATCCAGAGAAATAAAGCAACTGATTACAACTGCCAATTTTTAGCTGCCTTACATTCAGTATTACCTTTGTTTTTTGGAAAAGAATATTCATGTTTTATACGTGTCAAGTCTTGGGGGCAAAAACAATGAGGTGAAATAACTAAATGCATCTGCTAATTGATGAAATATAATTACTGGCATTTATATATTGCCGGGGCAGAATTTGAGGTTTGATGAGCCTGAGCCTTTCTGCTTTTCTATGCTATGTGGGGACCTTTCTGCATTTGCCTGGCACTCTGGATTTTCTCAGTGTTTGAGTCGAGGCAATTTAGGGCGATTCTGCATCTGGCATTAGCTCCGCATTTTATCAACTGGGAGGAAAAAATGCAGCTCAAAACCACATTCGAATACCGCGGGGCAATGCTGTACTGACTGCAAAGTCATCCCTGAATGGCCATAAAACAGCCATCAATCTATGCAGAAGGTACCATAAAATCTGATGATCAAAGGAAGTGAAAGCGGCATGCAATGCAGAGGGGAATTTCTGTTCCAAGGAGGGTTTCGTAAAACAATGGAGGGAAAAGCCAATGCAGAATCAGCCTTAAATCCATGGCAAAACAGCATCCAAATAACCTGGGACAACAGCAGGCTGACCACTGAAGGGAGGGAATGTAATGCAGAAGGGGGGGGGGAACCAGAATAAAAAGAAGGCTGAACTCGATTTTAGTGCAGAATGGGGAAAAACCTGGATTAAAAAGAAAGTTGAACTCAATTTTCGGCTGCGATCACACACACTAAATCCACTTTCAATCCACTTTCCAACTGGATTTTGCCAGTTCACACAAGTAATATTCAGTTGGAAAGTGCACTGAAAGTGAATTATTTAGTGTGTGTGATCGCAGCCTTAGTGCAGAATTGCTTGGAGGACACTGCGGTGAATGTGGATTAAAAAGAGAGTGCAGAAAGGGTCTAGGGAAAGGGCCTGACTGACTTTGGTTTCTTGGTTCAGAAGTCCCATAAGCCTTTGCTCTTTTGCCGGCAGCCCAGGCGTAAAAACTGAAGCCTTGCCCTGTAGACGTATCTTTGCCTGAATTCACATTCCACGGCCTGCCAAGTGTCCGGCCCCAGAGCCTCAACGTGTCTGTCCAGGTCTTTTTGACACCGCAGTTAATAAAATATCTCTGGGCTGAAGGTCATACTGGCAAAGGTTCATCTTATCAATTTAGGATGGGCGGGTATTTGGCAGGTTTGGTATGTTTTTAATTGACTCCTCCCTTGATTGCTGTTGGCTGAAAAGAGAACGGAAAAGGGGGCTTTGGGCTTTGTCCGGGTCTGTTTGACCAGCACCCCACCGAGGCTGGAATGAGGTCTCGGTCCACAGTCCAGGAATTCCTTGTACTTTCTGAAGTGAACACCATATCAGGTACTGGGCTTTTCCTATATGCTGTTGGGTATTGATACTGAATATATGCTATTGAGTTTTACTTCTGTACAGTTTTAGAGTTAATCAATACTTTTAGTTTAAGGCAACTGTTCTTGTTGTGTTTCTTTCCCTCTGGAGGCCGGAGTTCCCGAGCCAGACTCCACCCAACCATAAAAAAGAGCTCCAAAGGGGCTGGGGATCCCAGAAGAGGCCTGGACCCCTGAAATTCCCATACACTATCAGTATATACAGCATGTTCTAAAATAAGCCAAAAGGAAAGTAGATGTCGCTCCAAGGTCCATGCATTAGGGATACTCAAACTCCTGCTGGTTCGGATCACAGACTGAGTGCCAGTTGCAAATATTACCCTGCTACATTGATGATGAGAACAAGCAGGGGTCATTTCCTGCGGGAGCGCACAGGAGCGGAGCTCCGGCAGTAAGGAGTCCAGGGGGCGGGCACATGCAACAAGCCCGCCCCCTGCTCCCAGCAGCCCTCAATCAGGCCACGAGGAGCAAGAAGCAGCCAGGTAAGTTGCAGAGACCCCCCCCCAGCCCGCCTTCAGGTACAAGCTCTCCCTCCTCTGTGAGGACATCCCCCCCCATAGCTAGCAATCCAAAACAGTCCAGTGGACCCTGAGTGGTGGGCGTTGCCTTCTGACACACTTCTGGTGATGTCAG
>NW_015164189.1:1328265-1346899 GCF_001447785.1 Gekko japonicus
GTTTGCTTTAGGATCGTCCGGGGGGGGGGGGTCTAACCCAGTGCGTTCATCTGCCAAACTTGTTCACCGTGGGACCTGTGACATCTAGGGCTTGGGAAATTCTGGGAGACTTGGGGGTGTAGCCTGGAGAACGTGGGATTTGGGGAGGGGAGGGAGGTCCGTGGGGATACGATTGCATACAGGCTACCCTTCAAAGCTGCCATTTCCCCCAGAGGATCTGATTTATGTTGCTTGGAGATCAACGGCAGTTCTGGGAGATCTCCACCCACTACCTGGAGGTTGGCAACCCCAGTGGCGGCCCTAAGCTTCATGTCAAATGACTTCGTCTGAGAGGGTACACGGCAAGCCTCAGGAAGATGTAGAATTTAGTCTGCCAGAGAATAATAATAAATTAATTTATTATTGTTATTGTCGTATGGCTGTGTGTGTGGTATAGCCAGGAGGCCCGAAGAAGAAGAAGAGGAGATTGGATTTATACCCCGCCCTTCACTACCCAAAGGAGTCTCAGAGCGGCTTACAAACTCCTTTCCCTCCCCCTCCCCACAACAGACACCCTGTGAGGTGGGTGGGGCTGAGAGAGCTCTGACAGGAACGGCTCTTTTTCAAGAACAGCTCTTATCAGAACTACGGCTTGCCCAAAGTCATCCAGCAAGGTGCAAGTGGAGGAGTTTCTGCCACTTTCTCCAGATACTTGGTGACATATCTCTGCAGGTCTGCTATTGGTTCACTGACTTCAGCCTTTGAGAAGTTCCTGGTGGTGATGCACTGTGCTAAAACTGATGCTGCTTTTGGAAGAGCAGTTCTTCAGAGCCTGTTTCTTCAAGACGACCTGCAGATAACATCAGGTACATGGCTCCCTAGTCATCAAATCACCGCAGACTGTGACTGCAGCCATGAAATTAAAAGACGCCTGCTCCTTGGGAGGAAAGCGATGGCGAACCTCAACAGCATGATAAAAAGTAGAGACATCACCCTGCCAACAAAAATACGCATGGTCCAAGCAATGGTATTCCCAGTAGTCATGTATGGCTGTGAGAGTTGGACTATAAGGAAGGCCGAGCGCCGAAGAATAGATTCTTTTGAACTATGGTGCTGGAGAAGACTCTTGAGAGTCCCTTGGACTGCAAGAAGATCAAATCAGTCAATCCTAAAAGAAATCCACCCTGACTGTTCCCTGGAAGGCCAGATAATGAAACTGAAGCTCAAATACTTTGGCCACCAAATGAGAAGGGAGCACTCACTGGACAAGGCCCTGATGCTGGGAAAGATTGAAGGTCAAAGAAGACGGGGACGGCAAAGGATAAGATGGTTGGACAATGTCATCGACGCAACGAACATGAAATTGAGCCAACTTTTGAGGACACCGGAAGACAGGAGGGCCTGGCGGGAGCTGGTCCATGGGGTCGCGAAGGGTCGGACTCGACTGTGCGACTGAACAACAACAACTTATCCACTACACCAAACTGGCTCTCTAAGATTGTCTGGCAACCAGAAGTTCTAGCTCTTTAGCATTATGCATCACTAGATGGCAAGCTAGACTGGTTTTTGAGGCAAGAAACATTTCACAGGTGGTTTAGCTTTGTCTGTGTGATGACCCGGGTATTCCTTGGAAGTCGCCCATCCAAATACTAGCTAAGGTCGACCCTGTTTGGTGTAGTGGTTAGGAGCGCGGACTCTAATCTGAGAGAACCAGGTTTGATTCCCCACTCCTCCACATGCAGCTGCTGGTGTGACCTTGGGTCAGTCACAAGTTCTTTCAGAGCTGTTCTCTCAACAGCAGTCCTCAAAAGAGCTATCTCAGCCCCACCTACCTCACAGGGTTTCTGTTGTCAGGAGGAAAAAAGGAAAGGAGACTGTAAGCCGCTCCGAGACTCCTTTGTGTAGTGAAGGGAGGGGTAGAAATCCAATCTCCTCCTTAGCTTCCGAGATCTGAGGAGATTGGGCTAGCCTGGGCCACCCAGGTCAGGGGAGTCTGCTGGAGAGAAAAACCAAGAGGAAAGCAGAGTTTTAAAGACAAGGGAAATAAAAAGAGTGTCTGGAAATAGAAATCTGTCACGCCGACATCACAGCTGGAAAAGTCTTACCAGGTCACACCATTACCTCTCTGTTGTGTGCAGCCGCTCTCAGCTGGCTTCAAAGAGCAATCTAAGTCAGCGGCTGCAGATGACACAAAACTTCTCCGAGAGAGAAGGCCTTTCCGTGCCCTTGCGGCGAGAGAGAAGTCGTTCTGATTACTTGTCTCAAGGATCTCTGATACATACAGATGCCTGCCCCATAAGTATCTTCTCTCTCCAGGCACAGAAAGGATGACTTCCCAAGCCAGAGAGCCCCAGATTGCATCCTTACCGCAGAGCTACGTCTCTGGTTCTGGGGCCACGCAGTGTCACTGCCAAATCTGAGAGGCTGTTTCAGGCCAGGACAAAAAGGAATGAAAGCAAACAGTGTGAAATAGATCAGAAAAAAAGACGAGAGAGAGAGAGAGAATGCAAGAATAATGAGAAGCGAAATGGTATTCGTGCCGTCCCGGCAGGGAAGAATGTGAACAAGGAAGCAGCAATTGAGTAAGTCCGGAAGTTCCTGAGGAGAAATAAAACAGTGGCATGTTGATGCTGAAATGGTTGGGACCTCAACCTTCGTAAATGCATTTCAGGCTTGGAGTGAAGGAGATGAAAGCTGCTGGGCTGTGACACAGCCTCTGAGAAACACTCTCCAGTGGCTGGTTTATTTTAGAACTCCTTCCTCCTGTCTCTGCTCCAAAGGGACGCTGAGGCTGATCATAATCAGATAATCTTTGTGCCACGCATTTTACCTAATGAGGTAAAATTCACCTCACAACTCGGAAGGATGGCACAAGAAGAAGAAGAGATTGGATTTATACCCTACCCTTCACTACCCGAAGGAGTCTCAGAGCAGCTTAAAATCTCCTTCCCCTTCCCCTCCCCACAACAGACACCCTGTGAGGTCAGTGGGCCTGAGAGAGTTCTCTCCAGAACTGCCCTTGAGAGAACAGCTCTGAAAGAGCTTACGACTGACCCAAGGTCCCACCAGCAGCTGCATGTGGAGGAGTGTGGGGAATTCAACCCGGTTCTCTCACATTAGAGTCTATGATCCTAACCAGTACACCAAACTGGCTTTCATACAGATGACTGACTGTGCAGTCCTGGTGTGTGTGTGTGTGTGTGTGTGTGTGTGTGTGTAATTGGCACAGGGAGCCAATTGACCTGAATGTTGGCGTAACTAGCAGTGCTGTACCTCTTAGTACCAGCGTGGCCCATTGGCAGCCAAGTTGAATGAAAATTCATCCCCTCCCCACACTGCTGCGGCCAAGCCCACAGGAACCTGAGCAGCTCGGGATACCAACTAAGGGTGTACCCAATCAGCACCCTCCCCAGCACCCAGTCACACACCCCACCCCACAAACGCTTCTGGGTTTGATTCCCCACTCCTCCACTTGCAGCTGCTGGATATGACCTTGGGCAAGCCATCGTTCTGTCAGAGCTGTCCTTGAAAAGGAGCAGTTTTTGTCAGAGCTCTCTCAGCCCCACCTCCCTCACAGGGTGTCTGTTGTGGGGAGGGGAAGGGAAAGGAGATTGTAAGCCCCTCTGAGACTCCGAGTGAAGGGCAAGGTATAAATCCAATCTCCTCCTCCTCCTCCTCCTCCACCTCTTCTTCTTCTTCACAGCAGAGGTCAGTTCATCTGAAGAAAATGGCCCCTTTGGAAAGTGGGTTCCTTGGCACTGTACCCCATGCAAGTCCCGTTTCTCCCGGAGCCCCGCCCTTCACAGACTCCAGCCCCAGAACCCCCAGGAATTTTCCAGCCCAGAGCTGGCTCCCCTAGGGGTATACAGGCCCAGGTGGAGGAAGATACAACAGGAGCCCAGAGAAGACAGGACCTCCCTGCCAGGGCCAGAGGGCCTTCCCCACAGTTACCTTAAGTAGGATTAAGAAATATCTTAACTAGGGTTGCCAATCAGGGTTGGGAAATTCCTGGAGAGGTCTGGGAGTGGAGACTGGGGAGAGTGGAGTCTGAGGAAGGAAGGAAGGGCGCTCAGCAGGGATGTGACGCTGTAACAGTCTATCCTCTATGCCTGCGGTTTTTCTCCAGGGGAAACTGATCTCCGTAGTCTGGAGATCAGTTGTGTTTCCAGGAGGACTTCAAGCCCCACCTGGAAGTTGGCAACCTTAACATTAACAAGGGTTTCGGCTAAACAGGTTGAATTTTCAAATTCTGCATCCATAAGTGACCTGGTGGGCATTAACTTTGCTGTCAAAATAACCATGAACCACACCTGAGTAGGAAAGGAGAAACTCACAGAGGGACATAGGAAATGCACGATCTTCAAGCCGGCTCTTGCTCTCTTAACCAGAAGTAATTTTATTTTATCATTTACTTTATACCTTATTTTTTTCCCAGCTGGGGACCCAAAATGGATCACATTGTTCTCTTCCCTTTTATCAGAAGAAGACGACGACGAGGAGGAGGAGATTGGATTTCTACCCTGCCCTTCACTACCTAAAGGAGTTTCAGAGCCGCTTACAATCTCCTTCCCCTTCCCCTCCCCACAGCAGACACCCTATCAGGTAAGTGGGGCTGAGAGAGCTCTTTCCAGAACTGTCCTTGAGAGAACAGCTTTGAGGGAACTTGTAACTGACCCAAGGTCACCCCAGCAGTTGCCTGTGGAGGAGTGGGGAATGTCCCAGATTAGAGTCCACGCTCCTAACCACTACACCAAAATGGCAACCTGTGAGGTAAGTTAGGTAGTATATGACTCACCCAAGCTTCCATGGCAGAGTGGGGATTCGAACCTGGGTCTCCCAGATCCTAGTCCACCCTCTAACCACTCCACCAGGGTTCTCAGAGTTAAGCGATAGCCAGAGATCCATCTTCAGTAGCCCACCACTGGCCTGTTCTGTCGTTTGGAACTATCTCTCTCTACCTTTTTTTTCTCCCCTTTCTTTCAACAAAAAGAGACCCCTGAGTCCTAAACTTGCCAATGCATTTTTATAAATAAATTCACTTTTTTATTATAAGCTGCCCCCTTTTGAAGCTGACCGAAACACAAACCTTAGCATAAAGGCAGATAAAATTATATATAATAAAAAGGTAACAACCACCACCACAAAAGATTCTGAAGTGATTCTGAAGCGATGTATTAAAACTTTCTGACAACTGTTGTTTTTTTAAAAAAGGATCTTTTTGTCAGCATTTTGCCACATCTCATTTGTGCGCCCTACAAATATGAGGATAATTTCTTCCGCTTGACTGCTTATTACAGCTGTTTGATCCAAATACATTTCCAAATGAAGCACTTTATTTTTCATTTTCCTAAACTGTGAGCAAATGGAGACTGATTTGGATAACTCCATTCATTATCTGGTAATTACTAAACGTCTAAGCAAATTCCGGGGCTGAAGCTTCCCACAAACTGTTCGCTTCTGGCTATTAATTATTTGCTATTTGTGGTCACCGTTAAGTCTCATTATGGTGCGCCTCTTCCTCGACTGAATGCATGAAGCATTTAATCACGATAAGAATTAATAGTAAATAATGCATATGGATGGAGCTGCCTAAGAACTCTGGGTTCCTGAAAAATGCACTCTGGCAATGATGCTGCTTCCAGGCAAGCTGATCTGCCTGAATCGCAACCTGGTTTGGAGGCAGTTGCAATTCTTCACATGAGCCATTTTATACACAGACGGATGGGACAAGAGAGAGAGGGAAGGGTTTGGCTTGTATCCAAAGCAAGAAAGGGGTGGCTCATGTGAAAGCCAGGGCGTCTTCCAACGCTCCCTCTAAGCTGTGGAGTCTTAATGCTCCCTCTAAGCTGTGGAGTCTTGTGAGTGGAAATTCTACTTTGTGAGCTCCTGGCATTAAAGCTGTGAGCGAGCGATTTGGCAGCTGCATGAATCAGTTTGCTCGGGAGCCGTCCTTCCTGAGCTGAGACAAACATGTACTTCGGTATGCCAAGCAGAGGCTTTACCACTGAGCCATGGCCCCTCCCCCTTAAGTACAGTTTTAGCTAAATTATTTTCGAGCTTTGTCTTTGGAGTCTCATTGACTTTCATATGAACACACATGAAGTGGCCTTATACTGAATCAGCCTGTCGGTCTAAAGTCAGCATTGTCTACTCAGACTGGCAGCTGCTCTTCAGGGTCTCAGGTAGAGGTCTTTCACATCACATCCTACTAGTTCCTTTTAACTAGAGATGGCAGGGATTGAACCAGGAAACCTCCTGCACACAAGCGGATGCTCCACCACTGAAATCAGCTCCCCTGGAGAAAATGGCTGCTTTGGAGGCTGTGGTCTATGGCATCATACCCTGCTGAGGTCCCTCTCTCCCCCAAACCCTGCCCTCCCCAAGTTTCACCTACAAAATCTACAAAGTTTCCCAACCCAGAGGTGGCAAGCAACCCTACAGCATTGCACCAACACAGTGACATCACTCCTGAGCGTGCACTGGAAGAGATGTTGCAGCGTCAATGTGATACTATTTGTTGTGACCCTGTCCCCCGTCTCCTGGGGGTTGTCAGCGCTGGACTGGCAAAACCCTACTGTGTTAGGAGCTGCTCAGCTAGTCTTCCTCCAGGGGCCTGTTAATTTCCCAGCTTGTCCCTGGCCCAATTTACCTCACAAGGTGGATGTGAGGATAAAAATAGGACAACCCTCTGATTCTACTCTGAGTTTTTGGAAGCATTCAATTCACTTCTCTAGTGGAGAATTCTTTTGGCTGAGAATGCGAACACTGGAGTCTAGGAGCCACTTATTCCTGAAGAGGCCTACTGAAATCAGTGGGATTCTTCTGAGACAAATGCCTTCGAGACGGCAGGTGAACCTTTCTTAGTTGGCTCACATTATTTCCCCATAAAGGGGCCCATTCTTGACTTCAGTGCACCAACACCCTGTTTCCCACACAAGGTGTTTTGAACACAAGCTTTCCAAACAAACCATGCTCCACTTTGGAATTAATTTGGGGAAGTGTAATGATTTGGGGGAAAGGTGAAGCTATCAAGCCTAAGGGGGAAATTGTCAACTCTGACATAGTGTTGGCTGGTTCCTTTTGGATTTGTTTTTGTTTCTTAACAGAACTGACTCTGGTGCCTTTCACCAGAGTCCTCGCAAGGAAAGCTTTTCAAACTCGTGCATAAATAGGAGCTCCATGCGTATCTTGGGCTATTGTCAGGCTCACAGGAGAATAGCCAGAAAACTGAGACCACTCTACTTAGAAAACTATCGCCTTTTTCTTCATTATCTATTAAAAGTTAGAAGAACGAGAGTTCCAGAGGGTAACCACAGAAAAGAGCACGAGTCCTGTAGCACCTTAAAGTAGAGCCGACGTATTCATTAGGCACAGTAGGCACCGTGCCCAGAGCCCACAATATTTTTAGGGATCCACGAAAATGTTTTGATTTCTTTTAAAATCAGAAAGAAAAAATGAAGTTTTAGGGTAAAGAAAATGTTTCACTTTTCTCACATCAGGACAAAATGAAATTTTAGGGCCCACAAAAATCTATGACATTTTGCTCACAATAAATACACAAAAGCACTAACAAAGAAAGTCAGGGAGGAAAGGAGAGGGAAGGGTGATATTTGCTGATCTTGAAGAGGTCCATGGAAGCAGCAGGTAGAAGAGAAAAACATCTAGCATTTAGGGAAGCAGGATAGGGAAGGCCCAAGGATCCAAGAACACACACAGAGGACCCACATGCAAGTGTGTGTGTGTGTGTGTGTGTGGGTGCTGGAGATCCAGGAGCTCTAAACTGTCCTTCAGTGGGAGGAGGGGTCTGACTGCTAACCCTCCCCCCCCCCCCGGTTTGATCTTACCAGGTTTGACACCAACAGTTATTACTGTTAGGCAGCCGGGAGACATATTTATAGGGCAAAACATATCCTGAGTCAGGCTGACTCACTGCCAGAGGACAATAAACTAATGATTCTACCAGAGGTAGACAAAGAGGTGTGAGTGGCTCGATGGCTCTACAAGCACTGGGTGGAAAGGGCAATTGGGAAGGCGAATAGACTTAAGCATTGATTAATGCCACTTAATGACTGAAGGGGAAGTGAGGCTTGGGAGTTGATGGGATTATTCTGAGTGACTCAATAGGTCCTGGGTGACCCACTGTTCTAAAGTCCTGCATTTCTCCAGGGCAAGGAGGGGGAAGTAGCCAGCCAGCAGCTCTGATTCACACCTTGAAAACTGTTTTCCCAGTCTAATGCCTGGCTGCCATCCATCTCAATCTGTTTTGGCCCAAGTCATGCCCTGCACTTAAGGTATTGGGATGATATTAAGACAGGTGTTTCTGGCTCTTTTAGCTCTCTCTAAATGGTCTCTCAGTGGGAGGAGTGATCTGACTGCTAACACACACACACACGGATTGATCTTACCAGGTCTGACCCCAGCAGATATTATTGTTAGGCTCATAGAGTGGCCACTGCTGACCAGAACTCCTGAAAACTGCCCTTCTCCGGCCCCGGTCACACGGGAGGCTTTGATCCACTAGAGGGATGGATCGGGGGCACATCAAGCGGGCGCAATCACACTGCAACATCTAGGAAGTGGCGCACACCCGTCCCCGATCTGTCTCTGCTGGCCGAAGATGTGGATCAAACCCCCCCCTACAAAACACTACTACTTACCAGAAAATCTGCAGCAGGGGTGGCCATGTGATCGCCGGTGCGCCCGTCTCCGGCAGCATGCGAGGTCTCCTGCCAAACTGCACATGCACAGCTGGCTCGCCTCGCTCACCGATCTGTGACTTCCCCCGGTATCTGATCATGCCAGGGAGCAACTGCGCGGCGGCTCGGGGGATCTGTTTGATCCCGCTGCCACGCTTCTCTTTTGATGCGGCTCAAAGAAGCCGCACTTCAGCCACACCTTTCCCCCCAGTGTGAATGGGGGCCTCCAATTAACTTTCTGTGATAACTATTTGCCAACCAGGAACTTAGAAATGCTACTTGAATATCCTGCACCCGGGATCCAGCAATGCCATTGAGGCATCCTGCTTTTTCATATTGTGCCGATGCTGTTTTTTCCTCCTCTGTACTTCAGTCTTGCTTACTGCCATGGCCAGTGCTGAGATCAAGAGAGATGTTTCCAAAACCACTCGGTAGCATTCATGTATTGATCATTCACGTACTGATTTTTTGCTCTCTGGATTTTTATTTGATTGCATGGTAGGCTTTCCATAATAGGCTGTATTAGTCAATGAAATAATGCTGATTGATTGTCAAGAGCAGTTTGCTTCATAATATCCTACAATCAATCGTGCCCTGACCTGGATGGCCAAGGCTAGCCCCGGTCTCATCAGATCTTGGAAGCTGAACAGGAAGGGTTGCCATGTCCCCCCTCCCCGGCTACCAGTGGGGGATGTGGGGTAGGGTTGCCCAATCCAAGTTGGGAAACTCCTTGAGACTGGGAATGGAGCCTGAGGAGGACAGGGTCCCCAGTGGAATACAATGCCATAGACTCCACCCTCCAAAGCATCCATTGTCTCAAGAACTGATCTCTGTAGTATGGAGATGAGGTGTAATTCCAGGGGATCCCCAGGTCTGTGAACAGGATTGGCCCTGGCAGGGGTCATTTCATAGAAAAAGAGGTGCAGGAGCTCATTAGCATAACTCATTAGCATAACTTACTGGAAGTGTGTCAGAAGGTGGGAGAGCTTGTACCTGAATAAACCTTGGTCTTGAAGGTGCCACAGGTCTCTTTTGCATTGCTAGCTATGGGGGGGGAGCATGCAGATCTGCCCTCACAGACTATGGGGAGGGCAGCTGGAAGCAGGGGGAGGGCCTTGTTTCATGTCCCCACCCCCTGGCCTCCTCTCTGCCGGAGCATCGCTCCAGTGAGCTCTGGCCCGAAACGAGGCCTGGGCCCTGGTTAGTACTTGGATGGGAAGTCTGGGGTCACTACACAAAGGTAGGCAATGGCAAACTACCTCTGAATGTTTCTTGCCTTGAAAACCTTGCAGTGTCTCCAGAGGTCAGCTGTGACTTGACGGCACTTTCCACCACCACACCACCCATTTGCCTCCTTTTTATTCTGTTCCAGAAATAACAGCTTCTGAGACAGCAAGCAAGACTGTGTCCTGAAGCTACAGGACATTGGCCCCTCTGAACTGATGGTGGCAGTCCAGTCACTCTCCTGGGGTCTGGACATTGTGTTGGGTACCCAGAGGACACCAAAGTGCTTAACGTTTTTAACTCCCCTGCACCAGAACACAAGCATCTTGTATTGAGCACAATAATAACATATGTTTCTTTGAATGTGTATGGGTATCATTATTTAGTTAGTATATTTTGCTGGTAGATGAAGTAAGTAATGCAAGTAAAGCTTTAGATGATTTATAGGGGAGAGATTTCCAAACTGTTCCCCCTTCTCCTCAAGTTCCTCCCAAGTTCTAAGCATGTTTCCTACACAAAAACTCTCAATTATTTCCTGCTGGATCCACACAGAGGAATTTATATTGAGATAATGACATCGTGCAGAGCATTGAAATCTGAATAAAGGCAAGCAATTAATAGGGTTGCCAACTGGTCTGGGAATTTCCTGGAGATTTGGAAGCTGTGTCTAAGGACGCAGGAATTTGGGAACAGCTTTCACCTAGAAGAAGAAGAGAAGAGATTGGGTTTATATCCCGCCCTTCACTACCCAAAGGCGTCTCAGAGCGGCTTACAGTCTCCTTTCCCTTCCTCTCCCCACAACAGACACCCTGTCAGGTAGATGGGGCTGAGAGAGCTCTGACAGAAACTGCTCTTTTTCAAGAACAGCTCTTATCAGAACTACGGCTTGCCCAAGGTCATCCAGCAGGTGTAAGTGGAGGAGTGGGGGGGGGACCCCCCAGATTAGAGTCCATGCACTTAACCACTACACCAATCTGGAATCTATGGTATACCACAGAGGCTGGTCTCTGAAGTGGCTATTTCCTCCAGGGAAGATGATCTCTGTAGTCTGGAGATCAGCTATAATTCCGGGAGATCTCCTGGTCCAAACTGGAGGTTTGCGGCACTATATAGTCAATGGAAAGATCACCCATTAGGAGAAATCTACAAACTCTTACTTCAATTGGACACAGAAACAGAAAAAGTTTAAATGTCCATGTTGAAATGGATTCAGAATTTCAGAGGAGAGATAACATTTCAACAGTGAGAGAATTTACGGCCAAAATTTATAAAATGTACTGCAAGTCTAGCTCTAAGAGAAAAATGGTACAAGATGTATTACTCCAAAAGATATAAAAAATCCAGACAGGAATTATTCAGGGATGTGTTGGAAGTCTAAAGAGGCAGAAGGTACCTTTTATCACATCTGGTGGACGTGCAAAAAGGCAAGAAAATTTCGGAAGGATATAGATGCTGAGATTCAGAACATTTTGAAAATTGATTTTGCTATGAAACCAGAGACCATGTTGCTGGCAAACTTGCTTGATAACATGGGGGGAGGGGAATTACACAGACTGTTTAAATATATGCTGACTGCAGCCAGAGTAGTAATGGCAACTAGATGGAAAGCAGAGGAATGCCCATCCAGTGAAAACTGGAGATCCAAAATGTCAGAACATGCTGTGGTGTCAAAACTGAATAACTCTATAAACAGAAGGATTAAAGAATCCAAAAAGAAATGGGAAACCTACTATGCTTACGATAGATAAAGAGAAATGGATAATTGAAGCGATGATGGAGGACACTCATGTTGGAAGGGTTTTTTTATAACTTTTTTAATAAGCGTATACAACCTTCTAAACTAGGGCTTTTAGTTCCTTCTTTTCTGTCTCCCATAGTCTGTAGTCTTCCCCCCTTTTTTTCGTTATAGTTTTGTAGGGTTTATTTATTTATTATTTATTTATTTATTATGAGATTTCTATCCCGCCCTACCCAGTGGCTCAGGGCGGCTAACAGCACATAGAAATGCAAATAAAAAAATCCCCTTTGTGGGGCAAAAAAAAAAAGAGAAGTGGCACAAATAACTCTTTTTTGGTTTTGTCTTGTTAGTTACGGAAATGTCTAATATAGTTTTTTTCTTTTTTGAGCTTTAAACACTGATCAGTTAGCTAACATATTTAATATAATCAGTATAACTAGTTTATTTTATACTTAATTAATTTTCTATCTATATTTATTATTATACTTTTTGAAATATCAGTTATGTTACCTAATTTTGTTTATCGTTTGCCTACAGCAATCAGAATATATGTTAATATCTTAGTAATCATTTAAGAATCAATACATTGCTATGGCAAGCTTTCATGTTAAATGTAGTAATCTTTATGATTTTAAGCTAACTGGTTTATGTAGTTTGTATAGCTCATTAAATGGCCAAATGCTTATATAAAATGGTCCCTTTAATCCCCTTTTATTCCTAAGCACTTGATTGATGTAATTGTAACAGTTAAAGATACACGGAGATTGAGAAAGTATTTTTGAATATTTAATATCCGAGTTGAATATTTAACATCTGAGATTTGCATTTTAAATGTTATATGTTTATTAAGACTTTTGATCATCCTTGTAATGTACAACTGAAATATTATTACCCCTCTTTTCTTATTTTCTTTCTGTTACCCTATCCTTTTATAAGAAAATTAAAATATATTTTAAAAGAACAGGGGACTGGAGAACAAAGTTCGATTCCATTCCTCCACATGAAGCCTTGGGCCAGTCACAGTTCTCTCAGAACTCTCTTGAACACACCTATCTCGGTGCCTATTTTAGGGAGTGGAAGAGGAAGCCACTGAAACTCCTTAAATAAAAATCTACTCTTCTTTGAACAGTGGACTCCGTTAAAAGGAACTATTTGTTAACTTGGGAGCTATTCTTAGCCATTCGGAGTGTATCAACTTCTTTAGCATTGGACTGCTCTGTGAAAGAATTACAACAAAACAGAATTTTGATAAATATATGCCTCGAAACGAACATTGAAACTCGAGGAAGTTTGTAAAGCAATTCAGTGACTTGATGTCCTGACCTGTTGAAAAAAGAAACTTTGGATTAAAACAACACGGAAATGCCAACATATTATTGTCTTCATTCTGTGAATGTTTGAACTGCTGCAGCAATTTTTGTAATCTGATGTATTGTAATTGCTGTTGGGTCTATCTTTTGCTTCTTCCCCAAGCCCATGGACCTGATCCACAATTTCTGGTACAGCTTTTAAATGTTCATGCATATACTGCTCTCTGCTTAGTCTCATCTCATATAATTTATGCAGCAGATTTTACTTGCAGTGATAAGGTATACAAAGCATACTGGTTTGGTTGTCAGATATTTTGCAATATGGAAATTCACAATGCAGAATTTGCTAATTTCCATGTGACTATGGCGTGCACATAGTACAAAAATGACCTTGTGTTGAGCCAGTTTGAGTAGCTTTCCCTACGGAGGCATACAATAAAGCTGAACCAACAACAAAGTTCGATTCCATTCCTCCACATGAAGCCTTGGGCCAGTCACAGTTCTCTCAGAACTCTCTTGAACACACCTATCTCGGTGCCTATTTTAGGGAGTGGAAGAGGAAGCCACTTTGAAACTCCTTAAATAAAAATCTACTCTTCTTTGTCTTCACATGAACAGTGCCAGATTGAGTCTATCTTTTGCTTCTTCCCCAAGCCCATGGACCTGATCCACAATTTCTGGTACAGCTTTTAAATGTTCATGCATATACTGCTCTCTGCTTAGTCTCATCTCATATAATTTATGCAGCAGATTTTACTTGCAGTGATAAGGTATACAAAGCATACTGGTTTGGTTGTCAGATATTTTGCAATATGGAAATTCACAATGCAGAATTTGCTAATTTCCATGTGACTATGGCGTGCACATAGTACAAAAATGACCTTGTGTTGAGCCAGTTTGAGTAGCTTTCCGTACAGAGGTAGTATAAAATAAAGCTGAACCACCAAGTTGTGACTAAGAGGGCTTCATGGAGAATTAAATTCTGGACTGGTAGGCAAGACTTCTCCCTAAAACCTTGGAAAGCTGCTGCCAGTCAGAGTAGACAATACTGACCTTGACAGGCCAATGAGCTGACTCAGTGGAAGACCATCTGTTTGGTAAGCAGAAGGTCCCAGGTTCAACCTCCAGCATCTCCAGTTAAAAGGATCAAAAGGTAGGTAGATACAGTCCAGCATCCTGTCTCACACAGTAGACTGGACAGTAGAGATCACAGACTTCTAAAGGCACCTGGATGATGCACATGGGAACAAACAACCCAAATACGCTAATAGGGCCTGAAATGTGAGGGAACGTTTGTGGTGGATAGCACAATGAAAATATTGATTCAGTGTATAGCAGTGGTGAAAAAGGCAAGCTCCATGCTGGGGATTATTAGGAAAGGGATTGGAAAGTAAAAATGTCAATATTATAATGCCTCTGTGTAGCTCTATGGTGACACCTCATTTGGAATACTTTGTGCAGTTCTGGTCACTGTAACTCAAAACAGGATGCCACAGAGTTGGAACATATAGAGAAGAGGGCAACCAAGAGAATTAAGGGGTTGGAGCACCTTCCCTGTGAGTCTAGGCATTTTCCTTAAAAAAAACCCTAAAACTAAGGGGAAACCTGATAGAGGTTTATAAAATTAAACATGGGGCAGGGGGTGGATACAGAGAACTTTCCCTCCCTTTCCTAAAATATCCAAACTTGGGGGGACCCAATAAAGTTGATGAGCAGGACAGGCAAAAGAAAATGCTTCTTTACACAATGAGCGATGAGAATGTGCAATTTACTGCCAGAGGATGTTGTGGTCTCCACAAGCATAGACTGTTTGAAAAGGGGATTGGACAAATTCATGGGGTGTGTTGTTGTCTGCAGAGGACAGGTCTATCAGTGCTACTAGCTATGATGACTGAAGGGAACCTCCATATCAAGAGGCAGAAAACTGCTGAATACCAGTCCTAGGAGGCAGCATCAGGGGAAGGCCCTGCATGCCCCCTTTGTTGGCCCTTGTCATGTTCCACAGCCAACAACTGAGTACACGCTTATCAGAAAGATTATACTTTAGTGCAGAGCTATAGAGGCAGTAACAAAGTCACTGTTAAGAATGGCAACATTCCTACAAGCATAATGGGATATAGGGTATTCGTATAAAGCCTTAAAGGGAAGAAGAAGAAGAAGAAGAGATTGGATTTATACCCCACCCTTCACTTGGAGGGGCTGAGAGAACTCTGACAGAAACTACTCTTTTTCAAGGACAGCTGTGCCAGAGCTTGTGACTGACCCAAGGTCACATCAGCAGGTGCAAGTGGAGGAGTGGGGAATCAAACCCGGTTCTCCCAGTGGACGAATGGCAAGTGTTGTAACAAAATTCGGCTAGGGGTAGCAGCTCCACCCAATCATCTTGTTCATAATTGGTGAAACAGTGAAGATACTGCTCCAATGTCTGATTAACCCGTTCCGTTTGTCCTTCAGTCTCTGGGCGGTAAGCATTGCTCATGGCCCATTCAACCCCCATGAGTTTCATAAGCTCCCCCCAAAACCAGGAGACAAACTGGGGGGCCCTGTCGGATATCACCTTGGACGGGAGCATATGCAGGTGGACCACATGCAATATGAAGGCTTTGGCCAGGGCCTACGCCGTGGGTAGGGATGGAAATGGGACAAAGTGAGCCTGTTTAGAAAATAAGTCCACAACCACCCAAATGACAGTCACTGATTTACTGGGGGGTAGGTTCGTAATAAAGTCCATGGAGATCACCTCCCAAGGCCGGCTAGGAGTCGGGTGTGGTTGGAGAAAGCATGGCACAGACTTGACATGACTTGACAAATGAAGATAAATCCTTCCGCATTTGCGGCCACCAGAATTGTTGCTGCATAAGCTGCAGGGACTTTACGAAGTCAGGATGTCCTGTGCACAGCGTGCAAAACTTCCCCCCTAAGGGAGAGGGGCACAAACAGTTTGTGGCCACGAAACCAGCAGCTGTCAGATCTCAGTTCAAAATCCCCTTCAGTGTCTACCACTGCCTTGTCGCCCTCCATGAAGGCAGAGGCAAATTTGCTGTGCCAAGATCCCCCCCCTTTTCCTCCAACGGGGGAATATTTGGTTTCAATGATGGAGAGGGGAAGGCGGCGGGGCTAGCTCGGCTGCGCGTAGTCACTGCCCTACCCAGGTGGGAAGGCATAAATACTGAATCCAAAATGATCTCCTGTTGGCTGGCGTGTTGGGGTAGGCAGGACAGGGCGTCAGCGAGAGAGTTTGCAGAGCCAGGAAAATGGTGAAGAGTAAACTGAAACTTGGAAAAGAAATCAGCCCACCTAAGCTGCTTCGCATTGAGGCTTCGGGGCATTTTTAGCATTTCCAAGCTCTTGTGGTCAGTCCATACCTCAAAGGGGACTCGTGCTCCCTCCAACCAATGTCTCCAGGTGGATAGCGCCAGTTGGATCGCCCCCACCTTTTTCTCCCAAACCAACCAATTATGTTCCGTGTCATTGAACTTTCTCAACACGTAGGCCAAGGGGTGCAGTAACCCATCCTCCCCCTTCTGGAGGACCGTGTTCCCCATGGCCATGTCTGATGCATTGGTTTGAACTATAATTTTTTTATTTTCATCGGGGTGGGCTAATACGGGCTCTGAGGTAAACAGGGATTTGAGGTGGTCGAAAGCCTCTTGGCACTCTTTGCTCCAAGCCAATGCAGCCCCCGGCTTGATCGCCTCCGGACCTTTCCCCTTAGTCTTTAATAAGTCAGTGAGGGGCAAACTGATCTGGGCAAAGTTGGCCAGGAAATTTCTGTAAAAATTCACAAATCCGAGAAAGGCTTATAGTTGGCGACGGGTGTGTGGGGCTTCTCACCCGAGCACATCTCGGACCTTCCCCGGATCTATTTCCAGACCCTTATTTGATATCCGATACCCCAAAAAGTCAATGTGTGATTTATGGAACTCGCATTTGGAAAGTTTCACAAACAGTTTGTGCTTGTGCAACGTGTTTAGTACTTCCCTCACCAATTTCACATGAAAGGGGAGGTTGGGGGAGTACAGCAAGATATCATCTAGGTAAACAAGAGCCCCCTTGCACAAATGCTTGTGCAGCACCTCATTAATCAGGTTCATGAAGGCCCATGGAGCCCCCTGAAGTCCGAACGGCATCACCTGGTATTCGAACTGCCCGAGGGGTGGGTTAAAGGCTGTCTTGTGCTTGTCCCCCTCCCTGATGCAGACCCGGAAGTACGCATTATGTAGATCTAACTTTGAAAAGATTTTTCCCTCAGCTGCTTCAGCTAATAAATCTTTGATCAAAGGCATCGGGTAGGCGTTTGTTGAAGACACTGCATTTAATCCTTGATAGTACGTACAAAGTCTCAACCCCCCATCCTTCTTTTTCCGGAACAACACGGGGGCCGCAAACGGGGAGGAGGCCGGCCTGATGAAGCCCCAGGCTAGGTTCTTATTGATAAATTTGCGCAGTTCCTCTATCTCGGCTGGCCCCATCGCATAAATGCGGCCTTTGGGTAGTTTATGGCCCGGTAAGATTTAAATGCTACAATCCGAGTGTTTATGGGGGGGCAGCTCGTCCGCATCTTCTTCTTCGAACACCCTGGCTAAGTCCCGGTACTCAGGGGGTATGGATTGCAGATCCTCATGAGCCAAACAAATCCTTGGGTTCTCTACTATGGGTTTTGGGCCCCAACTGGGATTCCAACAGTGCTCTTGACACCGAGGGGAGATGAATTGCACCTTCCCCTCATCCCACAGGATATAGGTATGGTCATGTCCATGCAACCAAGGGCCCCCTAATACCAGCGGGAATCTGGTGGCTGGGGTGATCACAAATGACCGTTCCTCCCAGTGATCCCTTGCCCCGACCCGCAAGGGAACAGTCTTGAATTCACAGGGTTCTTTCATAGTGGAGCCATCCATTTGGGTGAAAATCAAAGGATCAGGTAGCTTCACCCCCCCGCCTCCAACCCCGTTACCAACAAAGGGTTGATGAGGTGTCTCCCACACCCTGAGTCAATTGTGGCCCGCACATGGATGTGAGTTCCAAGGGCCAGGTTAATAAGCGTCACAGTCACAAAAAACAAGGGGGGAAAGCTGCTCACCGCTTTTGGCACCTCTGGGATTGGGCCCTGCTGCTCCGCGCCTCTTACAGCAGGACCTGGCCTTTTCCCGCCGGCTCAGAGTCTTCTTCACTGGATTCTTCTTCGATTTCATCAGGGGTGGCTTGCAGAGCCTTGGCAAATCTCGGCTTCCCTGCCGGTTTCCTCGCTGGGGTGACGGGGCATGCTTTTGCAGGATCTGCTTGCCCCTGCTTCCCTGGGCCCGATCCACCACACTCCACTGTGAAATGGCCCCACTCCCCACACTTTAGGCACAGCCTTTGTCTCATCCGTTGCTCTCGAGTAGTGTCAGCCACCCGCATCGGTTTCACTGTCTGCGGAGGTGGGGCAGGCTTTCCTCCCGCTGTCGTGATGTCTAGGCGGAGGGTATTCAAGCAAGTCTCTGCACTCTCTGCCTCTTGCATCCAGGCCGGGAGGGATATCGGGTCCACAGCCTGTAAGACCGTCTCCCAGATCTTGGGATTCAGCCCCTCCCAGTACAACTCTGCTAGCACTTGATCTGGCCAATTTTGGACTTTGGCCGCATGCAACTTAAATTCTGAGGAGAATTCTCTCACCGATCTCTTCCCTTGCTTCAGGGTGCGCA
>NW_015164189.1:1347356-1360757 GCF_001447785.1 Gekko japonicus
CGCCAGCACCTCCACTGGTCGAGGCGGGGGTGGGGGAGCCGGTGGCGCAGGGGGAACTACCGGCGGGGCTGGTTTAGCATCCCGCTCAGCCTTTATGGCTTGGACCATCAATTGCGGGATCGCCTGGATGACTTCCTCCAACTTGTTGGCATGCAAGCCTATCAATGTGTTTTTATGGAATATGAACTGTGCAAAGCGACTGTATAATATGGAGACCTGGGAATACCTGTTGAGACTGCACACCTGAGAGAGGGACACCTTCCTTTAGTGTTGCTGCCACAGTGTTAGTCCAGAGTCACCAGCCATCTTGCCTGCTGTGAGATGAAACAGTTCCATAAGCCTGTACAAAGCCTCAGATGCCATGCCATGGAAAACATGAGGACAGAGAACTCCAGACGTCATTAGGAGTTTCTTCCAGCACATGTAGGCAACCTCTCTTCCCCCTCTCCCAGCTACCTACAAATCTGATCAAGAGACTCTATTCATGGTTGAATAGCAACTAATTGCTCACCCATCAGCAAGCCAGCTAGGGCCATCAAGAGACAGTAGCCCTAGCCTGATGATTCAATCATCCTTCATCCAGGTGCCAGTCCCCAGACCAAGTTTCTAGCTCTCAATATTGACCACTCCTTAGTCCCCCTCCCCTCTTCCAGCCAGCCAATAGTATGTTTTATGGGACGGACTAAGAGAAGGTGTCACAGGGGGATGTGGCCGGCCTAGCCAGCCCCCCCCCCACATCATGTTATAAAAGATGCTGACCGACCACATGGTCTCTCTCTTACTTACCCTCTCCACGACCCCAAACGAAGCTTTAACCCTCTTATGCCCAGCTTACTATCCACATACCCTACCTCCATCTTTAAACTCTAGATCTGCAGCTAAAGTCCACGTGGTTCTGCTGGTTCAGAGCACATGTTCCCCATTTTCTATTTCTAAACCCCTCCATTCTTCCATTGTAATGGCTCAACTAATGAAGACAGGTAAATATTGCCCAACCAACGAATATCCTGCTAAAGCAACTGTGTTAAGGATCTATCTTTATTTCCTAGCATATGTATAAATGTGTGTGTGGTTGTGTATTGTTTGAATGATATATATCTCCCAGTAAAGAGACATTATATTTTACTGAATCCAGTCTCTGTGTCTGTTCAGATACTTACAGCAAGGGTGGGACTTCTGTATACATTGGTGAGAACCCTTATTTGCCTGTTGCCAATTAATAATCATAACTTCCACTAAATTAATAATCCAAGGCAATTTGGCTAACAAACTCCCATTGTAGTTGGCGCCTTTCCTGGTCTGCCACCTCTAGCCTATGAGTCACTTCCTCGTCTGGGGACACGTGACCGCTCCTCGCCTTGGTTTGGTCCATCACCCGGGCTCCAGGCGGTGGCTCCAGGGGTCCCACGAACAGTGGGTAACCTATCGCAGTGGTAAATCCCAGGTCAAACCGGTTGTCCCTTCGGGGCCCCTGGGTGAGCATATATGGCAACCCCACACAGAGCTCGGCCAGTACCCATGTAGGGGTGGGTGCCTCAGCCTGGAGGGGGTCAGGAACAGATGGGTCGACGTCATCTTTGGTCCGGTTCCCTTGCCTTTCAGGGGAACCGTCGCCGGCGGTGTAGTGGTCACTGGTACATCCGACTGGGTCGTGGGAGTTTCAGCTCCCGTTGAGGGAATAATGCCCTCATCCTCATGTGTGGGGGGGCTGGCTAGGCTGGCCACATCCCCCTGTGACTCCATCGCTCATCTCGGGGTGAGAGAGGCGTGTAGATAGAGAATGAAAGGATTCTTAACAGAATGTCAGGTTCCACAGCCAACAACTGAGTACACGCTTATCAGAAAGGTTATACTTTATTGCAGAGCTAGAGGTAGTAACAAAGTCATTGTTAAGAATGGCAACATTCCTACAAGCATAAGCCAATTAGCCTGGCTCCCGCGTGCAGGAGAAGGGTCCCCAGGCCGTTAGAGGCCGCAGCTGGTAACCGAAAGCGCTCCCACGGTTCCAGGCATCCCAGACACTACACCAGCAACCTGCAAGGTCATTGATAAATCCCCAAATCTCCCAGAGTTTCCCAACCAAAACCTGGCAACCCTACCTCCACGCTCCCTGACCATGGCAAAGGAGGACCTGGCAATCCAAGGCCTATCTGGCATTGGCCATAGCGCAGGTCTTGTCCCAGACTGACTGTTTTTGTCATGTTTCTCTTTGTGAATCAGTGGAGTGCACAACACCCAAGACACACACACGGAAAATGACTGCAAACAGAAATGTCCAAGTGATTTTCCGGTCAAGGTTTTGAGATGTGAAACTTGGCCAGAGGAAGACATAAGACAATTTGTCTCACCTACTTATCTTAATGCTTTCCATCGATATGGCTCAAGACTCTGTGGGAGAGCGGGCCAAGTGCGGGAGACATAAGTACAGCTTTGATATGGGACTGGAGACACACATTTCAAGACGAGTGATCTGAGAATGTATTCGATATTAGAATTAGGTCCTGCTGTCAAGTCAGCAGAAGCTCCCCCACCCCCCAAATTTGCTTTTTGCAAGTTGGCACTGAAGAGCCTGTTAAATCCTGGCAAGAGAGCTGTTATTTGAAAAGAGTTTAAAGCAGCACAACTCCTTGTGTGTATTCTACCTCTACAACAGGGCCCCCCAGATCTTTTGAGCCCATGGGAAGCTTTGGAATGCTGACACAGTGCGGTGGGTGCAGACAAAAAATGGCCACCACAAAATGGCTACCCCAAGAGCTGGAACCAGCTACAAAATGGCTGCCGCAGCTTACCTTCACACACTGTGAAGATCTTTGTCGTGGGGTGGCAACTGCTGCCAAAGCAATGTTTTTAAATGATCTGCATAGCCTAAGGTTGCCATATCCATCTTACCAACCACTGGAGGATGGGGGGCAGTGGCCAATTGGAAGGCCTTCTGGACGAAGGCCTTGCTTTGCCTGCTTTCTCAGAACACTTGGGAAATGCCAGATAAGGTGTCAGTGGAACTGTGACTCCCATGAGAATCACATTGGAGACCCTGGCAATATTGACTCTCTCTCTCTCTCTCAGAAGAAGAGGAGGAGGAGGAAATTTGATTTATACCCCGCCCTTCACTCAGAGTCTCAGAGTGGCTTACAAGCTCCTTTCTCTTCCCCACCCCACAACAGACACCCTGTGAGGTAGGTGGGGCTGAGAGAGCTCTTTCGAGAACTGTCCTTGATAGAATAGCTCTGACAGAACTGTGGCTTGCCCAAGGTCATCCAGCAGCTGCAAGTAGAGGAGTGGGGAATCAAACCTGGTTCTCCCAGATTAGAGTCTGCACACTGAACCACTACACCAACGTGGCTGCCTGCCTTTCTACTGTGGGTAGCCAGCATATGCCACACACCCCTGACATCACCGGAAGTGTGTCAGAAGGCAACACCTATTGCTCAGGCTCCACTGGACTCTTTTGGACTGCTAGCTATTGGGGGGGGGGAACGTGCAGTTCTGTCCTCGCAGAGGAGGGAGAGCTTGTACCTGAATAAAACTTGGTCTTAAAGGTGCCACTGGATTGTTTTGGACCAGGGGGGTGGGGGGGGCTCAGTTGCCCTGGCGTCTTCTTCCTCTGACTGAGGGCTGCTGGGAGCAGGGGGTGGGGCTTGTTGCATGTGCCCGCCCCCTGGGCTCTTTACTGCCGGAGCTCCACTTCTGTGCGCTCCTGCAGGAAATGACCCCTGGGCCTTGAAGAGTTAGTTTCAACCCACAATAACGATTACTGGCCCTCCTTCTAGTGTTCTGCGTTGTATGTTTTTACTTGAATCATTTTATAATTTTAACAGTGTTTTTAATTGCTCATTTTTTGTTTAATGTTTGCCACCTTGTCGACCCTGATCAGGTCGAGATGACATTGAAAGGTTCTAAATAACACCACCACCAACAACAACAATAATTCCAAATGTAGTTGAATGTGTCGATCATTTAATGCAGGGATGTCAAACATACAGCCCGGGGGCCAGATCAGGCCCCTGGAGGGCTTCTATCAGGCCCACAGTGGAACTGGCTGTCTTCTGCTTCTTCTTCCAGTTCTGCTGCTGCTGCGTCATCATAGGTTTGCAGCTTACAGATACCCACCTAAACCAGCATACTCAAGATTGCAACAGCACAGACATTTTGATGCAATAATTCCGAGCACGAGGTGTCATTTATCAGACACTGTTAAATAAACAAAATATTGCAAGAGTGCTAATGTTTTTAGCATGTTTTTATTTTAAGTAAAAAAACCTCTTTGTGTTTGTGTTTCCTTTATAAAGTGTATATCTCCGCTACCTGGCATTACATTTTATGACACACATGGCTCAGCCCAACAAGGTCTCGGTTATGTCAGATTCGGCCCTCATAACAAATGAATTTGACACCCCTGATTTAATGTATCTCTTTGGATTTGTTTTCTGGATTCCTGTTATTTCCTTGATACTGGCATCTTATTAGAATCCCTAATTTTTTAATATATGTTTCAGTCTTGTAGCTACTAATGACATCATTAGCTTGGATATGTAAACAGCACTACTAATGGAATTACTATCAATAACAAAGTATTGTGGACATGCTAACAAAGCTTTTAATGGCATTAAGATTGCTACCATGTTTCCCAACGCAGCTATTAACAGCTCCACAGCAAGGAGAATTGTAAGGGGTGCAATTTCCTCAGGAAGGAAGGCACCGCTGCAGAGGAAGTTGCACCTGTTGAATTTCACCTGGCATCAGGTTCCTTTTTTGGGGATGCAGTGGGAGCAAAGATTAAGATCTATTAGGGTTGCCAACTCCAGGTTAGGAAGTTCCTGGAGATTTGGGGGTGGAGCCTGGGGAGGACAGGGACCTCAGTGGGGTACAGTGCCATAGAGTCCCCCCCCCCAAAAAAAGCAGCCATTTCTTCTAGGGGAACTGTTGTCTGTAGTCTGGACATCAGTTGTAATTCCAGGAGCTCTCCAGACCACACCTGGAGTTGAAGGAAGCCACACCAGCACAGCACAGCAGAACTACCACACCACATGAGGCAACCTCATCTGTGCATGGACCACTGTTCCGGACATGGGATCTTCCACTTAGGAAGGACACACAGAGAGGTGATAATGATGAGCAAACTGCCTTTGACTTGTTTGGAAGAAGGTTGATATTTAAGAGCCAAAGGGGTGGTGTCGTGGTTAAGAGTGGTGGACTCTAATCTGGAGAACCAGGTTTAATTCCCCACTCCTTCTCCACATGAAGCCAGCTGGGTGACCTTGGGCCAATCATTCTTCTCTTAGAGCTCTCTCAGCCCCACCTCTCTCACAGGATGCCTGTTGTGGGGAGAGGAAGGGAAGGTGATTGCAAGCTACTTTGAGATGCCTTAGGGTAGAGGAACGTGGGATATAAAAACCAACCTTCCCCTCCTCCTCCTCCGTCTGCTGAGCACTTAGTGTAGTGTAGTGTAGAGCCAGTTTGGTGTAGTGGTTAAGTGTGCGGACTCTAATCTGGGAGAACTGGGTTTGATTCCCCACTCCTCCACTTGCACCTGCTGATGTGACCTTGGGTCAGTCACAAGCTCTGGCATAGCTGTCCTTGAAAAAGAGCAGTTTGTGTCAGAGCTCTCTTAGCCCCACCCACCTCACAGGGTGTCTGTTGTGGGGAGGGGAAGGGAAAGGAGTTTGTAAGCCGCTCTGAGACTCCAAGTGAAGGGCAGGGTATAAATCCAATCTCTTCTTCTTCTTCTTCTTCTTCTTCTTCTTCTTCTTCTTCTTCTTCTTCTTCTTCTTCTTCTTCTTCGTGGAGAGGGGAACCTCTCTCCTGTTTCTGAGCGTTCTCTCCTGGCTTGCACACAGCATAAGAGCTGGCCCAATGGTTTGGGGTGCCCTAGGAGGCCCATGACATTGGCACCCCACCATCCCTACTGAGATCTGGGTGGGCATACAGCTGAGCAGACAAGGAGCCACCCTCACTGATGTTAGTGGAGCAGCATGAAGCTGGCGGACATCTGCTCTTCCTTCCTCCTTCCATTGAGGTGGGCTGGGGATAGTGTTGCCAAACATCCAGTGCGATGTGGCTGTGAAGAAAGTGAATGCAATCTTAGGATGCATTAACAGAAGCATTGTGTCCAGATCATGGGAGGTGGTAGTTCTGCTCTATTCTGCTATGATCAGGCCTCACCTGGAGTACTGTGTCCAGTTTAGGGCACCACATTTTAGGAAGGATGTTGACAAGCTCGAGCGTGTCCAGAAGAGGGCAACCAGGATGGTGAGAGGGTTGGAATCCAAGTCTTACAAGGAAAGGCTGAAAGAGTCGGGTATATTTACCCTGGGAAAGAGAAGGCTTAGAGGGGACATGATTGCAGTCTTCAAGTATCTGAAGGGCTGTCATGTAGAAGATGGAGCAGATCTAGTCTCTCTTGCTCCGGATTGCAAGACTAGTTCTAATGGGTGGAAATTACAAGGGAGTCGATACCGGCTAAATATCAGGAGAAACTTCCTAACTGTAAGAGTGGTTGAGCAGTGGAACAGTCTGCCTCGGGAGGTGGTGGATGCTCCTTCGCTGGACGTTTTCAAGCGGAGGCTGGACGACCCTCTTTCGGGTATGTTGTAGGGCTGTCTTTCAGCTATGCTCCTGCAGAGTGCAGGGGGTTGGACTAGATGACCTGCAAGGTCCCTTCCATCTCTGACATTCTATGATTCTATCACCTAGTATGGCAACTGATCTTCAGAAGTCAGAGATCAGTTCCCCTGGAGAAACTGGCCACTTCATAGGGTAGACTCTATGGCATTATACCCTATTGAGGTCCCTCCCCTCCCTAAACCCCACCCTCCCCAGACTCCACCCCCAAATCTCCAAGAATTGCCTCATCTGGATCTGGCAACTCTAGGCAGGGAGGAGCCAGCAGAAGACAGGCCAGGCAAGCAAGTTCTGACTTTCAGGGCTATCGCTGATGGTATGGGGCACCTGAACGGCAACAACCTCAACTCACCTTGACACCGAGAATACTCCGTCTTTCTGTGTTATACCTCTGAGGATGCCAGTCACATCAGATCCTACAATGCCAAGACCATGGCCATACAACCCGGAAAATCTACAACAGCTAACCTCAACTGCCACTTGCCACAGCTGATCTGGTCCCAGCCAGGACTTGTCCTGAGCCTCTTTTGGCACCTCCCCCCTCCAGTCTAGCTGACAGGCTGGCCCTGCACATCTGCCCTAATGCCTCCTGGGAACTGTAGTTCCTAGCACAAGCCATGCTTAAGAGATGCTTGGAAAATCAACTGCCTCCCCCACTCCACCCAAAGTAGTGCCAGTCAGGAACAAGACAGAATTTTAACTTTGGATGGGATCAATGTTCCCTTTAAGCTGTGGAGTCTTGTGAGCAAAAATTCTACTTTGTGAGCTACTGGCATTAAAGTTGTGAGCAAGTGATTTGGCTACTGCATCAATTAGTTTGCTCTGGAGCCACCCTTCCTGAGCTAAGGCACAAATGTGAGAACTGGAGGCTAAAAAACTGTGCGCTAACTCACACTAACTCAGCTTAGAGGGAACACTGGATGGGATACATTACCACCCAAACCTGAAACAACACTGATTTTGTGGTAGGGTGGTTTCATTTCAGTAAGAATCCCACACTGAGTACTGTTTGGAGAAACCAAAGCAACGACCCGAGACAGTGTTTTTCATGCATATTTTTGGCTCTGGAGTTACGTAATGCACAGCCCTAGATACTGCCCCATAAAATATTTGCATGAAATAATCACAAAGGATCCCTCCAAATACCAACCAAATCGTCAAACAAAAGGCGACTTTCTCATGTGCTCTGGCCACATAGCTTGTTACAGTTATGGAGAGTTACATGGGAAGGAATATGATAAAATTAAAATGACTTTGGTGCAAAATGCCTACACAGCAGCCTGCTCAGTCTGACTGCAGATCATGCATGTGCGTTTTACCTTCTGAGTAGCCGAGGAAATGACACTAGATTCATAACATACCATTATGAGACAGACAAATTTATATTCCTAACTAGGTAATTACCAACTGGGTGACATCTATGATCGGTGACTCATGCAGAAGCACAGGGGGTGGGCTCCTCTGGGGGCAGGTAGGCCTGGTTCTCACCAGCTCTAAAAATAACCGTTGTCAGGTCTTAAGAGCAAGGAGTGCCTTCAATTAGATTTTTTAAAAGTGTGACGCAAGAATAAGACATTTGGGGGACACTGTGCTGAAGGCGTAGGAGACTGCCAGGCAACCTCAAATGTGGTTAGTAGCTTGGCTAGTTAAGGAGAGGTGGATACATCTTACTGTCCTCAGTGACAATGTAAACATTTCATGCTGCCAGTACCAATTTACGGTAGCTTCAGTGGGCAATAAGGTTGCCAGGCAACACCTGGCAACTGGTGGGAGAGTTGTGGAAAAGCAGCATCCCAGGAGAAGAAATTAAAAGAAAAACAAGGCCTCAGCTACTTACTAGAAGTTCTTACCATAGAGTTCCTGGTGATTCCTAGAGCTACCCAGAAGTGACATTGATAGCATCATCAGGGAAGGGCTGGGATCGGGTGGAGGTCTCTTACCATAAATGGGCAACTGGGAACCCTACTGGGCAACCAGGCGGCAGGGGAAGGCAGCACGGAGCTGTGCCAGCAGGGAGCCATTGGTTCCCAGATGCTCCTCAACCTGCCCTCCAAGCTCTGCCCCTGCCATTGCTTTGCTAAACATTTAGACTGAGCGGAGACAGTCTGTCTGGAAATGTATCTACTCATGAACCTCTGTGGAAAATTTGTGCTGGTTGACCTGCCATGAACTTCACTTGGTGACTGGCCAAAATCCTTCATGGACATTTATAGAGAACATTCATGCGTGTCTCTAGTGTCAACCATTTGCATGCGTGGAAAGGTGAAAATGCTGGCACAAGAATTATGCCCAGAGCATGCTTGTGTCTGGTACGTTCAGGGCTATTTTGGGGCAGGAACACGCAGAAATGGAGTTCCGGCTGGCTTCCGAGTTGGCCATGCCCACGCCTACAGCCAAAACCTCTGCACATGTGTGGCTACAGAAGGAAGGCTTAGAGAGCAACCCCCCAGTGATTCCGAGGCGGGGTGCCGGGGGGTGCCTTCCCTTCCCTTCCCTCCCCTCCAAAGGCCGACTTGCCCGGGGTCCCCACAGCCGCGGGGTGCCTGGGCAAGCCAAAGGAAGGCAGTTTAAACTGCTTTCACTTCCCTTCAGGGGGGGGTTGCTCAGGCTCCCCGCAGCCGTAGGGCGCCCGGGCAGGCCAAGGGAAGGCATGGGGGTTCAGGGTCCACCAGCTGCCCTGTCTCCCCCAGGATCCCCCTCGTCTGTGCTCACAACTTTAATGCCAGTAGCTCACAAAGTAGAATTTTTGCTCACAAGACTCCACAGCTTAGAGGGAGCACTGGTGTAGAGGGGATTTACAGTCCCAATGCAGGCAGGTCACCCTGCCTCAGAGCTTGGCTCCTGGCAATCAGTTGGAGAGGAAGGAGAAGCAGCACCAGAGGAGACTTGGAGCAGCTGTCCCAGGCGTGGCGTTATATAAAAGTATGGGGGAGGAGCCCTTCAGTGTGGCTTCAACATGACATCTTGCAGGACATGATGGATCGCAACGTCTTGTCAATATTTGGACCTCAGTACCCAGCTGAACACATGCTGCAACACCTCCAGCAACATGGCTTGTATGCCAAGCTAGCATTCAATCTGGATGCTGTGGAATTCCTGGGCTACCTCATCGTCTTACAAGGTATTTTCCCCTGGAATGAAACCTGAACAAATGGTAACCATATAAATTTAGCTGATTATTTTTGCTTGGTCCTTGAATCTGTTAAACATCTTCATTATTCTGTATGCTAATTTATGGCTCTCACCATAATTTTATCTGAAAAAGTGTATGTGCACATGAAAGCTTATACTTTAAATAAAACTTATACCTTGAGTAAAACTTTGTTAGTCTTAAAGGTGCCACTGGGCTCAAAATTTGAAGAAGTGAGCAGTAACTCGCAAAAGCTCCTCCCCTGCCAAAAAGGTTGTTAGTCTTTCAGGTGCTCCTGGACTCTTGCTCTTTTCTACGGCTACAGACAGACTAACATGGCTATCTATCTATCTTCCTGACCTGCTAGTTTTCTAATTCAGGGGGTAATTTCTGTGGGTGAGCACTCAAGAATACATCAGGGACTTCCGGTCGATGGCGGCGCACTCGCGTACCTATTTCCCGGACCTCCTGGGATAGGTTTGCGCTCTGCCGGGGGAAGGGGTCACGCAGGATCGTGGACCCCCCCAGGGGCTCGGTGGAGAGCTCAGGGCCAGGGAACTTTAAAGAGGCGGCCTCTTCAAGGGTGGAATGCCCGAGAATTGAGGTGCCTCTTTGTTCCAGTGATTCCCCCGGAGGTGAGGCTGTATGGCACTAGCAACGCTGGCCGGGTCAAGCGAAGAAGATCCAGCGCTTTAAATGAAGCAAAAAATGAGGTCAGAAGACCAGCAATGAACGTGAGTCACTTTAAAGTGATTTAAAATTAAAGAAGCTTCCCCAGACCCAAATACTAAATGGAAGAGGCGAGAGGTGGGGGGGATGCCTCCCACATGATGCCCAAAACACACGAACTGTAAGAAATATGAAAGGGGGGGAGTGGAAGACAACTAATCGAGACCTGTCTAGAGGCACTTACCCGATGGGCATTTAACGTCCAGGTGCATATTCAGAGACTTTCTTGTAACTTTGAAAAGTAAACAATCGGTCAAGATGGCGGGGAAGAAGGATAAGGACAGATTTTTAAAGACAAAGGGAGCAGAGAATCCTCGAACGGAAGTGGCTAGCGAGACAGCTAAGGCTGCAGCTGACTGCATGCGCCCTCTGCTGGAACAGCTGAATACATTTAAAGAACAGATGGCTAAGGTGACAGAAGGCATCACTGCAAATCAAACCCAGATAAAAGATATGCTACAAGTTATGAAGCAGGATGCTGAAAAAATAAAGGAGGTGACTGCAACTACGAAAAAAGTTAAAAAGAAGGTGGAAAAGCTGGAAGAAAAGATATCATCTTTGGAAGATCAGATTCTGCAAGTACAAATGGATAAGGCTAACTTGGTTCTTCGCTTCCAGGGCCTGCCAGAAAAACAGGGGGAGAATCTTAAAGAACTGATGTGTGAACTGATGTGTTCTTCCAGGGCCCCAGTGTCAGAAATGAAAGCAGAGTAACTGTTAAATGAAATGGATGTGATCTATTTTATTTATTTATTTATTTACCTTACATTTTCTATACCGCCCTAACCCCCTTAGGGGTCTCTGGGCGGTTTACATTTGTTGTGGTTCTAGGAACCATTCTTTATCTGCCTGGGGAAATTGTTGTAAGATTCTCTAAGAGACATGTGAGAGATGCAATCCTGAAAGCAGTATCTGGAGCTCCTTTGAAAGTGGGAGAAAATGTCATCCGAACGCTTAAGGATATTCCATTTGAAGTAAGACAATGCAGAAAGAAGTACAAGGAATTGGTGTGTTTTCTTCAGACCAATCAAATTGGATATAAATGGTTGTATCCGGAAGGAGTCACCTTCAAGATAAAAGATAAGAAAGAAAAGATTGACTCTGCCTTTAAAGCTAAAGAATTTTTGAAGTTTCAGCTGGGGACAACAGAGGAGGAACAAAAAGAAGAGGACAGCAAGTCTAGTGGCGAGCTGGACTCTGAATCTTCCAGAGAGGACTCGGATAAAAAGGGGGCGGCTGCCCCAAAGAGTCCTTACAAACTTTGAAAAAGGTGTGTAAAAGAGAAGTAAAGGCTGAAGGACTCTGAATTGTGCCTGAGAAGATGATGAGGAGAGATGGCTGGGGAGGGTTTCTGTGGCTGGACAGGGAGGGGAGGAAAATTGAAAAAAAAAGAAGAAAAGATACTGTTAACAGATGACTCAGTGTGTTCAATGCTAAATAGAGAAGAAGGTTAAATGTAACTTAGCTAATGAAGATCTTCTTTCTTGGGGTTTTAGTTAGATGTGGGTTTCTTTTCTTTATCCCGTATATGTAGTTCCCTCCCTGTTTTTCTGTAATAGTTTTTGTAGTTGATTAAAAAAATCAAAAAAATCCCCCCTTTGGGGGGCTTCAAAAAATAAAAATAATACATCAGGAAAAGAATGACTTCTTAACTTTACTGACTGCATTTGCTTGGCACAGATTTGGGAGACATCTTTGCTCCTCAGGTCTCTTCAATCAAGGGAGCATGTGTTGTTATTTAATGAGACTCATGACTCAAAGTTCTGTCAAATTTGCTTGGGCAAACCATTAATAGAAGTAAAAGAAGAGATTGGATTTATACCCCGCCCTTCACTACCCAAAGGGGTCTCAGAGCAGCTTACAATGCCTTCCCCTTCCCCGCAACAGAAATCCTGTGAGCAGTGTTCCCTCTAAGCTGAGTTAGTGTGACCTGGCTCACAGTTTTTTAGCCTCCAGCTCACACATTTTTGTCTTAGCTCAGGAAGGATGGCTCCAGAGCACACTAATTTATGCAGTAGCCAAATTGCTCGCTCACAACTTTAATGCCAGGAGCTCACAAAGTAGAATCTTTGCTCACAAGACTCCACAGCTTAGATGGAGCATTGCCTGTGAGGTAGGTGGGGCTGAGAGAGAAATTTTTTTTAGCGAAATTATTTCTTGTTCTGTCGTATATTTTTGTCTCAGTATAAGCTAAGTGAAGCATGTGGGCTGAAAAACAGAAATACAAATAAAACCCAAACGCAGTGGTAGTTTGTATGGTGTGAGTGTGTGTGTGGGGTGTATGTGAGGTCAAATAGACCTCTAACCAAGTCATAGAAATATCTGCGGGGTCTGGGGAGGTGGCCCCATAGCCAGCTGCTGAGAATAAAATGTTCAAGCATATCCATTTTGCAGTACAAAAATAAAACAGCAGCCCGAATGGGCAGAAAATATGAGTATTAATAAAATTTTATCAATTCCTTTCTGTTTTTTCTCGCCCCCAGATATTTGCAAACAGGGTAAAAAGGACACTGAACCAGAATATACACTGCAGTGTCTAGGAGGTGGTCATGGAACTTCACGGGGCAACTGAACATAAGAACATAAGAACATAAGAACATAAGAACATAAGAACATAAGAACATAAGAACATAAGAGATGCCAATGTTGGATCAGGCCAAGGCCCATCCAGTCCAACACTCTGTATCACACAGTGGCCAGAAATACCAGTGCCATCAGGAGGTCCACCAGTGGGGCCAGGACATTAGAAGCCATCCCACTGTTGACCAGTGTTCCTTCTAAGCTGAGTTAGTGTGAGCTAGCTCACAGTTTTTTAGCCTCCGGCTCACACATTTTTGTCTTAGCTCAGGAAGGGTGGCTCCGATGCAAACTGATTTATGCAGTAACCAAATCACCTGCTCACAACTTTAATGCCAGTAGCT
>NW_015164189.1:1361099-1365826 GCF_001447785.1 Gekko japonicus
AGTGGGGAATCAAACCTGGTTCTCCCAGATTAGAGAACATAAGAACATAAGAACATAAGAGATGCCAATGTTGGATCAGGCCAAAGGCCCATCCAGTCCAACACTCTGTATCCCACAGTGGCCAGAAATACCAGTGCCATCAGGAGGTCCACCAGTGGGGCCAGGACATTAGAAGCCCTCCCACTGTTGACCCCCCCCCAAGCACCAAGATGACAGAGCATCACTTGCCCCAGAGTCCCTATCTATACCTTGTGGCTAATAGCCACTGATGGACCTCTGCTCCATATGCTTATCTAATTCCCTTTTGAAGCCGTCCATGCTTGTAGCTGCCACCACTTCCTGTGGCAGTGAATTCCAAGTGTTAATCACTCTTTGGGTGAAGAAGTACTTCCTTTTATCCGTTCTAACCCGACCGCTCAGCAATTTCATGGAGTGCCCACGGGTTCTTGTATTGTGAGAAAGGGAGAAAAGTACCTCTTTCTCTACCTGCTCTTTCCCATGCATAATCTTATAAACCTCAATCATGTCACCCCTCAGTCGTCGTTTCTCCAAGCTAAAGAGCCCTAAGCGCCTTAACCGTTCCTCATAGGGAAAGTGTTCCAACCCTTTTATCATTCGAGTTGCTCTTTTCTGCACTTTTTCCAAAGCTATAATATCCTTTTTAAGGTGTGGTGACCAGAATTGCACACAGTATTCCAGATGAGGTCGCACCATTGATTTATATAGCGGCATTATGATATTGGCTGATCTGTTTACAATACCCTTCCTAATAATCCCCAGCATAGCATTGGCCTTCTTTATTGCAGTCACACACTGTCTCGACATTTTCAGTGAGTTATCTACTACAACTCCAAGATCTCTCTCTTGATCTGTCTCTGCCAGTTCAGACCCCATCAACGTGTATTTATAGTTAGGATTTTTGGCTCCAATGTGCATCACCTTGCACTTGGCCACATTGAACCCCATTTGCCATGTTGACGCCCACTCGCCCAACTTTGACAGATCCCTTTGGAGTGCCTCACAATCCTCACTGGTTTTCACCACCCTGAACAACTTCGTATCATCCGCAAATTTAGCCACTTCACTGCTTACTCCCAACTCCAAATCATTAATGAACAAGTTAAAAAGCAGTGGACCAAGTACTGATCCCTGTGGTACCCCACTGCTTACACCCCTCCACTGGGAGAACTGCCCATTTATACTCACTCTCTGTTTTCTATTAATTAGCCAGTTTTTGATCCATAAAAGGACTTGTCCTTTTATCCCATGATTTTTGAGCTTGCTTAGGAGCCTTTGATGAGGAACTTTATCAAAAGCTTTCTGGAAGTCAAGGTAAACAATATCTATTGGATCCCCCTTGTCCACATGTTTGTTCACCCCCTCAAAGAACATTAACAGGTTAGTGAGACAAGATCTTCCCTTACAGAACCCATGTTGAGTCTGCCTCAATAGGTTTTGTTCATCTATGTGCCTACTAATTCTTTCCTTAATAATGGTTTCCACCAATTTACCCGGTATCGACGTCAGACTGACAGGCCTGTAATTTCCCGGATCTCCTCTGGAACCCTTTTTAAAGATGGGAGTGACATTAGCTACCTTCCAGTCCTCAGGAATGGAGGCTGATTTTAAGGAGAGATTACATATTTTTGTCAGGAGATCCACAAGTTCACAATTGAGTTCTTTCAGAACTCTTGGATGTATGCCATCTGGGCCTGGTGATTTATCAGTTTTTAAGTTGTTTATCAGTTTTAGGACCTCCTCTCTCGTCACCTCAATCTGACTCAGGTCTTTCAACACCCCTCCCGAACTCAGCGGCTCTGGAGTGGGCAAGCACCTCTCATCTTCCACAGTGAAGACGGAGGCAAAAAATGCATTTAGCTTCTCAGCCATTTCCCTATCATCCTTCAGTACTCCTTTTACCCCTTGGTCATCCAAGGGCCCCACTGCCTCCCTGGCTGGTTTCCTGTTTCTAATGTATTTGAAGAAAGTTTTATTGTTGGTCTTTACATTTTTTGCTATATGCTCCTCATATTCCCTTTTTGCATGCCTGACCACAGACTTGCATTTTATTTGCCATAGCCTGTGTTCTGTTTTATCAGCCTCACTGTGACTAGCTTTCCACCGCTTAAAGGAATCCTTTTTACCTTTTACAGCTTCCATTACTTTGTTTGTTAACCATGTAGGCTTTTTCTTATACCTGTTTGTGCCTTTCCTAACCTGCGGAATATATTTTATTTGAGCTTCTAGAATTGTAGTTTTAAACAGTTTCCAAGCTTCCCCAATGGTTTTGACCCTTTCTACTTTTCCCTTCAGTTTCCTCCCCACATGTCCCCTCATATCAGAAAAATTACCCCTTTTAAAGTTAAAAGTGGTTGTGTGAGTCTTTTTGGCCAATTCCCTATTTGTACAAATGTTGAACTCAACAACATTATGATCACTGTTCCCAAGCGGTGCAATCACTTTTACATCTCTCACCAGGTCTTGAGTGTTACTTAGGACCAAATCAAGGATCGCCTCTCCCCTGGTAGGTTCCATGACCATCTGCTCCATAGCACAGTCATTTAGAGTGTCTAGAAACTCAATCTCTTTCTCTCGACTAGAACACATATTGACCCAATCAATGTGTGGGTAGTTAAAATCACCTATTACGACACAGTGTTTTTGTCTAGCTGCTATCTTTAATTCATTCATCATTTTATAATCCTCCTCTATCTTTTGATCCGGTGGGCGATAACAAACTCCCAGTGTTAAGTTTCCTTTTGGCCCCCCTATTTCAACCCACAGAACTTCAAGAAGCGAATCCAATTCTCTTAGCCTCTCGATCTTTCTGGACTTTATACCCTCTCTGACATACAGAGCCACCCCACCTCCAACCCTTCCCCCCCTATCCTTCCGATATAATATATAACCGGGAATCACCATATCCCACTGATTTTCCTCATCCCACCAAGTTTCTGAAATACCCACAATGTCTATTTTTCCCTCTGACACCAAGCACTCCAACTCCCCGATTTTACCTCGGACACTTCGAGCATTTGTATAGAAACAGCTGTAATTTCCCATACTGGTTAAGCCTGCCACCTTCCTCTTGCAATCTCGAGACCTTGTCAGGCAGTCCATGTCACTAGCCATGGTCTCAGTGGACAATTTCAATCCACCTCCCTGTAGAAAAGCAACAGGTACCCCCTCATCTCTCTGAGATGAGCCAACCCGAACCAGAGACTTTTCATCTCCTGTCGGCTTTCCCCCAATATTCAGTTTAATAACTGCTCTGCCACCTTTTTTATTTTAAGCACCAGCAGCCTGGTTCCTTCTCGGGACAAGTGGAGACCGTCTCGCCTGTACAGCTCCCTCTTGTTCCAAAAAGAATCCCAGTGCAGCCATGTTCTTCCCCTTCAAATGGTCCTGCATTAGGGCTGTTTCTGGACACCCCCCACTTTGCCAAGTGCGGGAGGGGCCAAAAAAAGACGCCCCTTACTCCAGCCCTCACACCAAGAGGGCTGGCCAAGTTCTCCCGATGGTTGGGAGGCTTGGTAAAGTCCATAGAAGGATCGGAAAGTACGGAGCAAGCCGCACCCTGCCCGTCGCCACACCGTGCCGGCACAGATCTCCTGATTCTCTGCATCATTTCATACCTTCTGACAAAGCAGATTGTTATGTATGGAATGGAATGAATGTATACAGAGCTTGAGTATGATGTAAGGTATTGAAAAGCAACCTTTCAGAACCAGGGAAGTTCTGGAGGGAAGCAAAGTAATTGGTCTTTATGTACAATATCTGATTGGATGTTATCCATCATGGGGGCATGGCTTGCCAAGCCCGGACTGTTTGGAAAGGAGCCTGTTGCTCTGCTTGTTTGTCTCGTTCTGATTTCTTCTAACTTGTTGAATAAAGCTGTTACCTGCTGCCTCGAGTCTCGTATTCAACACAGTTCTTTTTAATTGCAGGACTCTGGGGGGCAATGAGTTCTCCCCTCAGGTGACTTAACCAAGGAGGCTAAGGACTACGACCCCAACCACTGGGAAACATCCCTGCCACCAAGGCCTTTTGTCTCAGCTACCGCAAAGCATTGCTTTTGTCCTTTAGAGCCCTACATAGTGTGGGGCCATGGTGTCTGAAGGACCCCCCTTCTCCCATATGTTTCTGCCCAGGAATTAAGATAAATAATAATAATAATCTTTCAATTTATTAATCGCTCAATCCTGCAGAGCTTGCTGGCTCTGAGCGATTTACAGTTACTCATATACACACGGGGCGAACAATGATTCAAAGGGGTAAGGGAAGACAACATATAAATCTTTAAATCACACATGTTCGCACTCGACGGGGAGTTTGTTCAGCTTTAGGGTCAGACATGTTCCAATGGCATTTTCCCTCGGCGTGGCTTGATGTCGTCAGCTTTTTTTCCAGGACTGCTTCAAGTTGCAGCGCAGCACTGCCACTGCCTGGCCGGACGGCCCATTACAGGCTTTCTTGATGCCGAAGAGTTCTTTCTAGGCTTTCGATCTTACGCGCTGGACATTCCATTTGCCGGCTAACACCTCCCCCAACGGGGGGTTTAGTGTGCCCACCCTCTCTAAGGAGTGGTACCCATTTTGACTTCCGGTCTGTGGCTTCAGCGATGGCGAAGGCTCTCTCCTGAACAGGGGAGACATTCCGCGCTCCAGGGGTGTTGGAGGGGTGCCGCCTCAAGTGGCACCCCCAGGTGAGCCTCAGAGCAGAGGCTC
>NW_015164189.1:1366538-1371532 GCF_001447785.1 Gekko japonicus
CTGAAGCGCATGCAGAGATCGAGGTGACATATCGATCCTACTCTAAATATATCAAACAAAACAACTTGCCGGGCGAGATTGTTGTCAAATTTCTCCGACGACAGACAAGAGACGATATTCTTAAAGCGACAGCAACCAAACCCCTGCAACTGGGATCAGCAAATATCAGGGTCCTAAAGGACGTTCCATTTGAGGTCCGACAGAAAAGAAAAGCGTATAAAGAGCTTATCTCAACACTTCAGATCAACCAGATTCAATATGCCTGGCTTTTTCCAGAGGGGGTGCAGTTTAAATACAAAGACAAAAGAGAAAAAAATCGATTCGGTGTCCAAAGCAGAAGAATGGTTGAAGCGGTTTTTCGGATCAAAAGAGGAAGAGCAGCAAGACGGTGGAGGCCAGGCAGCCAGCCTAGAAGAGATGGACGGAGACCTAGTAGGAGCAGAAGGAGGCACGGCCAGAGAGGCATATGATTTACGGCTAAGAGTTGCCAAGTAGCTCTTATGATCTAAAAGATTTATGAACGAACTGGATTAAGTCTTTGTGCATACTGAGAAGAAATTAGACATTTACTAAAATGGACTCACTAATCTCCTTAATTCATTGACTTAAACGAAAGCTTTAATTTTTTTATGACTAACTGTATACTAACTGTTAATGACCTTCCTTTCTTGGGTTTTTAGTTATAGTGTGGGTTCTTTTTCTTTTGTACTGTCTGTATTCTGGGGTTTGTTATTTTAGTTTGTTATTTTTTTTATCCCCCCCCTTTCTCTTTTTTCCCTCCCTTTTCCCTATTTTTTCCTTTCTGTAGTCACGTAGGTGTAACAAAAATTAATAAAGCTACCCTGATTTCAGGGGATTAAAAAAAAAAAGGAGTGGTACCCATTTTATCTACTCGCCAAAGCTTTCAAACCGCTGGGTGGATGGCAAGCTGGGGACAAGGCTGGTAGCTCACACCACTATGGGGCTAGAACTGACAGCAGTACTGTTCAGCTCAGATGTTTTAACCAGAGGATAAATCCCCTGTGCCACCGCTCCCTCCTGCCTGTCCCACCAATCAAAGAAGATCATCTGGTGGATACATAACAGAGGTTCTTTTTGGTGGCAGCATCACGGTTATGGAACAACCTCCCCAGGGAGGTGTGCCTGAACCCCTCACTTTCGATCTTCAGGAGGCAGTGGAAGACAGTTTTATTTAGGGCTACATTTGACTAAATTTATTTATTAGCACTCCTAATTGAGACTTTAAATGGAGATTTTTGCTATGTGGTTTTTTTAAATTATGGCTGCTTTATTTATAGGGTTGCCGCCAGCCTCCAGGTGGGGCCTGGGGATCTCCCACTTTTACAACCGATCTCCAGCTAACAGAGATCAGCTCCCCAGGAGAAAATGGCTGCTTTGAAGGGTAGACTCTATGGCATGGTACTATACTGAGGCCCCTCCCCTCCCCAAACCCCACCCTCTCCTGGATCCACCCCCAAAGTCTCCAGGTATTTTCCAACCCAGACCTGGCAGCCCTATTTATTTACCTTCGAAGCCACCTCGAGTTCTACTAGGTAGAAAGGTGGCTAATAAATATTTTAAATGCATAAATCCAAACAGATGGCTGTCTGCAGAAGAACAGGACTTTCATCATGCAGCACACAGGGTTTACTACTTCCAAGAGAGTACCATGCTGGGTTGGATCCATTTGATCTGTTCCACTAGCAGAGGAGTGGAAGGAGGCTCCCTCCATCTCTTGGCCCATAGAAGACTCCTTCCGCCAGAGGAAAGCATCTCTGTCAGTAGAGCAGCTCCATGGGTGTCCCTTGCAATGGTACCTCTTGAGATGAATAAACACACACCACAACTCACCTCAAGATTGATGTGGTCACATAGTCTTGTACCTACTACGGTTTTCTAGCAATGTTCACATTGTGGTAGATTATTCCATGGGAGAAGAGCTTTATAAGACCATTTCGCCAAGTAAATATAAAAAATGGAAATAAACAAAAGGGGCATATTTATTATACTTGTACTAATGATTGGACCACACCTCTCGGTTGGACTATTCATCTCGGTCTATTTTGGAGGCTATTTGTTTAGTGCCCCTTTTTAAATGGAACACATTAGAGTCTATTCATGCTAAAACAGATTATTTTATTTATTGCCTCAGAGGCAAGATTTTTTTCTCCCTTTTTATTTTGTGTCCTTCAGTGACTGAACAACCCTGGTAATGTGTCTAAAAAGCTAACGGTTTCCCTCGATCTTCAGAGGGTCGAATCCGATTCTACGGGGCAGTGCTCATCTCTGTTTCCAAGCCAAAGAGCCAGCGCTGTCCGAAGACATTTCCGTGGTCATGTGGCCGGCATGACTAAATGCCAAGGTGCACAGAAAACTGTTCCCTTCCCACCGAGGTGGTGCCTATTTATCTACTTGCATTTCCTTGCTTTCGAACTGCTAGGTTGGCAGAAGGGTAACATGTATACTTCTTTTAAAAGTAACTTTAGCAGTCCCATCCTGTGTCAGTGTGGTGCACCCCCACTTTAAGACTCCCCTCCCAGACCAGGGATAAGAGGCCCAACTGAAGGTGCTCTCACACTGTGTTGCCAACTCCAGCCCAGGAGACTTAGCAACAGTCAGTGAGCTCATGAGTTCTTTCCTTACAGGACCCAGGGTGCACGCCAAATAAGCACAACTTCCATAAGAGAGGAAAAAGAAAAGAGATTTATTTTACAAAAGAAACAAATATCAGTACTTCACACAAAACTTCAACACAATTACAAAACAAAGAGGACACCTAGATAGGTTAATTTCTATTTTCCCCTAAAAGCAGGTTTTTCCTTCAGGCAAAAATCTTCCACACAAGAGCGAAGAAACTTTCAATCATGAAGCAAAGACCAGCCTTACGCCCTGCATGTAGAAACCATGCCAAAGCCTGTTTCAGCTGCCGGAGAATCACCCTCTGCCATGGTGTGGAAACTGGTCTTTACTTGGCAAGTATACTGTTATCTCCAAGCGAACAAGATAATGATTTAAGAAAGTTGACCTTTTCAAACTGACAGGCAAAGGCTCAGTTTTTAACAAAAAAAACCACCTGATGATGTTTTCTCCATTTGTCTAAAGTATCCAGCTGTTAACCATTTCTGTACAGTAACAAAAATTAAAAGGGGAAGGAGCCATTAAACCTAGGCATCACAGTTAGAAATATTTAATGGCTGTTTCCTCAGCTCAGGACCTGAGGGAAGAGTTAGGGTCTCCCTTTAACTTAATTGACAGAAAATGGCACTTGAGATGCTTTTACTATATTTACTATAGTTGTTTGTTCTCCACTTCCCCCCCCTAGGTTTTCCCAAACCACTTCAGCTCACTTTATTTGTATAATGACTCTTTTGGCGCCCAGAAGGCTGGTTCCCTCTTCCCAGTACCCAAAACCCTTATCTTGGGACACCAGATATCTTCTTGAGTTTTTGACTGACTTTTAAAGTTTCCACAAACAGTTTCCAATCACACTAGACCAGGGAATCTGTACTCCTCAGAGAGAACCTTCCCTGTTTGACTGGGGAGGGATTGTTCTTCTCTCCCTAGAATATCTATCCCCTTTTCCTTTTGTCCTGAATGGTAGACTTTTTATGCTACCCAAACCTCCTTGTCAAACTTTTCCCCAGTTCGCTGTCTGTGTTCAAACAGCTCTCAGTTAATGCTGAAGTAAGACTACATTTAGTCATGGATGAATTCTGACTTTGTCAGCTGTCAGCAAGCTGCCATTCTGTTTTCTGTGACCTATGTGTACATATCCTTTCCCTGTTACACCCGGCTTGGTCTCTATCATCCTGCTCCTGCTTTGGAATGCAAAAGATAACTGCTGGAGGTTGTGTGGGGGAGAAGATGCTGTAATGCTTGCCTATTGATTTTCCCATGAGTACTGCACCTGTGTTTTGTCTGATGTTCTGCCTGGTTCCCATGTACTGGGCGCGCAACCGTTTCATTAGCCCGCCAGCGGGAAAGCTATTCATTGGATCTGTATCTGTTTGAAGTTCCTTTATTATGCTTGACCTAACTGTGTATCCCCAGTTCTAACAAAGAACGTGTTTGAGTATGTCTTCAACGCTTTGAAATAAATTTTGCTTTTCTTGAAAACGTGGATTTATTCTCGATGCTTGGGGATCCAACATATTGTTAGAACTCCCTTTTTCCTATCGTTCCGAATCTGACAAGATCATGAGCGGAATTGAGGGAAATCTACCTAACACGGAGGGGGACTCGGGATCGGTCCCACAAACCTCCGCGTCTTTGGTGTTCACGACTGCAGCCTCGATGGAGGGTGCCATGGGGGGAGCAATTCCCCGCCTGCCTGCACATCTGTCTTGGCCGCCTCCGACCCCTTCGCAATGGGGTCCGCGGAAGACTCACCAGCAGGATGACTGGACTATGTACAACACCCAGGGCACCCGTGAGGTGTACTCCCGTCGGGGGAGCGGATTACGTGAGAGTCTGTTTGACAAGGGATTGTTCCCGGAGCCGGGGTCTACCTCGGAGAAGGGGAGTCCCAAGCAGGACCTCGAGGAGTGGATGTTCGAGCCGTCGGGACCGCGAGGCCACGCAGAAGATGAGGAGGGCACCGGAGCCTTCCAAACGGAAGAGGACTATGACCCACCCCCGGACTACCGCCCTCGGGACCCCATCCCGGAGGAAACTACCGGGGAACGACTAGCAGAACTGGAAGACTCGGTGAGAGACTTGTTGCGGGCATTCCAGGATGTGATGGAAGGTCTGCCGGGAATGATGGACGTTAGAATGGCTAATTTCCTTGACGCACACGCCGCGCAGCAACAAGTTGCTCCTGCACCGGGATTGCCCACGCCGCCGATGCCTGCTCAACCGCTGATGGGACCACCGCTGCAAGCACCGGGAGTTCCCGCGCAGCAGGTCCCTGTGCAGCCGCCGGTGAGACCGCCTCTGCAAGTGCCTGTGCAACCGCCGATGCCGGGGGGTCCGCCGGTGCCGGGTCTGCCGCC
>NW_015164189.1:1375092-1383999 GCF_001447785.1 Gekko japonicus
GGGCCAACGTCCTGTGGGGGATGCTGATACATGGTGTATGTCCTTGCAAAAAGCATGGCCTCTGCTATGCCAAACACTTGACGCAGCCAAGGCTGCTTACAAGACCCAGGCAGACAAGGGTAGGGTGGTGGGGTTTGATCTGAAACCTGGGGATCTTGTGTATGTCTCGACCAAGAACATTAAGATGCTGCGGCCTAGCAGAAAATTGGGATGGAAGTTCATAGGTCCATTCAAAGTGCGTAAAGTCATAAATGATGTGGCAGTTGATGTTGTTTTGCCTAAGAATTTACGTGCCTTGCATTCTGTATTTCACATGAGCCTATTGAAGAAGGATCCTGGACCGTCTCCTTGGAGACCAGCGACTACTCCTCCTCCACCTGTCATATTGGAAGGGGATGAACATTTTGAAATAGCTGATATCCTTGATTGTAAGGTGAAACGTGGTAAACTCTGGTACCTTATCGAATGGGTTGATTTCGGTCCCCAGCACCGCGAATGGGTGGAAGAAGGGGATATTCGGGCCCCTTACCTGATCCGTAGTTTCCACAGAAGGTTCCCGGACAAACCGGGAGGTCTCCCGCCCAGCCCGGGAGATCTCCCGCCCAGGCCGGGAGGTGTGTTGTAAATGTATTTTAAGGGGGGCAGTATGTCAGCAAGCTGCCATTCTGTTTTCTGTGACCTATGTGTACATATCCTTTCCCTGTTACACCCGGCTTGGTCTCTATCATCCTGCTCCTGCTTTGGAATGCAAAAGATAACTGCTGGAGGTTGTGTGGGGGAGAAGATAACTGCTGGAGGTTGTGTGGGGGAGAAGATGCTGTAATGCTTGCCTAAACCCTTTTCTTTCAGGTGGGGATATAATGATAGTCACAGAGAAGTGAAGACACAATGCAGCTAAATACCAGCAAGGTATCTCCTAATTTTATTTTTTATGAATGTGGGTATGCTGCAAAGTTCCTAGCTGTTATATCTGCTGTGGGACTGTTTTTTCTATTTACTTTAGAGGACTGTAATTGGATGATTATATATAACAGTCTGACCTTTGTTGCTATGGTGATATGATACAAGCTGTTGAGCATTAAAAGTGAAAGCATTTGACCTAAAAATATCTCAGAGCTTCCAGGACTGATAGAAAAGGTTCAACCGGCCAACCTGTTGCAACAGATATGATTCAGAAACTGTTTGAATAAATGGGAAATAGAACAGAAAATAAGATAGAAAAGGATGGACAAGAATCGTGGGAAGTAAAAAAAAAGAACTGAAAGAGGATATTAAAAAACTAGAATGATTTATTTATTTATTGTTTCTATTTATATCCCATTCTTCCCACGAACAGGCTCAGGGCAGTTTACAGCAATAAATACAATACAAATTTAAAATAATGCAATCAAATAAATACCAAAAAACCAATTTAAAAACATTAAAAGTGGGCAGTGCAATACATTCAATTCCAGTTCCTACAGCCAGGAAATAAATAAATAAATGGGCCAATGAGAAGCCATAATGATCACATGCAGTAGCAATAGGGAGGCCAGCTAATAGATGCCCGCTGCCTCAACCAATGGCCTAGCAGAACAGCTCTGTTTTACAGGCCTTGAAAAACTGTAACAGGTCTCGCAGGGCCCTGATCTCAATTGGGAGCATGTTCCACCAGGACAATCAGCAGATGGCTATCCACAGAGCGCAAGGTTCTCCAGGGCACATATGGAAAGAGGTGGCCACATAGATATGTTGGTCCAAGGCTGCATAAGGCTTTAAAGGTCAACACCAGCACCATGACTCAACACCAACACCAGTACCCAACTGGTAGCCAGTGCAATTGGTGGAGCACCAGCTGGATGCACGCCCGCATAGATGTCAAAGTCAGCAGGTGCGCAGCTGCATTTTGCACCAGCTGGAGTTTCCAGATCAGCCTCAAGGGTAAGCCCGTGTAGAGCAAGTTACAGTAATCAAGCCTGGAAGTGACTAAGGCCCGGGGTGGGGTGGGGTGGAGAGGTAGGGAGTCAGCTGCCTGATCAGCCAAAGATGATAAAAGGCAGATCTGGCAGCTGCAGTGACCTGGGCCTCCATGGAATGTGAGGCATCCAAGGTCACCCCCCGGCTCCTCACCTTCTGAGTTGGCACCAGCAGTGCTCCGTCCAGGGTAGGGATCCTGATCCCCAAGTCCACTCCTCCCCAGCTCAGGTACAGAATCTCTGTCTTCACAGGATTCCATTTCAGCCGACTCTGTTGCAACCACCCAGCCACGGCCCCTGATGCCCTGTCCAAACTCTCAGGGGTGGAGTCCAAGTGGCCATCCAACATCAGAGAGAGCTGAGTGTCATCAGCATACTGGTGGCAACCCAGCTCAAACCCTTGGACCAGCTGGATGAGGGAACACATGTAGATGTTAATATTGGTGACAGGATCACCCCCCGCGGCACTCCACATTCTACTGGGTGTCATGGGGAGGCCCTCTCACCTAGCACCACTCTCTGTCCCTGACCATGGAGAAAGGAGGAAAACCATTGTAGGGCAGTCCCTGAACTCCTGTTTTGGTGAGGCAGTGGATCATAAGATCCTGCATTGTGGGGAGGAGCCTACATTGTGGGGGGGTGGGGTATAAATGTGATAAATAAATAAATAAATAAAACAATTGACCGTGTCGAATGCTGTTGTCAGGTCTAATAGCAACAGCAGCCCTGACCCACCTCGATCCAGATGTCTTTGGAGGTTGTCTGTGAGGGTGACCAGTGCCATCTCTGCCCCATGGCCAGGGCAGAAGCCAGACTGGAATGGATCAAGAATGGAAACGTCGTTCAAGAAGACCTGGAGTTGTTCCACCACTGCCCTTGCCCAGAAACAGAAGATTTGAAACTGGACAGTAGTTGGTTAAGACCACAGGGTCCAGTGATGTTTTCTAAGGAGCAGACATGCCACTGCCTCCTTCAATCCCACTGGGATTGTCCCTGAAGAAAGGGGCTAGTTGGTAATTTCTCCCAGAGGGACCCGAATGCCATCCCCACAGGCTTTAACCAGCCAGGATGGACAGGGAGCAAGGGGGCAAGTGGTAGGCCCCACAGCTGCCAGGATCTTGTTGACTTCCTCTTGAGAGAGCTGGCTGAAATGGTCCAAGATTGGACCTGAAGACGGACAAAGGGCTTCCACTTCCTTTACTGTATCAATTGTGGTCAGAAGATCCTGGTGGAGTGACGTTATCTGCAAAATAGCTTACAAAAGCCTCACAGCCAATAGCCAATTCCCTACTGTTTTGTTTGCCTTGTGGCACTGTAGTTAACGACCAAATATTTCTAAACAATTGGGCTGGGCGCGAGTCCACTTACGCAATGGAGGCCACATAGAACTCTTCCTTAGCAGTCTTCACTGCCATTTCATAAGCTTTCATAAACATCCTATATGATGCTCTTGCCACTTCATCATGAGTACACCGCCACCCTCGCTCTAGCTGTCTCAGTTTCCACTTCATCCTCTGCAGCTCTGGGGTGTACCTTGGGGCTGCTTTGGTTCAGGGGTGGAGAGGGTGCCGGCCGGGGGTCATTTCATCGATGGCCTCAGGGAGCCGGCTATGCCAGTCCTCCAGCAGCTCATCTAATGAATCACCAGGGGGCATCGGATCCTGCAAAGCTTCCTGAAGCCAACTAGATGTCAGGGTCTTTAGGCAGAATACACAGGGCTTCAGAACATAACTGCTTTATTAGTGATTCCAGTACTAAAGAACACATATACAGCTTGTGTCAGGAATGTCCGTCAGTATAAGGACTTCTGACTTATAGTGAAATCAAACATCCCCCCCATTGAGCTGAAGACAATGATTATAGTTCGCACCCGTGGCAAAAGCAAGCAAGCGGGCAAAGCAGAAAGCCATTACTTTCTCAGCAGAGTAATTGCAGTTGGAGACTACAAGGTCAAGCCAGAGATAGCCCACAGTAGCTGGACGGGGAAGAGCTGAGAACGAGGAGGAGGGTACCCCTCCACATTCCAGATCCATGACAGGGCTACCTGACACCAGGGTCCATTTGGCTCCACAGGCAAGCAAAAAATATGCTTGCCAACTATAGGGCAAATGTCTGAAGACATTAAGCAAATTAATTATAAGGTTGTTATTGTGGAAAATAAAACAGAAGTGATTGACAAAGAGCTGGAGAAGTATATAGACTGTTTAACCCTAATGGAATTGAGAGAGGGCGTGTTGTTTGAGGCTGAGAGATAGTCCATAGGAAAAGGGTGAAGACAGCAGAGAGAGGATTGTTTCACTTTTGGCAACTTTTTTACAAGAGGGAACAAGAGGACATGGAAATAGAAAACGATAACGTTTACAGGATTAATTCTAGATTTGCCAGAACAAGAAATGTCCCAAGGGACATACTCATTCAGTTTGTGAGAAATATGACAAGAAATCAATTACTGCAACAACATTTCATCAATAAGTTAAACATTGACAATACAGTGGCAGCGAGGCCTCTGGCTATTCTAGCTGCCCTGGGTGTGAGGGGGGACTCTGGAATTTTAACTTTCGTTTTTGCTGTGTTTCCAGTCTTTCTTTATCTATGTAACCAAAGCCTTCATCCTTGAGTGTCTGGTGTACTTTTCTCCTGAGAATTATTGCCCGTTACTTTGGCAGGTTTCTACCTGGCCTCTTATTGGACCTGAGCCATCAGGAGACCCCATTGAATAATATATATCAGCTTGCTTCATGGACTTTAAGCCAGTTCAAACACAAAAGCATTTAAATATCTGCATACTCTCAGGCCGAGTTCAGACTCACAGTTTGGCCCGATAGAGGCACGTTTCGCAAATGGATTAAAGGGGCTGGTTCACACAGCCACAGCTGTCAGGCGTTCCCCAGCCATACTCAACCTGTCCTATGACGATTCCCTACAGAGTTAAAAAGTACCAGATGAAAGCCGTAGCAAACCTTGGAGAGCGCGTTGATCCCACTTCCCGTAAGTGTGCACGCTAAAAGCCGGGAACAAGCCGCATTGATAATGTGAATCGGCTGATCCGGCAGCAAGGATGTGCATAAGCACCCATGTGCAATATGTGCTGGAGCGCACAACCGCCCATGGGGATGCTTCCGCCTCGCGGAGTTAAAGCTCCTGGCAGGCAGCCTTCTGGGAGACAGACCGGCAAAATGGCAGGTGTGCGAGGAGCATCCTGGAAAAGGGCGGCGACCTTGGACCTCCTGGCAGTGTGGGGTGAGCGGCCAGTGCAGGCGGCCTCGCGTCAGACCCACAAGAACGTTTGAGCAGGTTGCTCGAGAAATAGGCGCATAGGTGCATGTCGCTGGAGTGAAAAAAAAGTGGCTTACAGTCGCACCTCCACCAGGGGTGGGCCAACAGTGTGAATGCTCCCATGCGTATCCTCCCCGGTATGCTCCCGCATCAGTAGGTGCAGTGCGATTGGGAATCCTCGGCACAACTTGGTCCCGGTCTTTTTGCAAAGGAGTCCCTGCTACAAAAAGAGCCCTTGCTATCGCTTTCTAGATTTTACTGGCAGAAGCAACTAGGTATGACATAAGCTCACATTTCTCTGCTTTAAAAAAGGAGCGTTTTTATACCCTCCAGCATTTCATAGATGAAGACAGAGACATGCTTGTGAAATCCCTGATCTCATTACCCATGATGACCTCTTTGCAACCCCCCCATGGTGACTCGTGTATGTGTGCTATATGAGTTATTCCACACGAAGTCTGCTCTCCACTGCTAGAAAAATCCAAGATAAATGTTCTTTCAATTAAAAGTATAGTTGAAAAACAGAATTGTTTTGCAATGCCTCATCGACTTCCAAAACAGGCCTCAGTGCATGCAGTTCTAGAGTGCTATGCAGTGCTTTAATGTTCACGCAGGTTCATTTGCCTACATGTGCATCAAAAACAAGATGCATTCATACATCTCTGTACATATGTGCTACCATGTCACAGCCAACTTATGGCGACCCCAGCAAGGGGCTGTCAAGGCAAGTGATTAAGCAGAGGTGGTTTGCCACTGCCTTCCACTACAGAGCTTTCCTTGGTGGTTTCCCTTCCATGTACTGACCCCGCATAACTTCTGAGATCTGACAAGATCAGGCTACACCATGCCACCTTCCTTCCTATCAATGCACCTACTCAAAAAATAGTTCTAGAAGTTCAAGGCTGTTGAGACAAAATGTGTGAGTAGATCTGCAAAGTGTTTTCCCTTCCCTGCTTTGGATTGGAACCTGTTGTCTACCCAGACAAACCGTGCATGCTGTCGGGTCCGCACATGGCCATGCAAATGTTCCAAGCTTCGCTTCCAGAGACAATAGCCTGAATGGATCCTAGGAAGCACCTATCGGATGGCTAGGATCCGACAATTGACCTATGGGACTTGGGTACACTGTAAATATCCTATCATGAGTGTGGGTGTGTGTTTGGGTGTGGTTTGCTAAGGTGATATAAGCTGGCCTCTGGCCCGGCTACACCGTCTCAAGTTCTCTTGTATATAATAAAGTATGAGCTGAAATCACTCCTCCATGCATCAGTCTCAGTACTTCATAGAACTGCAGCCTGGCCAGAGGGGAGTTGAACTCCCCCACGCCCTGAATCTGTTTTCTGGATCTGAAATGATTCCCCGGCAGGCAGGGCTCTTTTTGTAGCAGGAACTCCTTTGCATAATAGGCGACACGCCCCTAATGTAGCCAATCCTCCAAGAGCTTACAGGCTCTTCTTACAGGGGCTACTGTAAGCTCTTGGAGGACTGGCTACATTAGGGGTGTGCAGGGGTCATTTCGTAGAAAAAGAGGTGCAGGAGCTCGTTAGCATAACTCATTAGCATAACTTATTTGCATATGCCACACCCTCTGACATCACTGGAAGTGTGTCAGAAGGCAACACCCACCGCTCAGGCTCTACTGGACTGTTTTGGATTGCTAGCTATTGGGGGGAGACGCACAGATCTGCCCTTGCAGATCCCCCATGGCAGAGCCCCTGCCGCCGCCGCCACCCCACAGGTGCCAGGAAAGGCGGGTGGCAGGGTTCTGGAGGCCTTCCCCAGGCTCTGCACCTCAGTGCGGGCAGGGGAGGGATGCCCTGCAACTTACCTGGCTGCTTCTTGCTCTGAGTGAGGGCTGCTGGGAGCAGGGGGTGGAGCTTGTTGCCTGTGCCCGCTGTAATGTATTCATATGCAGACATGAGTACATGCGGATATGGTGAATCATCCCATAGGGAAGCTATGCAAAGCTTCGTCTTGGACTAGGGCTTAAAGTCCAAGACTATTGGTCCAATCACGTTCAAGCGAACGGGAAGCGGGAACGCGTATGATTGGTCCTTATGCGATCAACCTGATAGGTTGTTAAATGTAAAGTAGGAGTGGCTAGATTAGCCGGGAATGTTTAAATACCGAACAGTTTCTATGGACAAACTGTTCGGGCTATCAGATGTTGTACAGTGTTGGAGAAGTGAGCGTGAAGAAGAATAAACTTGAGTTTTTGCTGAAATCACTCTCGGACTCTATGTTAAGCTCAGGACTTAACAATTGGCGATGAAGGTGGGATACTAGTGCGGGTAGGCAGCCCCGCTAGTTCCAGACCCACGACGGACAACAAAGAGCAGTAGCTTTCCGTGGCCGATCAGCAACGGGCACCACCAGAGCCGGTGGCAGCGATTGCAACGATGGCCAATAGCCCAAAGTTCGAGCCATTCGAACCAGCGTCCGAAGACTGGGAAGCATACCTGTCCAGGTTCAGCTTCCATCTCGAGGCGCATGATGTGATGACGGAGGAGAAGAAGCGGGCGACGCTCCTGAGCTCTTGTGGGAAGAGCATGTTTGACATCGCCCGGTCCCTGGTGGCGCCAGCGGACATCAAGACCGTCTCCTTCAAGGACCTGACCGAGAAGCTCCAGGCGCATTTCTCCCCGCAGCCCTCGGAGATTGCGTGCCGGCATGCCTTCTATAAGAGGGGTCAGGCTCCTAACGAATCGGTGGCGGAGTATGTGGCGGCCCTGCGGAAAGCGGCGAGGCCCTGCAACTTCACTGACGTGGAAGAGGCCCTCCGTACATGCGGATATGGGTGAATCATCCCATAGGGAAGCTATGCAAAGCTTTGTCTTGGACTGGGGATTCAAGTCCAAGACTATTGGTCCAATCACGTTCAAGCAAATGGGAAGCGGGAACGTGCATGATTGGTCTTCTATGCGATCAACCTGATAGGTTGTTAAATGTAAAATAGGAGTGGCTACATTAGCCGGGAATGTTTAAATACCGAGCAGTTTCAATGGACAAACTGTTCGGGCTATCAGATGTTGTACCGTGTTGGTGAAGTGATCGTAGAGCTGAATAAACCTGAGTTTTCGCTGAAATCACTCTCCGACTCATTGTTAAGCGCCGGACTTAACAGTAAGTATAAGTTTTGTGTGTATGCACATGAAAGCTTATGCCCAGAATAAAACTTTGTTGGTCTCAAAGGTGCCACTGGACTTTGTTCTGTTGCTTCAGACCAACATGGCTACTCACCTGAGGCCCCGGTCACATGGGCAGGAAAATGCGGAGGAAGCGTGGCTGTTTGCCCCGGAGCAAAATAACGCATGGTTGCACGATCAGACGTCCCGTCGAGGTCCCATGTTTAGGGGGGAGGTGCCAATCACACGACCATCCTGGAGTGTGGCAAAGAAGTGGCGCGGCACGATCACACCAGCAATCGCTAGGCAAACAGGATAGTGGGGTTTTTTAATCTGACGTTTGTACATACGCATGACTGAGCAATCGTATCTGCACATCCAAAGGCGGGTGGTGGGCCTACCGGAGAGGGCGACAGATACTTCTGGACCCCAACAGAGCTCCGAGGCATAGCCAATGGAGGGGGAGGTGGGCCCCCTCGTCACAGCCGCTCTAACCGCCTGCATGACAGTGGCCATAGCGACCCTCCAGAGGCGGCAAGCCTGGCTGCAGT
>NW_015164189.1:1386353-1386463 GCF_001447785.1 Gekko japonicus
GGAGGTTTTTGTCTGATAACGGCATCAGACAAATGACAGCAGCGCCATTCCACCCGGCCTCAAACGGCCAAGCAGAGAGAATGGTTAGAACAACAAAAGAAGCTCTTGCA
>NW_015164189.1:1386714-1402157 GCF_001447785.1 Gekko japonicus
GAAGGTCCGGACATGCGAAAAAGGTGAGCAAGTGTATGCTCGTAACTATGCCAGTGGTCACTCGTGGCTCCCAGCCACTATTACTGATGTAATCGGTACTCGTATGTATGTGGTACGGCTTGCAGATGGTCGCAAGTGGCGTAGGCACATAGATCAGCTGAGGCAGCGGTGGGCAACTGACCGATCCACCATGCAGCCGGCTGAGTCAACTGAGGAATTCCCAAGACCTCTAGAAGAGGCAGGTACTGTAGAGCCTGAGGGCTACAGTAGTGGTCAAGAGACAGGGCAGACCCCTAATCTTGAACCACCAGTAACGGACGGGAATGTTCCTGACTCTGAGGTCCCAGAGTCAAGCGGAGTGCCACTGACGGGAATGTGCCCTGAGCCCATTCCACCTTGTAGGTCTCAGAGAACGAGACGTGCACCTACCTACCTAAGCGATTATGACTGTTCATGACTGTTTTTGCTTAGGGGGGAGGGAATTGTAATGTATTCATATGCAGACATGAGTACATGCGGATATGGTGAATCATCCCATAGGGAAGCTATGCAAAGCTTCGTCTTGGACTAGGGCTTAAAGTCCAAGACTATTGGTCCAATCACGTTCAAGCGAACGGGAAGCGGGAACGTGTATGATTGGTCCTTATGCGATCAACCTGATAGGTTGTTAAATGTAAAGTAGGAGTGGCTACATTAGCCGGGAATGTTTAAATACCGAACAGTTTCTATGGACAAACTGTTCGGGCTATCAGATGTTGTACCGTGTTGGAGAAGTGAGCGTGAAGAAGAATAAACTTGAGTTTTGGCTGAAATCACTCTCTGACTCTTTGTTAAGCTCAGGACTTAACACCCGCCCCCTGGGCTCTTTACTTCTGGAGCGCTGCTCCTGTGCACTCCTTCAGGAAATGACCCCTGGGGGTGTGTCGCCTAATATGCAAAGGAGTTCCTGCTACAAAAAGAGCCCTGCGGCTGCAGCTATTTTCACCCCCTTTGAAACACCCCGGTTGACTTTGTGTGCTCTGAAGAGCTGTCCAGGTTTGGGGAAAGGACATTGCCATGCAGGGCTGAATCTAGGTGGGGGGGGGGCTCTGGGCAGATTATGCCTGCGTGCCCATCTGCCCACCTCCAGGCACAGCCTGTCACGCCTCCTTTTTAAACCCCACACACACTGGCATGCTCCCCATCTGCCTATTCATCCTCCTGTTTGCAAGTCTTCCTGTTGCCCATGCTGAGTTGCCTGGACCCCCCCTGTAATGTATTGAAACGATTACATGAATCACCTCATAGGACTCCCATGTTAAGCTTCGAGCCAGACCAGGGCTCCTCTGAGCGAACTTCCTATTGGTCGCTTCGTAACAGCGACCAATCAGAACGATACCATTCCCTAGGAGGGAAAGACTCCCATTGGTCTTTATTCTAGCAATCTCATTGGTTGTTATTTGTAAATAGGCGTGGCTACATTAGCCCGGTTATGTTTAAAGGAGCATAAGCTCCCACTGTTTGTTGTTCTGGTTTCTTACTGAGTTGAGTGCTTGTTCGTTACTTTCAATAAAGCTGAATCACTTGCTGAATCACTCTAAGAGTCCTTTGTTAGTGCGATCTAACAATTGGCGACGAGGATGGGATGTTAGAGCAGGTAGGCAGCCCTGCGGACATCCACACTTCGGACTCGGAAGAAAGCGAGCAGAGCACAGCAGCCGATCCGGCGGAGGCGCCACCAGCTCCGGTGCCCAAGTCTCCCACGATGGCTGGAAGCCAGAAGTTCGAGTGCTTCGAACCCTCCTCAGAAGACTGGGACTCCTACCTATCCAGGTTCGAGTTCCATCTGGAGACACACGACATTACAGACGAGGCCAAGAAACGGGCGTGCCTCCTGAGTTCCTGCGGGAAGGGGACCTTCGACATAGCCAGGTCGTTGGTGGCCCCAACTGATATAAAGACTGTCACTTACACTGACATCACCGAGAAGCTTAAGGCTCACTATTCTCCACAACCGTCGGAGATCGCCTGCCGGCACGCGTTTTACAAGCGGAGCCAGGCCGGAGGCGAGACCATCGCGGATTTCGTGGCGGCCCTTCGCAAAGCCGCACGACCATGTAATTTCCACAACGTGGAGGAAGCCCTCAGAGACCGTCTCGTCTGCGGTCTCAAAGATGAAAGGCTGCAACAGAGGCTGTTCGCCCGCACCACCCTGACCTGGGCAGTGGCCTACGAAGAGGCCGTGGCCGCGGAAGCAGCGGAGAAGTCCACGAAGGAGGTCCGCCAGCGGGTGGCAGAGCCCAGTATACACGCTCAACGAGACAGCGAGGGCGAAGAAGCGGACGATGACGTCAACGCGGTCCGAGGCAAGCGGACCCCAGCGAAGACTACCAACGTCAAGCCTTGCTCCGGTTGTGGCGGGAAACACCAGCGCGACTCCTGTTGGGCTCGTGATGTCGACTGCAGAGCGTGTGGGCGGCGTGGTCATCTGGCCAGAGTCTGCAGATCAGCAAAGAAGGATCCCTCAACTAACAACCGGTCAGCGCAGAGGGGCACTCCAGTCAGCACCCAAGGCAAGACCCGTTCCTCAGCATCGGAAGCAAGCTGCCAGTTGACGGCGACCTTGTCGAGCGCATCGGCCGTAAATCGCACCAGCAGCCAGGGCAAGATCACCGTGACTCCACTCCTCGACGGCCGACCCTGTACAATGGAGGTGGACTCAGGATCGTCCGTGACGGTGATTTCTGCCGCGTCCTGGCGCCAGTTGTTCCCGAACCGAAGCCGGCGGCGGCTCCAGCCTGCGGGAACCAGAGTGTCCGACTTCCAGGGCAACCGAATTCCCTTGGCCGGACGGGACTCTGTTACTGTTGAGTATAAGGGGAAATGTGTTAAACTGTCATTCCTGATTGCAGAGGGAGACCGGGTTAACCTGCTAGGGTTAGATTGGTTTGAGCCATTGGGCATTGGTATTTCTGGGATTAACAGGATGTCTGAAAATAAATGGGGCATGCTGTACGACCTGTTCCCTGATGTATTTGCCGAAGGGTTGGGAAGGTACAAGGGCCCCCCGGTTGCGTTTGACTTAGATCCGTCAGTCAAACCTATTAGGTTGAAGTATCGGAAAGTACCTGTGTCTCTCAAACATAAGGTGGAAAAAGAGATTGACAAACTAGTTGAGCAAGGGGTTTTAGAGCCAGTACCATACAGCAAATGGGAGACCCCGATCGTAACCCCTGTCAAATCAGATGGGTCCATACGACTATGCGCCGATTACAAATGTACGATTAACAAGGCGCTGCAGCAACATTCGTACCCGGTCCCGGTAATAAGCCACATTTTGGCTTCCCTGGGGGGTGGCAAGATTTTCGCCAAATTTGACCTGGCCCAGGCATACCAGCAGTTGCCTGTCACCCCGGAGGCTGCCGAGGCCCAAACAATTGTAACCCACCAAGGGGCTTTTAAAGTGAACAGGCTGCAATTCGGGGTCAACGTAGCACCTGGGATTTTTCAGGGCCTCATGGAACGTCTACTAAGGGGGGTACCTGGCACAGTGCCCTATTTTGACGACGTGCTGATTGCGGGCGGGTCTGAACAGGAACTACTGGACCGGGTTAAAGAGGTCCTCAGGCGTTTTCAAAATGCCGGTCTCAGAGTTAAGCGCTCAAAATGCACGCTCGGGGTGGAAAGTGTGGACTTCCTGGGGTTTCGCATTGACGCAGAGGGAGTCCACCCCACGGATGAGAAGGTATCTGCAATCCAAAACGCCCCCAGGCCGGTGAGTAAGAAGGAGCTCCAATCCTTTTTAGGACTCCTGAATTTTTATCATGCGTTTTTACCGCATAAGGCATCAGTGGCGGCCCCTTTGCACGCGCTTTTGCACAAGGAGGCAAAATGGAAGTGGGGGCAGGCCGAGGAAAAGGCTTTTGTGGGAGTCAAGGAGCTGCTGACATCTAATGCCGTACTCACGCATTATGATGAACACAAGCTCCTGGTGTTAGCTGCTGACGCTTCACCTTTTGGAGTAGGCGCAGTTTTAAGCCATCTGATGCCTGATGGGAGCGAAGCGCCTATCGCTTTTTATTCTAGATCACTATCTGCGGCAGAGCGGAACTATGCCCAGATAGACAAGGAGGGTCTGGCGTTGGTAGCGGCTGTCAAAAAGTTCCATGATTTTATTTTTGGCAGACGATTTTTGCTGGTCACTGACCACAAGCCGCTACTGGGGATTTTTGCGCCCGATAAGCAATTGCCAAACATCATGTCCCCACGCATGCTTAGATGGGCGATATTTTTGCAGGCTTATGATTTTGACTTAGAGCACCGGCCTGGGAAAGCGATTGGGCATGCGGATGCCCTCAGCCGGTGCCCGGTGCCGGACATTGGCGCAGACCCTGCCCCCGCCTGTGAGGTCTTGGCAATTGAGGAGCTTCCTCGACCCCCGGTATCATCCAGGGACATTGCAGCACACACGGCCAAGGATAGCGTGCTGTCCCGAGTATTAAACTGGGTTTGGAGGGGGTGGCCGGTTGGAAGCGTTGAACCGGAGTTCGGCCCTTACAAAAGCCGTCAAAATGAACTATCCATTTCTAAGGGCTGTGTATTATGGGGGAACAGGGTGGTGGTTCCTGACAAACTCAGGACGAGAGTGTTAGAGTCGCTGCACGAGGGTCACCCCGGTATGGTACACACCAAAGCGTTGGCCAGAGGGTATGTCTGGTGGCCGGGGCTGGACAAAGAGATCGAAGAATGGGTACGAGGGTGTCCCAAATGCCAGCAAGTCAGACCCGATCCCCCACAAGCTACACCCCAAGGCTGGGAGTCATCTGGTAAACCCTGGGCCAGATTGCATATAGATTTTGCTGGCCCTCTCCAAGGGCAAATGTTCCTAATTGTGGTGGACGCTATGTCCAAATGGCTGGAGGTCGTGCATATGAAATCGACCACATCACTTGCTGTGATCCATGCGCTCCGCCGACTTTTTGCCACCCACGGGTTGCCTGACGTCATCGTCAGTGACAACGGGCCTCAATTTGTGTCTGAGGAATTTAGGCTCTTCCTCACGAGTAATGGCATACGCCAAATGACTTCGGCCCCTTTCCATCCGGCATCTAATGGCCAAGCCGAACGGATGGTCAGGACGGCCAAAGAGGCCCTGGGTAAAATGGACGAAGGGGACTGGAGCCAGAGGCTGGGCTCCTTTCTTTTGCTGCAGCACACCACCCCCTGTAGTGCTACAGGCCGTAGTCCGGCCGAATTGTTAATGGGGCGGAGACTCACGACCCGTTTGAACCGAATGCACCCAGACCTCACTGAAGAGCAATCCGAGCGTACCACGGCGCAACCGAAGGTGCGCATGTTTGAAAAAGGGGACAAGGTTTTCGCACGAAATTATGCAAACGGGCACTTATGGCTTCCTGGGGTTATATCCGACTCTGTGGGTACTCGAATGTATGTGGTGCAGTTAGCTGACGGTCGAATATGGCGGCGCCACATAGATCAGTTAAGGAGACGTTGGGCTAGGGACAGCGCTGACTCTCCGACGGCTGAATCCCCTGATGTTGAGTGGAGACCCCCAGAGCAGGCGGTGAGTACCGAAAGGCCCGGTACTGTCCCCGAGTCAGGGCAGACCCCTGTGTGCGGGGCTGAAACCCCAGTAGAGTTTGTGCCTGAACCAGGCTGTAGTGAACCCCACAGTGACTCACAACCTTGTGTGCCCATAGAGCCTGCACCGCTTCGCAGGTCTCAGCGTACGCGGCAGATGCCGACTTATCTAAAAGACTACGAGTGTAATAAAGTATTTTGGAACAGTTGATGTACAACAGCATGACGTGAATGTATGTAAATAATAAAACAACTGGGATGATGACTTAACTTAGGGGGGAGGAATTGTAATGTATTGAAACGATTACATGAATCACCTCATAGGACTCCCATGTTAAGCTTCGAGCCAGACCAGGGCTCCTCTGAGCGAACTTCCTATTGGTCGCTTCGTAACAGCGACCAATCAGAACGATACCATTCCCTAGGAGGGAAAGACTCCCATTGGTCCTTAACCAAGCAATCTCATTGGTTGTTAAATGTAAATAGGCGTGGCTACATTAGCCCGGTTATGTTTAAAAGGAGCATAAGCTCCCACTGTTTGTTGTTCTGGTTTCTTACTGAGTTGAGTGCTTGTTCGTTACTTTCAATAAAGATGAATCACTTGCTGAATCACTCTAAGAGTCCTTTGTTAGTGCGATCTAACACCCCCCCCCCCGGGCACCCGGGCACCCAAGAGAACTGGCCTGTGTCGGCAGCAGGGGCTGCTGCTGCTGCTGCTGCCAGGGCTACCTGGAGAGCTGCCCCTGTGCACCCCCACAAGCCCTTCCTCAATAACATTAGGCAGCTGGAAGCATGGGGGGTGGAGCAATTAAAGCAAAGAGCTGGGGGAAGGCATGCAGAAACAGGGCAGGGAAGAGGGGTGTGGGGGGGGAGTCCATAGCATTTGGCCCCACCAGAAGCCACAAGCCCTGGCAGCTGTTGGGGTATGCTGACGCCGGCCCTGTTACCATCGCTCTTTAGTAGAATATGACCCTTGGTGCAATCCTGTCCTGCTCTGTCTGTTCCACCAAAGTCTCCTGGAGCCAGTTTGGTGTAGTGGTTAGAAGTGGGGAGGGGACTCTAATCTGGGAGAACTGGGTCTGATTCCCCATTCCTCCACATGCAGCTGCTGGTGTGACCTTGGGTCAGTCACAAGTTCTCTCAGAGCTGTTCTCTCAAGGGCAGTTCTCGAAAGAGCTCTCTCAGCCCCACCTACCTCACAGGGTGTCTGTTGTGGGGAGGGGAAGGGAAAGGAGGTTGTAAGCTGCCCTGAGACTCCTTCGAGTAATGAAGGGTGAGGTATAAATCCAATCTCCTCCTCCTCTTCTTCTTCTTCTTTCTCCTCCTCTGTTAATTAAAAAGGACTTGTGGCTGAGGCCAGGAAATCTGCAACCTGCAAAAACAATCCAAGTCCACATCCGCTGACCTTTTCAGAGAAAAAGGAGGAAATCATACATGCTGGTTGTAAGTTAATGTAAGTAATGTCACACTGTATGAAAAATTGGTTTATAGGCTAAATCCATCCTTCATAAAGCTTTGCTGTTTGCCCAAGCGTAGCGTCAAATATTCCTCCAGAACAAAAGGGAGTCTGCAGTAACAGAGGAGAATAAGCTGGGTGCTAAGATAAAGGAAGAACGAGATGTGGCTCCTAATTAAATACATTTAATTTTAGACTGAGTGATACAATCATTTAGAGAAAGGCAAACAAGTGGGAAAAAACCCAAGGGATTAACAAAATCCCTAAATTTAGGCCCATCAAGTCTTCAATATATCCTGTTTGGTCATGTGAGCAAGGCATTAGTGGCTTCTGTCTGAATCCTGGTATTCCTGGAGAAAGTTATCTTGATTACTGGAAGAAACTTACTTCAGCTGTGGCTCAGTGGTAGAGCCTTTGCTTGGCATGCAGAAGGTCCCCGGTTCAGTCCCCGACATCTCCAGTTAAAAACGACCAGAACTCTGCCTGAGACCCTGCACAGTAGGGATGGGCACAAAGCAGCACACAAAGCAAAAGTCATCACGACTCGCGCTGCTTCATGAACAGCTGCTTCAGGAGATTGCTTAGTTGATGAAGTGATCCACAATTCGTTACGTTTTGCATTGGCGAGTCGTGGTGCTTCGTGGGCCCTTCATTGGGCCAGACAGCCTGGCGCTGACCAATCAACTCCCCAGGCTGCAGGGAGGAGAGATGAGCGCAGACCTTCTACCGCCCTGGGAACAGCGTACCTTCGAGACCGCCTCTCCCCATATGAGCCCTGGAGGGCACTGAGGTCCACAAATCAACATCAAGATGAACAAAACATTAAACTGGATCACCTTAATCTGGACCACCTTCCATTGATCGCGCTTAGACTTTTCTTTTTATACAACAACCATTTCTTTTTGCAACTATTCTATTACTTTATGCATGCATATATAATATCTACAGTTTATATTTCTATTTGCGTTTCTGTATTGGTCTACTCCAGGATCCTAGTCAGCTATTGTTCGGGGGAAACAAGCTCAACCAGATCCAGGTACTGTTCAGAGATGACTCCGGCTCAGTACACAACATGCACCCTGCCCAACAACCCCTGTGTGTTCCAGTGCTGGGTCTGTGAACATGCAGGTATGGAAGTGATCAAGCCCTCAACCTTTGTCCTCCACCATCCTCCGTACGCACCTGCAGAGATCAAGAGGGGTCTTATAATGTTATAAGTTGCCGTGTTTTGTTCAGAGTAAGATGTATGGGCATTAGCTCAGGCCTTGAAGATTATGTTTGGTTGTTGTATGACAAGTACAAAATATTATATAATGTATACAGTAAAGGTCCAAAACAGTGTTGTGATGAAATTTCAGGATAATAAATTCATTTCGTGAGTCTTCTGAACAGGACTGATGTATAGTTTCAAACTGCAAAAACCATTTTTTTCTACTTCTACTTCTTTAACAAGGCATATCAAAAATCTATAGTCAGGCCATCTCATTCACCAGAATCAGAATGGAATGACCCAACTTTAGATTTTTGATATGCCTTGCAAACTCTCATGAGAATTTTTTCTTCCTGTATGAAGATTGTTGATCTGTTAACTGTATGAAGATTGTTGATCTGTTAACTGTATACAGACTTGTTCAAGAAGTAGAAAAAATGGTTTTTGCAGTTTGAAACTATACATTGATCCTGTTCAGAAGAAGACTCATGAAACGGATTTATTATCTGGAAATTTCATCACTACAGTATTTTGGACCTTTGGACCTTTGTATATGTTATATAATATTTTGTACTTGTCATACAATATTTTGTACTGATTGAAATTATATTGTAATACAATACATCATTTGTATAGCATTGGTTAGTAATTGTTTATTTAGCGTCCATACACAGCTTTGCATGTTCCCATTCATTTTGGTTGTTGATGAAGACATCTGAAGACATCTATACTAGAAGCATATCCAACAACTTCAAAATTGGACTCTTTTTGTATAAGTGCTTTACCTGTTAAATAATTTGGGACTACTGGCATATGTGTTCTTTACAATCACTTATGTATGACAATCAAGTCAGTGGCTATTCCATTTTGTAAAATATGTGAAAGGTTATTTGCAACCTGTAAGAACAAAGAACATATGTAAAAGAGTAAAACATATGTAAAGAAAATGAATATATTACATTAAAGTTTATTGGGATATTTATAGTAGCACTATTTTCCTTGGTGACTATTTTGCGATACTGTGCTCATCTGGAAGTAGGCTACCACAGAGGCAGTGTGTGTGTGTGTGTATAAAATCTTCTTTATTAATTTTAATTTAATGTACAATACAGTATTCAAAGATACAGCGTATTACAGTGCATCCATCTACAAGAATATCATCTAAATGGAAAAAATTGAAACCTACAAGGTTAGCCACTTTAAATAAAGAGGGTTAGGGGGGAGAATATCTAGAATCTGTAAGTAGGAGTCTACAGGGAACCAAGTTGACACAAATGTGGAGTGGTGTGAGGTATCTGATTGTGAACACTTAAGCGAATCAGCAATTTTTGCCACGACAAGGTGTTCCCATAGCTTGTCCTGCCAGTCTGTCACTGATGGTGCTGCTGGAGATTTCCAGTTTGTGGCAATGGTCAGGTGGGCTATTGCTAGGAGAGTTGATGTAATTTCTTTTTTATGATCTTGAATACAACCATCCCAGTGGTTTAGCAGAAAGGTTTCAGGCGAGAGAGAGATATTTTGAGCTGTGATATTCTCAATTTGTTGTTTCACATCCGTCCAAAACTATTGGATCTTGGGGCAGGACGACCAGCAATGCAGGTAAGTCCCCTCTTGTCCGCACCCTTTCCAGTACATAGGGCTATTGGATCTGCTAAATTTGTGTGTTTGCTGTGGGGTTAAGTACTATCTTGAAATGGTCTTGAAGAACTGTAATTTTATATTGTATATCTTAGAGCCATTTGCTGGTGAATCCCGGATATTTTCCCAGTCTGTCTCTTGTCTCTTGCACCCCTAGCTCCTCCTCCCACTTTGCTTGATAGTTCAATTTCATGGGATTCTCCTCTATAATCATCACTCTATAAAGCTTAGACAGCAAACCTTTTGGGGATTTGGGGTAGAGTCTAATGATTTTTTCTAGACTGGTTCTCTTCGGAACATTCCTGTTTCTGCTAATCGTTCTATAAGATCCCTGAGATGTAGATAATCGTGCCAGTGAGATTGTTGATTCATTTTGTGATCGAAGTATATTTTGTCTAGTATATTGCCTTTGGAAACTAAATCATAGGGGCGGCTCCAGATTGCTACTTTCCATATAGGCATCTAGGCTTTTACCTGGTCCAAACCAGTCCTGATGTGTGAAGGTGTATTGTATTTATGCTTTTGGGTCTTAAAGTTGGCTTGATCCAAAAAATCTCCTGCAGGTCGTCGGGTGCTGTGTAAGATTGCTCAATTGTCATTCATTGTTTTTCCTGTCCTTTGTGTTGCATTTGTACTGCCCATGCAAGAATCGTGGCTTGGTGATATGCCCAAACTGAGGGGAGACTGAGTCTTCCCTGCTTATTTGTTCTGTGAGTAACGTTATAATTTATTCTAGATTTTTTCCCATCCCAAAAGAAACGTGTTAAAACCATTTGCCAGGAGTCCTTTTTGGTGATGGGGATGGAGAGAGTTTGAAATAGAAATATAAATTTAGGCATTATGAGACTTTTTATCAAATGAAGCCTCTCTGGGAGCGATAGTTTAAGAGTTTTCCAGCTTTCTATGTTGGTTTTGACTTTTGCAGCAAGTTTGTGGAAGTTGGTTTTAACTAAGTTTCTTAAGTTTATTGTGAACTCCCAGATACCTCCAGGATTCGGTGTTGGGGTGTTGTTGTTGGAATACAAGTTCTGTTGTATGCTTGATGTTTATTAGGTAGATCTCAGATTTGGTGGATCTATCATGGTTGTTCTTATGGTCTCTCTTATGGTCTTATGAGTCGAACAATCCTGGGGAAAATGTGATTTTCCCCCTCCCCAATTCCACATTGATTGCTGCTGTTGTCATTACCCTCTGAAATGTGATTTTGTCACAGATATAGTTCTGGGTATACGTACAGATCCTGTTTAGCATGAGCTAAAGAGCTACTATGGCCCCCAGACAAAGATGGCCATCCTAATACCACCTAGATCCAAACCAAGCATCAGAAGAAAATTAATCATGTGCCTTTCTATTATTATGAATAGGTTAATCATTGTTCACTGGACAGAAATCATTAAAGGACAATGAACAGGACTGCAAAGCATGCAGCTCTCTCTTTGAAAATACACATCTCAGCAGCAACTTGGATCTGCCTCTAACTTCGTGACTGGAGGACATGCAGTCCCCCCTGCCCAGCAAATTGCATCTGTAGAAGGTAGAAGCTCCTGTAGGTTTATGCCTGCATTTAATGTACCATCTAAAATTAAACTCCAGCTTTACTAGTTAAGGGCCACCACTGTGGCCTTTTGCTTTCCTTCTACTGTGTTTTATAAGAGACTAGGAAAAAGGCCCGTTGTGGAAATAAATACAACAGCCTCGAGAAAGAGGCTCTGGGCAGGTGCCTCGGCCTCGGACACTCAGTGTCAATTTGCTGTGGTGACCTCAGCAGGGTATAATGACACTGAGTCCACCATTTTCTCCAGAGGAACTGATCTCTGCTACATAAAGAACAGTTGTAATTTTGAGTGATCTCCAGCCCTCACCTGGAGATTGGCAATGATGGTTCCTCAGAAGGGAATAGTTGGTTTGGAGGGTGGAGTCTATGGCTTTGTACATGTCCGAGGTCCCACGCCTCCTGAAACCTCACCCTCCAGGCTCCATCCCTCATATTTCCAGGAATTTCCCACCTGGAGTTGGCAACCCTATCTCCTTCCCGGCCAATCATCAACCTACCTTTATTTCCCCTTCACTCTTCAGCTTTCCACCCCCCACACTCCTGCAGCCTCTCCCATGCTCTTAAGCCCTGACTGCTACGTCACATTAGCTGTCATATGCCAAAAGGAAACGTGCACCCTCTTTCTGGGGACTGAGAACCCCATCTTTTCCAGTGCAATTCTTAACTATTCTAACCTTTCAAAGAACTTTTCTGAGGGGGTGGGGCGACGCTATGGATGTGGCGGTCATGTAACTCCGGAGCTCCTGACCCTGACCCGTTCCCGCCCGTGAGAAAAGCCTCAAAATCATGCCTAAACCAGATCTACACGCCAAAACAGACCTGGGTAAGCACAGAAATAACCCCAACAGTAATAAAAATGTGAAAGACTCCCTAGAAGCAGCATTTCAATGAAACACTGCAAATCGGGCCAAAAACAAAATGGCGGCCATGATAGATCAAATGGAGCTAAATCAAACTGCTTCCTCTGCTATACTCACCTAAAAGCCATGGAGGCAGACATTTTACAAAAAATAGACAGTCTCGCCTTTCAATTGGAAAACATGCAGACCTCCTTACAACATACAGCACAGAAAGCAGATGATGCCTTAGAAACAGCCATCTGTAATCAAATAGAAATCAAGGCTTTACAAGAAGCTTCAGCCTCTCAAAAAGATCATTTAATCTCTCTTGAGACAGATATGGAGGCTGTCAACCTGAAATTTAGAGGCCTGCCAGAACAGGCAGAAGAGAACAAAGATCTCATCTCATTCATGGCTCAATTTATAGCACTTAGAAGAAGGAATTTTACCCATTTTAACATATGCAAATCGCCTGGGCCCCATTCCAAAAAATGCTCACCATAACCCAAGGGATATAATAATCACTATTCCTGATGCCAGAGTGCACCAAACAATCATAAAAGCTGCTAAACAACCAGGGCAGCTTCAATTTAGAGGGGAACACCTACAAGTCTATCCTGATATCCCTAAAGAAGCCATTGCTATACGGAGAAATCTAAAATCCACCACTACTAAACTACAAAAACTGAAACAGAAGTACAGATGGCCTACGTCTCTATGCATGGGATGAAAACAGTGGCAAAAAATTATTGCAAGCCTCCCATGAATAGGAGTCTCCCATGGAACAAGGAGATAAACAATCTTTTAAAAGAAGGAATGTTTTTCCAAACTCGCCTCAGAAACCAAGCAAACTACCTGTATTAACCCATGTAGGAGAAACAGTATAATAGGACATCATTACTGAAACAGATGTACATCTTACTCCATGAGTCTGTATAAAGATGATAACTATACATGATTTCTTATGTAAAATTATAAACGCAACATGGGCGAGAGCGGTTAAGGGGGGGAACCTCTTGAGTTTAGTTCGCTCCCTGGTTGTGTACCCAGATGACTGTATTGGAACAGTCTCCCAGAAAATTCTCTGGGGCTCTGGGTTCACTTGGTTTTGTTCTTCTACATGACAATTTAGAGTCACAAAGTTTATGGATTATTAACTTGGGGGAAGATTTCTAAGGTGGGAGAAGGGAAAATTTATTTGTTGCTCACTGGTTGTCTTTGTGGTTTACTGTAACATTTTTTTGAAACAGCTGAAATACACAATTTAATCTATTAATTCTATTGTGATCAATTTTATATAACTTGTTAGTATTGTGCAACACTAACTGATTGTAATATCTAATACTATTTGTATTCATATATCTATTTCTGACGACACGCTAAATTCTGTTAATATGTCTGAATCATATGTTTTTAGATCTATTAATGTGCTAGGTCTGAATAATTGTACTAAACGTAGGAAGATGACCTCATATATCTTAAAATCAAAACCTGATGTGGTGTTCATGCAAGAAACACACTTAAAACCTCAAAACAAACTGGTGTTGAATGCTAGTTTGTATGACCAACAATACCAAGCTGGAAACTCATCAAAATCAAGAGGGGTTGCAATCTTATTGGCCAAATCTGTGCATTTTACTTTAGAAACCAAAGTAGAGGATCCACGTGGTAGATTTTTATTTTTGAAAGGCAAACTGGATCAGGAACAAATTACTTTGGCATCAATATATGCCCCAAATGACAAACAAGAACAATTTATAGAAGAAACGTTAACAAAACATGACGCCTTTAAAGAAGGACAAGTTATTATTGGTGGTGAACTTAATAATAGACCAACATTTGGACAGATCCGGCAACCAACAAAAGAAGGTTCCACAATCCAAAAGATTGACTAAACTACAAGAAATATTAAAGAAATATCATTTCTACGATGCCTGGAGAGAAATGCACCAAGGAGAGCGAGATTTTACATATTCTTCTCCAAGACACCACTCCTACACGCGTATTGATTACCTGATTGTTACAGACTCTCTTCTTCCTAAAATCAACAAAACAACTATTGGGCCCTTTATATGGTCAGACCATGAATATGTGGAATTACATCTCAGCAAACACAACAAACACAAGACTCAATGCACTTGGAGGTTGAATAACTCGATTTTATTACAGGACGAACACAAGAAGGATCTGGCTCAAACAATAAATTTATATTTCAAAGAGAACATCATTGGAGATGTAGAAGATCACCTTGTTTGGGACGCTTTCAAAGCAGTAATCAGAGGAAAGCTGATCGCGATAGACTCTAAACGGAAAAAAGAAAGAGAACATGACATCAAAGTTACACTGGAAAAAATTCAAAAGTTGGAGTCTATACACAAAACCACAGGAAGCAAAAAAAATTATAAAGATCTTTTGGCTACTCGGAGAATTCTTGAAGCAACAGAAACAAATAAAATACAAAAAATATACTATACACGAAGCAGTTATACTGGCAAAAAATCGCTAAGACTGTCAAATTACTGGCTTGGCGTGTTAAGAATAAACAAATACAGAGATAAATCTTTGCCATAAAACCCCCAAATAATTCAATTACAAACCCTGAACAAATTAGCGATTGCTTTACTCAGTTTTATGAGAAACTGTATAGCACTACTAATCCAAACGTAGATAAAATTCAAGAATTCCTACAGAAAAATTATTTGGTAAATAAATTACAACCAGAACATCGCAGAGGCTTGGACCTCCCTATTACCAACGCTTTTTAAAATTGTGACGCAAAACTATTCGCTAAAATTTTAGCGAATAGACTTCAAACCATCATTCAGAATTACATATCAGAAGATCAGACAGGATTTATTTCTAAATGTACACTAACAGATAACATACAATGAACTTTGAACCTAATAGCACATTGCAAGGGACAATACACTGAATCTCTTCTGCTGTCAATTGATTTGGAAAAAGCTTTCGACAGCTTGGAAACAATTTATCTGAAACAACTCTTGAAAGAAATGAATTTTGGGGAGAAATTCCTAACGGATATCAAGGCCCTGTATGCTCAACCGATCGCTCGAATTCTAGCCAGCAATATCCTTGGAAGAACCATCTCTATGCAACGTGGCACAAGCCCTGGGTATTTAGCCCTTTGCTAGAGCAATAAAAACA
>NW_015164189.1:1402285-1429398 GCF_001447785.1 Gekko japonicus
TACAAGACAAATAATTCAAACAAAATTTCCTTATAAATGGTGTCATTCTCCTTGGAGGTGTTTAGGGATTCAAATTCCCGCAGAATTAAAAGACTTAATCAGCTGCAATCTACAAACACTTTTTAAAGAGACTAAAAACCAAATGAGGCAGTGGAGTTCGATGAAATTCTCATGGGCTGATACTTAGCATCATCAGAAGCATACTTCTACCAAAGTTCTTATTCCTTCTACGTGCCTTACCCATTCAAATCATGAGGAAAGAGCTAACCAACTGGCAGACTGCGTTTCTTCAATTCTTTTGGGACTATAAAACACCTAGAATCAGTTTTACAACATTGAAACGCTCAATAAAAAATGGAGGTATGGATTTTCCAGACCTAGTCATATTATGAAGCCATACAATTATCATCTCTAGTACGGATTCTAACAACAGACAACCCACCACGATGGCAACATATTGAAGAGCACATCTGTGACTCAACACCCCTGGGCTGTCATATGGCAGAAACCCAAAGACAGACATGAAAATATTTCATTAAACTAATTCTTGGCTGCAGCTTTGGAGGTCTGGGACAGAAGAAGACAACTGCTACTACCAGACAACTCCAGTCTATCCTCATTTCTCAACCAAGAATGGTTCATCCCGGGAAAAGAAACAAAAGCCTTTCAAAGTTGGAAACAAGCTGGACTAACTTGTTTACTAGATCTCACAGAAAAAGGCATTCCTCTTACAAAAGCAGAGATAGAAGAGAAAATCGGAGAGCAAATTCCCTGGTTCCGATACTTACAAGTTCAGCATTTATTAAGAGAAAAACTCCTGAATGAGAAATCTCCCACGCAATTTACAGACTTCGAACGACTAATCAAACACAAGACAAATGACATCAAAGGACTAATCTCCAAACTCTACAAAATCTGAAACAACCAGTATTAAAATCACAACTTCAATGGCAGAAGGACTGTCAGAACAGAATTCAATTAGAACACTGGACAGATATTTGGTCATCACCAAGTCTCTCCTCCAAGATCTTTAATATTAAACTAAATACTTTCAAAACACTAAATCGATGGTATTTTACACCTGCACGTTTAAATAAGATCAACCCAAAGCATACCAAAAACTGCTGGAAAGGATGTAGCCAAATAGGCGACTTTCTACATTGCTAGTGGGCCTGCCCATACATTCAAGCCTTCTGGTCCCAAATCCTGGCACAAATTACCATCATCATACATTATGACTTAACTGCACTCCCTGAGACGGTCCTGCTGGATGTTCTCCCGGAAACCTGTGAAAGAAAAACACAAAATATATTAATTTCAATTCTACTAGCAATAGCTAGAATAAGATTCTATCACAGCAGGGGTGGCTGTCTTACAGGGCAGGTAAAACTTTCTGTAGGCAAAGTTATTTTTCATTTACTGTATGGTATTGAAATATGGGGTTGGAAAGACAAAATACTCATTAGCCTGGAAACAATTCAAGACCTTTAAAAAAGAAAAGATGTATTTTAGCATCAACAAAAGGGACACCAGCAGCTTTGCTACAGACAGAACTTGACTTCCCTTCGATCTGGTCTCATGCCTATTTAGCAATTTTAAAATCATGGGGGGGGAATCAAATAATAAATAGTGGTTCATTCAGTAAACCTAACGATCATTAGGGTTGCCAGGTCCCTACCTTTTGGTGGTGAGGGGCTCCTGGGTCCTCTGCAGTATCTTCAGGTACATGCCATCATGATGTCACCTGGAAGTGACATAATCATGCTAGCATGTCAAGGGGGGGCACTCTAGTATTTGGCAAAAAACTCTATGGTCACCATAGTGCCCAGCATGATGGCACCACCTCTGGTTGACATCATTGCGCCGGGCATGTCAGGTGCCATGAAGCTCTTTGGGAATGGGGCTTCCCTGCTGGCCAGGTGGCCAGTGAGCAGATTGAGGCTCCCAAAATTGGGGGAAAACCCACCCCCATTGGGGGGATGGCAACCCTAGCTATCAACTATTGCAAAGTAAGGACAAATATTGTTCTGAATTTCTTAATAATATTATCTTCCGCTATACCATTCAAGATGATCTACTTCACCCCTTAGGGAATAACTCTGATTTGTGGGAATGGGTATACAAAGGGGATAATTTAATTGACAATTCGCTAATTATCCAGACAAGGTTTGCTCCATGGTACAAATTCATTAAAAAAGACCATTTTAGAGCCCCTTACTTGGTTGACGTAAAAGCATATAATCTTAAAACAGCATTTACTTTGTTGCACTTCTAAAAAATGCCAACCAAGCTACTCACTGGACGATATTCCAAAAAAACAAAGAAACAATGCATCTGTATAACTGGAAGTTCAGTAAAAGACCTTGTCCACTATGTTTCGGCCTATCCTTTATATTTGGAGCCCAGGAATAAGTTCCTGGCTAGGATCCTAACTACTCTACATTTTCTTTCTGATTTTGACAAACTAGCTTATATATATCTGATGTGGATTCCTCTGTCTCCTACAAGATGGCACTTTTTGCCATGGCCGCTAGGAAGATTAGAGCAACTGTGGTTCCCAAGAAAGTATCTAATAGAATTGAATTGTAATTTTTGGGTTTGATTGAGAATTAAGAAATGTTAAATATGCCTTTAATTGTAGAATTTTAAAATCTTTTGGATGTAAATGTGTTTTAACTTGTAAAGGCCAATGGCCACATACAATTAAAAAACTTACTACTATTACTACCTCCCAACTAGGGTTGCCAGCTCTGGCTTGGGAAATTCCTGGAGATATGGGCATAGTACCTGGGAAGACCAAAGTTTGGGGAGGAACAGGAGTGCAGCATTAATATGATGTCACTCTAGGATTCCCACATCTGTCGCTGTTTCCTCTTCGGGAGCTGATTTCTGAACTCTAGAGATCAATTGTAATTCCAGGATGGAGAACACCAGTCCCTCCCACCTTAAGGACTGTAACCCTACCGCCAGCTCAGGTTGAGGCTATTACATCATGCCCTGCAATTACCCCCTCCATTCCTGTTTTTTGTGTTGTTTTCTTGCTTGGCACAAAGCCTGATGAAAGAATCTGGTTTTTTTTTAATTTAAATTTTTATTAATTTTTAATTTTACAACATTGTTTTCAACAACAATAAACACACAAGAAGGTAACCAGGGGGGTTGTACACTTACATAACAGATCTAACATATCCTATCACAAGAGTATCTGCTTGGCCCTAATACAGGTATGGTGTTACTGCTGCATATTTATTTGGACTGTGTAGTCTCGAAAACATGAAATTGAGCAAACTTCAGAGGACGGCCGAAGACAGGAAGGCCTGACGTGATCTGGTCCATGGGGTCGCGAAGAGTCGGACTCGACTGTGCTACTGAACAACAACAAAAAATGTCAAAAACATAATCCATTTGTTTAACTGCCCATCATATGGCTTCCAACCTCGGGGGGGGGGTCTGGAGATGTCCTGGAGTTACAACTGACCTCCAGATGACAGCGACCAGTTCCCTAAGGGTGGATTCTGTGGTATTATACTCTGCTGAGGTCCCTCTCCTCTCCCAACCCAGCTGTCCCCAGACTCCACCCCCAACTCTCCAGGGGCAGCAGGATAGCAGAAATTATGCTCTTTGTAGTGCTTTGCTTTCAAGTCGTGAGGATCTTTCCTACTTTAAAAATATGGCTAGAAGAAAGCATGGTTTAACTTTCCATATTGCCTGAGCAATACCTTTCTCTAAAATCTGTTGTTTTCGTATAATGCTCTGAAATGCTGTGGAAGCTGGATACTTCCCAGTCCTGTACTGAATATGCATTTTTTCTAGTTTTTAATTCCCCCCTCCTCGTAAAGATATGTAAAAGGCAGGAGGAGGGGATTGGATTGTGCTGGAAGGCTCTTTAGATTGTGATATGAAAAAAACAAACACCACCCTCCACTTCATCCAAAAAAAATTGTCTATGAATCTAAGATATTTCTCATACATACATGCGGACATGTATGTATGAGATCAAAAATATCTGCTCCCCTCTAAATTAGTGGTCTTTGGTAACTAAATTGACTTTAAACCTCGGTGTGATGATCTTACAAAGACATTTAATTAATTCTATTCTGCTACAAACTAATTTATGACTTTGTGTTTATTTTAAAAAAAGGAACATACAAACCAGTAGGAGACAAGGTAATGAATAATTCTACCTTCTTTCATGCGCCTGTCTCACACTCCACTACAGTGAGGATGGCAGGGGGATTATGAAAGGAGTGGCTTTTGATGTATGAAATGTGGGTATTTTCTCATACTGAGCAGTATCTGACTGGTATAAACACATAATCAGGCCCTCTAGGAAATGCTTAATTAGTGCAGTAAACATCCGCTTATTAATTGCTGTTACATTTGTCTTTGTTTTCCTGGGTTCTTTTTCCATGAGAACTGACTTGGCACAGCATATAGGAAAAATCTGTGCATGTGTATGTTTGTAGCAAATCAAGAAAATTTGTTTGATAAAATCAAGAGGCTGCAATTGAATCCAGTGTGGTTTTCCAAAATCATTGAAAGTAACCTTTTCCTTTTGAAGATTGTTGGTAGGTAACCATGTCAATCTGTAGTAGTAGAACAAAATTCGAGTCCAGTGGTGGTGGAAATGCCATCAAGTAATGGCTGACTTTTCCATTGCATGCCTCCACATCATGACTGGTGTTTCTTGGAGATCTCCCATCCAAATACTAGCCAGGGATGACCCTGGTTAGCTTCCAAGATCTGACAAGATCTGGCTACCTTGGGCTATCTAGGTCAGATCCAGTAATAGCACCTTAAAGACAAATTTTTCCGGGGTATAAACTAGCTGAGTATTCAACATTGGCAAAACTAATTATATAAACAGAAGACCATTGAAAGAATTTCAGCAGAAATGGCAACCTTACTGGTCATATTATAGGAATAGCTAATTTTTTTAAAAGAAATTAATTTTTAAAAAAATTTTAAAATCTGAGTATCATATTAAAAGTGATGAAGATATTGATTATAGTTCTAAATATTTAAATATTTAGTAATATTTAAATATTTAGTAAGAATAAAACTTAGATTTTGACAAACGATCAAGACACTAGCCAGGTTTTAATGATGATTTAATTTTAACACTCTTAAAGATGTAATCTTTCTTATTGTTTTTTTAAAATATATTTTATTATTTTCATTATATATAATACAAACAAACAATAAATCTTAACCATAACTATTAACATTAAACCATAAACTAGGTGGCCGTTAAAAAAAGATTACAAATACGGAGTGAACGGTGTTTCCTTTTGAAATGCAAATAAACTAAAAACAGGTAAGTATTTCTTTATATTTTACAGGCATTTTGCAACGAAGAGGAGAACTCTCACCATGTATATAGTCCAAGAAAGGTAACCATTTGGTCAGCAAGTTCGTGGTAAGTCCTTTTTCTTCAATCCTTTGTATGGTATCTGATATTTTGTCCATGGTTAGTAGTTCCCATAGCTTAGTAAACCAACGTTCAATAGGGATTGGTTTGGAGTCTTTCCAACTAAATGCTATTAAAGTCTTGGCTGCTGAAAGCATGGTGGAAATCAATTCTTGTTGAATTCTGGGAACCGTAGTATCCGTCCATAAATCTAGCAAAATTTGTTTTGGGGCTTTTTAAATCTCATACCCTGTTATTTCCTTTATATACCAAAGTATTTTCTCCCAAAAATTTTTAACTACACCACACTCCCACCAACAATGTATAAAAGAACCATGTTCACCACATTTCCGCCAACACAAATTTGACTAAGTGTGAGAGATATGGTGTATTTTGCTTGGAGCATTATACCATCTCATCATCAATTTAAATGCCTGCAGTCTTATAGGAATAGATCTAGATGTCAAAGATTTTAAATGTCGTTCAAAAGTTGTAAGAGGGCGACATAAGCACTTATCTAAACAATATAAAGAATGAAGTTGATGGTATTCTAGCCATGGTAAATGAAATGCATGCTTTTGTTCTAGGTATTCTCTGCACGCCATACTCGGTCCTTGTTGCACATCCACAAAACGAGTAAGTCCTTTTTGTTTCCATAATTTAAAAGTATGTGCTGGGATAAACCACGATTGTTCTAGAAACGTGGTCATCGGGGAGGGAGAGGGTGCCAATAACTTCCTTCTTTTATCCCAAGTCTTAAAAATAATATTTAAAAATGTGTTATGATCAATATCCCTAGGTCTCTGGGATGGAAGTTCCCATAGAAGACCTTGGAAGTTACATCTTTTCAAATACGTGTTTTCAATGTACTTCCAATCACTAATTTGAGTTATATAATTTCAAAAGGCCTACCAAAATAATTGTCTCATGATAAAGAACCAAATCTGGTAATGCTAATCCACCTTTATAAGTGGGTTTTTTCAATGTATTGTATAGGGAAGAGATTGCTAATATGAGTTGATACCAAAATGGTATCTATACAGGTATGCACATCATGTTTTGCAGAATAAAATGTATAATCTTTCTTTTGTTTATGTCTTAATCTCCATAGATCACTTAATTGAAATTGTGTTAATAATGAGGGCAATTGGGAGTTGTAGTCTGCAATAGGCTTATCAAATGCAAATTTCCCATTTTTAGGCTTGGATCTATCTAAAAAATAATTTGCTATACAATTAAAGTCTCCCCCAATAATATAGGGATCTGTACTAAAATCAGACAGCTTTGTAAGAGTATCTTTTAAAAATTCTATTTGGCCTACATTTGGGGCATAAATGGAAACTAATGTCAATTTTTCACCATTTAGGGTTCCTTTTAAAAACATTTATCTACCCGTAGGGCTTTTACATACTTCTTCCACAATATATCTAACGTGTCTCTTAATTAGTATGGCTACTCCCCTAGATTTCGAAGAGCCAGCCGCTAAATATTGTTGAGTAAATTTAGGGGAAGTAAAAACCTTTTCTTGTTTTCTATGAAGGTGTGTTTCTTGTAGGAATATAATTTCAGCTCCTTGTTGTAACAAAGCAGTACAAACCCGTCTTTTTTTAATTACATTATTCAATCCTCTGCAATTCACAGAGGCAAATTTCAGTCTGTTACTATTCATTTAAATGAACAAAAGGTCCAGTTATTCGAAGCTCTAAAGCAAAAAATATAGCTGTGCATATAATAAAAATAATTGGTACCCTCCATGGTGTATGGAATTTACATCGCCGTCTGGAACCCGAGTCAAAGTCATTTAAAATCCACTGGAACCACTGTTTCAGCCTACATACACTAAAACATAGAACTTAAAGCTTATGTAAAGAAATATAAAGGTAAACCAACAAAAACCAATACAACTGAAACACATGTGGATCTAATAACATAGTTCCACAGTCCCTTCCTTCTAGGGATAGAAATTCATAATTTCTTAGAATACTTAATACAAAAACTTACTACACCTAAATGTGCAGTACAAAGAACACAATAAATGGGTAAAATATTTATAGCCCCTCCTCCCTCCCCTTTTTATAAAGGATAAATATATATTAATGTATATATAGCCTCCTATACTTATAAGGGAAGAACAGTCATTATCAGATTAACAACAGGTAATCTTTTCCAAGATGGGTTCAGACTTTATAATTAAGTTCATCTTGTGCGGCGTTTTTTAGGTCTTTTCCAGCTGAATGCAGTGTTGGGTTTCATAGGCCAGTCTTCATGGGCCCCGGTCACACGGAGCAGTAGCCACGCTACAGGGACGGAAAATAGGCGGAGTTTCAGGGCGCGATCTTACGACACATCTGGGAAGCATAGTGCTCCCGTGGCTCAACCGAGGCTTCCTGCCGAAGATGCGTGGCAAAAAACTAGTACCTCGGAGGTACTAGTTTCCGGAAACCACGGGGCAAGGGCGGGCGTGTGATCACGTTTCCAGTGGAATCCCGTGGCATCCGGTGCCCACCCATGCCCCGTCGCGAAAAGTTTTTTTTAGTCTCCACAGGATGCGCACCAGCACGCAATCGTGCATGCGCATGAAGAGGAAAGCGAAAGTTCCGAAAACAAAGGTCCATACTTCCGCCGCATGTTGCATGCACAGAAACGCAACCCATGCCCGACAGTCGCTATGAAGCGCACGTCAAAAACCCATTACCGACCGTCCCCACACCGACTGTTGACCACGGTGACCCGTCCGCCACAAGCAGCAACCCCCCCTGTCACCCGTGGGAGGGGAAGGGCGCCTGGGGTGTATGGTCCCACGTGGCGGCGGCCGGAGACTCTGGACTTTCTGGACCTGTGGGGAGATAGGGCAGTCCAGACCACTCTAAGACAGTCCCACAGGAACATAGACAGAGGGATGGCCACCCGAGGCCATCAGCGGACCGCAGAAGAGTGCCGTGCGAAAGCCAAGGACATGCGTCTCAAATATAAAAAGATCCTGACTCAGAATGCAAGCTCCAGTGGTAGCAGATACACATGCCCCTTCTATGAGGAGCTCAACCGATTCCTCCACACGGAGAGGCAGATATGGACAGCAGACCTACTGCAGACGTCTGAGCCGCTCCCAGCCCCAAGCCGCCTCTGGGGGGCCCTCCACCTCCTCACAGCAGCCATCCCTGGATCTGTTCCCTGATGACTCACAGGAGACAGGGGAGCCACGGACATCCAGCAGCAGCCAGGCAGATAGGTGTTACAGCAGCAGCCCACAGGTACTGGGGCAGTGCGTGCTAGTATCCCAGGTCCAACGAGGGACACATAGCAGCCAGCACACCACCCCAAGACAGCTCCCATCCCACCCACCTGCTCTCACCTGGGGTCATGCCACCAGCCCTGGGGAAACCCCCCACCCTTCGCACATGGGTGCCATCAGTGGCTGGGCAATGAGGGGAACCCAGGAAGCAGCATCCCCATGGGGTGCCACAGTAGATCAAGTACAAGAGGACAGCTCCCACCAGCAGGCACAGCCATCACATAGATGGCCAAAGCACCTCACAGACGTATAGGGCAACAACATGCCAAAATAGCCCACCACACCACAGGGCCAGGGGCATGATACCAGTGAGCCATACTCGGTCCTTGTTGCACATCCACAAAACGAGTAAGTCCTTTTTGTTTCCATAATTTAAAAGTATGTGCTGGGATAAACCACGATTGTTCTAGAAACGTGGTCATCGGGGAGGGAGAGGGTGCCAATAACTTCCTTCTTTTATCCCAAGTCTTAAAAATAATATTAGCAGCACAAGGTGCCAGCACAGGAAAGCTGGATAGGGAGGAAGGCAACCAAAGCATCCCTAGCAGTACAGCACACTACAGGAATACTCATAACTACCCCTGTACTCTTCCCCCCAGGCTCCGACTCCCATTGTGCAACCCAGGAACCAAGCAGTGACGACGAGGAGAGTGATGGCGGCGAGAGGGCAATGGCAGCAGCAAGCTCCCAGGGTAAGTCACTAGGGTGTGGTCCGACCATAATTTAACTCCTATATCAATTATAGGGAAGAGATTGCTAATATGAGTTGATACCAAAATGGTATCTTTGCAGGACACCATGATAGCCGCCCATTCCTGGCATGGGGCACCAGGGCCCATTGTCCCCACACCACAGGAACACCAGAGGGATCACAGGATGACGATGAGGGGGAAGCAGAACCAGTGGAGGCTGGCCAACGAGATCCAGAACGTGAGTGGTGGCATGGGAGGTGGGACCGCATGGCATCATGGAAGTTGCATGCTGGCTGAGCCACCAGAGAGATGTGCGTCTTGCCACTACTCCCCAGGCCTGCCACCAGACGTCAATATGGGAGACCTCACGGCTGCCGAGAGGGCAGCACTCATCACCAGCAGGAGGAGGCGGGTCTCGGCCCTACAACGTGTCAGAGAACATCTTGCTGCCCAGAGCAGGGAGCAGAGCAGACAGGACAGGAGGGCAGAACAGAGGCAGCATGAGGAAGTTCTGGCACAGCTGCAGGCCGCCACTGCAGATGACCGAGAGGACCAGAGATGTGTCCACTCCATGGACACATCCACCAATTCCATGGTGGAGCTGACACATTCTATTACCCTGCTGGTGGAGACCATCCGTATCCGTGGCCAGCCCCCACAGGCAGCCCCCGGCCCCGTAGCCACGACGCCCCCCGCAGCCCAGCCCCCGCAGGCAGGTCGCGGCTCCGTGGGCAGGGGTAGTTGTAGTCTGCAATAGGATTATCAAATGCAAATTTCCCATTTTTAGCCGCGGCTCCATGGGTAGGGGGGTGCCACAGCCCAGCCCCCACAGGCAGGCTGCGGCTTTGTGGGCAGGGGGCATGCCGCAACCCAGCCCCCGCAGCCAGACCTCACGGACGCCAACAGCCAGGCATCTAGTGACAGTGGGAGGCCAGGCAGGAAAAAGAAGAAGACAGAGCACTACACCCCTCCACAGTAGGGTGCACAGGGTCACCAGGTGCAAGCAGTGGTGGTGGGCGTCCCCTCCCACACCGCTGTGCCCACCCCTCCCAAACCATCCAGGAGTATAATGCCCCATACAAGGTGTCTGCCACATGACTGACCCTGTACCGAGCTGGGGACAGTCAGATGCTTCTATGGGGACATCAAATGGATTGCCACTGTGGCCCCCAAGGGTGGCAGCTGTGTGGGACCATCCAGGGGAGCCGTGCAGGGACCAGCTCCCCAGTACCTCCCGAGGGGAGGTCACGCAGGGACCATCTGGCCACCCTCGCCCACCAGCTCCCACAGTGGAAGTCCCCCCCATGTGTACAGTTGCCATGCGAAATAAAAGTGCCTTAAACTACAGCTGCATATGTGTCTTTCCAGCAATCCATGGGGGGAAGGAGGGGGGAAGGAGGGCCCACAGACCACACGGAGACCACATGTAAACAAAATAACTTTATAACAACCAGAAACACACACCAAACAACAAATGCAACACATATAACTAGTCGGAACTCTCCCCATCCCCCTCAACACCCCTGTCCTCGGCCTGCGCTGGGTCCAGTGGGATGGCCTGATGTGGCCCCTCCGCCTCCTCCGAGCTCATCCCCTCTGTCTCTGCCTCAGACAGGCTCTCCCCCGATGTCTCCCCCTCCCCCTCCCTTTCCAAGGCCCCCCCTCATCGGGCTGTTGGCGGCGGTGGTGGCTGGGCCCTCCTTCGCTCCCGCTCCTCCCTGCGCTGTTCCTGGAGGACCCCATCCAGCCTCATCTCGATGAGGAGCCGCCAGAGCTCCGCCAGCTGGTGGTCATGCCATTTGACTGTGGGCAAGACAGGACATGGACCACCACATCAGTGGCATAACCTCAGGGATCACCAGGCAGAAGCCCAGACACAGTCACCTGGAACACCAATCAAAGCCAACCACGCACACCGTGCAAACGGAACCCTGGGCCCAGGGGTCACACCACGACACCCAAGTCCCAGCCATCACCAGCCAGCTGGTGGACGACCCACCCCTGGCTGTGTTGTACCCACCTGCCACGCGTAGGTCTCTGAGTGCCGCCTCTATGGCATCGAGCCTCTGGCCCAGCACTCCCCCCACTCGAGGCGCTGAGGGCCCAGGGCATTGCCCCTCCCCTGCAAGGACAGAACACCCAATCATGCACCAACCCTGTGCTGGTGACGCCGAGGGCCCAGGCCATGGCCCCTCCCCTGCAGGGACAACGCACCCAGTCATGCACCAACAATGTGGCCACCACCAGGTCCACAGGGGGGTTAACCTACCTGGATCGATTTCAGGGGCTGAGCTGATGACCACGGCGGACCCAGCCGTGGCCACTGCTGCCTCCTCCCCTGCCTGGTCACCTGCTGGAAACAACACAGCTGTCACGAGAAACATCTGACCATGGGAGGCTCCATTGCCACCGCGGCCCACTGAGGGGGGACCCTTGGGAACACTGTTGTGGCCCCTGTGACACACAGGTCCTGTGTCCATCTGTGTGGACATGGGCAAGGGGTGCTGATGGGCCCAGTGGTCCTCCTCTGAGCACCAGCGCACCCTGGCTGGCCACCTGCCACGTCGCCAGACCACAGTCCCCAGGGGCTGTGGCCAGAACCAGCGCACAGTCGGCATGGCTGACCCTGATACAACCTGCCAGGGATGCTCCCATGGCCCCAGCACACCCCATGTCCCCCCCACACAGACCACCCGCATATGTTGGCCCACCCTACAGCCCCCACTCACCTGCCTCAGGCCCTCCACCAGGGGGCGGGGAATCCAGCAGGGAGCTCACCACCACTGGTTCTATGGGGACAGGAGGTGAGCACACATGAGGCAGATGTGCAACTTTGCCCATGCATGTCACACACCTGGTGGCACAGGTTTCTTGGCTCCTTCGGCCCTCTGGCCCAGGCACCCATGTGGGCTGACCTGTCGAGGAGGTGACCACCCAAGGCCACTGGGCCAGTCTTGGGGCCATCCCACCAGGTGGTGGCTGACACATGGGCCATGTTCCATGCCCTGCACTGCACTAGCCACTGAGCATGCCACCCTCCAGAACATACCTTGCTCCCCTGGGTGCCGGGCTGGCTTGAGGGCTGCTGCTTCTGGCGCCTCAACAGCAGGGGAGGGCAGCCTGACCCGCCTCGCATGTGGACGCCCTGAGGGTGAGAGAACAAAGCAGGAGGTGGCACATTCCCTGACCATGGGAACACCGCCATGCCCAGGGTGGGGTGTACTCACTGTAGGGGGTGCGATGGCGCCATCTGGGCCACCCGCCCTGCTGCCAAAGGGCGCGTAGCAGGTGGAATCTGGGAGGGCGCTCCCCCCATGGAGGGATGCCCTCCCAGTCCTCCAGCGCCTCGAAAAAGGGGGCCTTTTCCCTTTTAAATTTCATGCGGCATTGGCTTGCTGTCCTACGGAAACCGTGGACCTCGGCGAAAACGCTGAGTGTCTCGAGGTGGGTTGAGGGCATCACCCTCGGACCCGCCTCGAGGTCGTGGAATGTCCTGAGGAGGCACTCCACCTCCTCCGGGAGCCACAGGATGCCCTTGCTGGGGAATGCCATGGCTCAAAGTGCTGGCTGGGTGGGCAACGCGGAATGCGCATGCCCCTTTCTGCGTTGTGTCGTCTTTCGCAGGTGCGCAAGTCGACACGCGTGCATGCGTGGTGGAGCGTTTCTCTGAATCTCTCTGTGCACACTTCCCGTTGGTGTGGGGTGGGTGGGCTGGACGGGTCGAACAGCTCCCGGTAGGCCTTTACTGCAGGGGCGCAGCGGATATGTTTGCTCTAGGGGCTGGTGGGTCCAAGTGAGTGGGCAGACATCAGCGAGTGGGGTCTGGTGCAGCTTCCCATTTAGGCTCGTGTCCACCAGAAAGGTAGTGGCGAGGATGTCAGGGGGCCTTGATTCTGCTAGCGTCTCCTGGGTCGCCTCCAGAGCAATGTGTTCAAGGCCTCACGCACCGGCTCGCCTGCAGCGTCTGCCATCTGTGGGTCTGGGTCAAGGGTGGCTGCCTCTGAGTCCGAAAGTGCCCTTTGTTCCTCCTCGGTGAACACTTCTGGGACCGCATGCCCACGGTCCTTGCACACATTGTGCAGAATGCAACAGGCAGCGACGACCGGCTGGACGTTCCTCAGCTCCACTGGCACCTGCAGTAGCAGGCACCGCCACCGTGCCTTCAGGCGGCCGAAGGTGTGCTCGACCACATTGCGCACCCTGCTACGCACCTTGTTGAAGTGCGCCCGCTGTACATTGAGGTGGCCTTTGTAGGGAGGGATGAGCCAACGTCTCAGGGGGTATGCTGCATCCACCAGTATGAGTGGCGGCACCGGGACCCCCTCGATTGTGCGGGTGGGGTTACCAGGCACGTAGAGTCCCGCATCCATCCTGGCCATGATGTGGGCATCACAGCAGGACGTGGGCATCGCGACTTTGGCCACTTTGGCCAACAACGATGTCCACGAAACAACCCACTTTGTCCACGGTGCCCTGCAGGAGTACTGAGGTGTAGTTCTTGCGGTTCATGTAGTACTGGGCAAGGTGGACAGGTACTCGCACACGAATGTGGCATCCATCCATTGCGGCAACCCACTGCGGGAAACCCTTGGAGGCGAAGGACCTTATCACCTGTAATTGACACACAGAGAGTGACGGGTCTCGCACCCTCTTGGGGCCTGGCGTGGGGGAAGGGCGCCTCCCGTGGAGCTGGCTCTCTATCTCCCTGCCAGTTACCGCTGCCCCATGTTCCTGGTTGCTGGCCCATCGGGCCCCGTCCCGCCTCCCTCCCCCTCCCCTCCTGTCCGCACCCTGTCTGGGTTCCGTAGGTACACCACTCTCCAGTGGAGCTCCTCTGTGATGGCCCGTGTAATCTCCATCGCTATGCCGGCCACGGTGGACCGCGCGAGGCCAAACTGCTGTCCGATGGTTCTGTAGGACATGATATTGGCCATCCACCACACACCGACTGCGACACGTTCCTCCACTGACACAGGTTCACGCATCACTGTACACTGTCGCTGCAGTCTATCCCGGAGGGCATCCACCAGCCACATGAATGTTGGCCTGCGAATACATGGATGTGGATATTCCATGCCCATGTCACGCCAGCACCCCTCTCCCTCCGCCAAATGGCTGCTGGGAGAGGGCCACACTGGCGATCGTGGCTGCAGTGTCGATTGTGCCCAGCATGCCATGGGCGCGCGGCTGGTACTGACATACGACCTCCGCTGGTACTGACATACGACCTGGAAATCCTGAAGTGCTCGAGCCACTGCTCCTCGCCCCAGACATTAGTGAAGAAGGTTGCCCACCATTCCGTGGCTCTTGGGTACACCCAGCAGTGTCGGTTTGGATACTCAACGGAGAGACGGAGTAGCTGGAGCGTCTCCCTTCTTCTGCGGGTCTTCCACCGCCTGCTGCGCCGTCAACGGCTGGCTAGCTGTGTGGCGGCCATGGCATTCCTCCATCTCCTGGCCGCACCTATGGCCCCCTCCCACTGTAGCCAGGCTTGCTGCCTCTGGAGGGTCGCTATGGCCACTGTCGCACAGGCGGTTAGGGCGGATGTGATGAGGGAGCCCGCCTCCCCCTGCATCGCCTGTCCATCGGAGCTCTATTGGGGTCTGGTGGCGTCTGTCGCCCTCTCCGTTGGACCCACCACCCCACTTCCGCATTCCCGTGATGGACGGCCGGCCACAGCCGGTTTCCATTTGCGTGCATGTGCGGGGTTTTGCTCATCCGATTCATGTGCATGCGCGAAGTTCGATTACAAAAAACCCCGGTTTGCCATGGAAGCGGCGCCGAGCGATTGCTGGTGTGATCGCGCCACGCCGCTTCTTTGCCGCGCTGCAGGATGGTCGTGTGATTGGCACCTCCCCCATGACCACGGAACCTCGGTGAGTCCTTGAGGGGAGGTATGATCGTGCAACCGCACATTATTTTGCTCCGAGGCAAACAGCCATGCTTCCCCCCCGCATTTTCCGGCCCGTGTGACCTTCTTGTGATGTCACTTCTGGGAGATCTAAATGTAAAGCTTTCAATAGAATAATGCCAGAGTCTAAGTCAGTAGCATATAAAATGTGTTCTTGAAACACAACTTGCAATTTATGGTAAGAAATCCATTTGTACTTGATGTTGGCTTTTGATAAAGTTGTGGTAATGTGTTTAAGTTGGCACGTTTTGAGTAAGGTTTCTTGTGCCAAGTCCTGCATCACCAATATCTTGTGCTCTTTATACATGATAAAACCACTTCTTCTTGCTAAAGTCATTATTGCCTGTTTTGTTCTTAAGCTGGTAAATCTCACTAGGATATCTCTTGGCCATGCTCTAGGTTGGCGTTGTACTGGGGGCCCCATCCTGTAAGCATAATCTAGCAATGGAGCAATTCCTGGTTCTGTTTGCATAGCACTTGCGAGCCACAAGGCTATGAATATTGGGAGCTCTGTGTTTTGTTCCTCTTTCTCCGGAAATCCTCTAAATTTGAGGTTGTGAACACGAAGTTGGTTATCCATTGCAATCAATTTTTCTGTGGCCCAGTCTTCCCTTTTTAATAAAACTTGGTGTCCTCTTGTGCTGCTAGCCCCACTTCTAAGGCTGAGTCAGCCATTTGTGCCACTTTATCTAAGGATTTTTGGAAGTCTGCAAACTGATCTACAAGTGGCTTGATGATATCTGCAGTAACAGCTGCCATATTTTTTTCCAGTTCCTGTATTGTAGTGATAAATTCTTTCCTTGTTAGTGCTACCCCTTCGGGAGGGAGATCACCCGGCCCGGCCGCCATTGTGCTATTTGCCGTGTTTTTGGGCCCTGGAGCTACAGGGGTCTGCTGGGGCGAGAAAAAGGTTGACACCGACCTCGTCTTTGCGCCCTTGGCTGCTCCGGAGGATTTCAAAGTTCTTCCCATGCCCGGGTGAGAAAATCCTCATGGTTTGGAGGCTATTATAGCTGATAAGGGGAGGTTAGTGGAGGAGTTCCGGTTTCAGGCGTCCATTAACCATTGCGTGACACCACGCCCCCCTCTAATCTTTCTTATTGTTAATAGATTTTCGCTAACATTAGGAAAGTTCCTGTTTATTCTTTTAAATACCGAACCTATCCCAAAACACTGTAATATTGATGTTTTATTGTCTGCTTCTATATTTGAAATATGTATTCTTACTAAGACATTCTATTTTTACTTGTTGTATGTAACAACCCATACTATTTGATAAATTTGATGAATCTATATTTTCTCCTACCACCTCTTCCCTTTTGTACCCAACTTCTTTTTTTAGAAAATAAAATAATCATGAAAATTTTCCTGGGGTCTATGCTTTCATGAATCAGAGCTCACAGGATCTGATGAAATGAGCTTTGGCTCATGAAAACTTATACCCTGGAAAATTTTGCTGGTCTTTAAGGTGCGACTGGACTTAGATTTTGTTTCCTTTTTGAAACGGCAGAAGTTGTTAAGCTACTCTGGAAGAGAATCCAATCAAAGGCAAGCAGCCAGAGAATAACACTGATGTTCGTATTGGATCAAATGTTAAAATATCAATTGCCTTGGAAGCACAGAAGCTTTACACAGGTCCCCCGATCCTCCATGTTTCCCGGTTAAGGGGAAAATGCTGTTCAAACAAATCACAAGGAGGATCTCATTCCAATGGTAAGAAGAGAAACAAATTTTACTTACAAAAATAAAGTCACATCTTACACAACATATTCATGTAGGCACATTTAACTTATTGTGAAGAGATCAACTTCAAAAAAGGTGAATGTGCTACAGCTCCAAGCCCAGGTAAGAGAGAAAGAAGAAGAGAGATCTTATATAAGATGACAACAGAAAGCAAGCAAGGGCGGAAGAGGCTCAGCATTTAATCAATGAGAGGGCGGGGCCAACTGCCAAGTATGCCTCAGTGAGATAATTCTTTTAACCCTTTTTCTCTCAGATCCTCTTTCCTGCGGAGTTACAATATCCAACAGTTAGATGGTGGCTACCAAGTACAAATTGAGTTCATGCCATTTTTCTAAAGTGATAGAAAGCAAGATTAAGAGGAAACTGCATTCCCTTTTTAAAGTTCCCTGTTAATATTTCAGACATTATCTTCCCTTTACTAGTCCTACATTTACACTACAATTATCACCTTCACTATTGCCAAGAAAATGAAGACAACAAAAATGAAGAACAGTTAAAATAATAATCAGAGGACAGCAGAGTATCTATCTTGTACGTATCAGTAAGGGTTGCCAGCTATCCTGACCCTTGAGTACAGGGTCCTGTCCTAGAATACAGGCTTAATGGGATGCTATTTGCCAAGTTATGTTATTTTACCTTCATGCCTTGACAAGATTCAGTTGCCTATTTCCAGGACAAGGCATTTTTCACCAGGCTTCTTAGCAACTGTAAACAGAGAAGACCATAGCTGGGACACTTTTCCTGACGGTAACCTCCAATGACTAAAGTAGGATTCTTTTTAGGATTGATATCTTGGAATGCTTCAGATGTGGAAGTAGCCTGCAAGCATATGATTAGCCTGGAGATTATTCAAGGGATTAACTACATGTTATTTGTAAACCCAACAGTGTTTGGATCCTGTAGAAAATTTCTGCTAACGGAAGGAGGGGAGATTTTCAGCTATTCTCCCCCTTCCACTGCAGTGGTTTCCCACTCTGGGAGCAACACTTCAGGCACTTTTTTGGCTGTGAGGTGGTCTGCCGGTGGAACTTCCTGTGAGGAGGTTGTGTTCTGCAGGTGGAACTTCCACTGGTTAGTGGAGATGTCCTGTGGAATCCAAGTCATAGCTATTTCAGAAAGAAAAGAAAAATAACTTCAGGAGAAAAGAATTGGAATGGAGCAGGGGTTTCCCGCCTGCTTTTTCTTGACTCAAAATTCTACCAACTGTACCAAGTGCCAAGGCTGCCAACAGCCAGCATGGGCCCCCAGACAGAGATTCCCTTTGGGACTCCCTCACACGTTTAAAGGTACACCGTTTTAAGAAGGAAAGGGTGTGTGAAAGAATTTAAAAGGGTGGAAGCAAGCCCCATTGAAAGTGGGATTAACTTGTCCTTTCTCTCTCTCTCTCACTCTCACTCTCTCCCTCCCTCCTCATGGCAAACCAGGGAAACAGAAGAGAGAAAGAGGGAGCAACCATGCATGCTCACCGAAACCTATTAGGAATCCAGATTCTCACATATTATCCTTAACTGGAAAACCCGAGCGTGGCCTTTACATGTGGTATAATTTCAAGTCAAGCAAAGGGTTAAAGGGAATGTTGCTGGATTTCTAGAGTGACTTCTGGCTGTTGCTGCAGCTCTGAGATTTAAGTTACTAGCCCAGACCAATATGGTGCCATGCTGAATGTCCCCTTCATCAGAATGAAAATGAAACAGGCGGATTACCTGGCTTCTCGGCCCCCCAAAGCAACCCACACCAGGAATTTTGTACCCGTAGTTCTCTTCCTCAGGCGCCTTGCAAGTGCCTTTCCTACACTCAAGGCTAAAATATGTGAAATACGAAACTATCCCCTTAACAAATGTTGTCTTCATTTCCTCCAAACATCCAGCTGTACAGAATGCTGAACGAATTGGATTTTGGTATCATTCAGGAGTGTTTGTCTTATGTTAGAGTTGATGAAAAACAGATTGACACATACATATATGCACTGTGATGGAGAGAGTTTTATTTCTTGAGCCTGCCTATGCAGGCAAGGTGGGATATAAATTGAAATAAATAAATAAATAAAATTTCTCCTTGCTGATAAGGAACCAGTAGTCTTCAACAAGGTTGCCCTTTTTGCCTTGGCTGTCAAGAACATTCAATCCAAGTTAGCATACAAAGACTAGGCCAGCAAAATGCTATTCTTTTCTATAGCCAGCTGGACGAATATCTAAAGGACCACTTTTATTAAATGAATTTTAATTGTTACAGAAACACAACTTTTAACAGGGTATGGTAGCAATCCAGTTTTGTTTCATTTACCCATTATTTGACATTTGTTCTTGTTTGTAATGACCTTTGGCTCTAAGCAATAAAATTGCCCTATACCAGAAAAAAAATCTCTGTCTGTCTGTCTGTCTGCCTGCCTGCCTGCCTGTCTGTCTGTCTGACTGACTCTGGATGGAAGGAAGGAGGGAGGGAGGGAGGGAGGGAGGGAGGCGTGGTATGGCCAGATCTTGTGGGATCTCAGAAGGTAAACAGGGCAGGCTCTGGTTAGTACTTGGATGGGGAGCTCCAAGGAAAACTGCAGAGGAAGGCAATGGCAAACCACTTCTGTTTCTCACTTGCCTTGAAAGCCCCTTGAAGTGGTCACCATAAGCCAGCTGTGACTTGACAGCACTTCATACAGACACACAGACACACACACTATATTTACATGGTTGTACGCAGAAGGTCCCCAGTTCAATTTCTGGCAGTTAAAAGGTAATATGAAAGACCTCTACCCAAGGTCCTGTGGAGCTGTTGCCCATCAGAGCAGACAACGAGCTCCCTCTCTCCTGGCTTTCCACAAACTATGCAAAACTGAACTATTCAGGAAGTCTTTTCTGCACAGATAATAGGGCTGCACTACTGCTCCGCACAAAATGGTTTTACGGACTTGCTTGGATAAATGATTAGGGACCATTGGTCTATACTGTTGTGTTCAGCTTATTGTAAGTAGGATCCTATTTATGCAATTCCTGTACCCCTTAATGTGTCCTGTGAATACTTATGCTGTGCTTCAGTTCTTTCTGGGCGCTCCAGACTTCTAAAATCCTAATGCATTGGCTACTGAATGTCCCATATTTCTCTGATTGTACTGGCTCACTATGTGTAATCGGCCCTGACTCCCAGTGATAACATTAAAAAATAAATTAATTAAATGGTGGACTAATGGTCTGACTCTGTTGTAAGGCCATGTGTGTAATTCATGTGACCCCACGGTAATGATTAAAGCCATATTATGAATATAGGTATCTGGCCACAGCCTTTTGCTTGCTAATTATTAAACAAAGAGTCAGAAACAAAGACATTTTAGTTTTAAGAACGGGTATGACGAAGTAACAGCATTATTCATTATATTTCTGCATTAGGTCATACCTCATTGACACCCACTCCTTTGTGAGGGGAGAGCATGTTGCTCTCTGTGAATCCAGAAGACATTTTTCTTCAAGCAAGATTAATTGAAGTTTTTTTTAAAAAGTCATGGGAGATCTTGACGGTGGATCTTCCACATCACATCTAAGCTGACCTTTATACTCCATCCTTGAAGGGAGGCTTTCATGAGGCTGTGCTTCCAAATGATGCCATCTGTTTTTCCCAATGATAGATTTTCGGCTCCTTCCCCTGAGCAAGATGTCTTTCTAGGCAGCCCAAATACAACAGGGTAGATGAATATTGTTTAGAATACTTGCCATTGTATGATGGCCAAAGATTTCTGTTGAAGTTGGTGGGGTCCTTCAGTGAGTTTGCTGCCTGTTATCAGATAAAGATAAATGTCAGCCACAGAATATTTTGATTTGCTGATGTGGTTTATAACCTTCAGTACTAATCCGTGTAATCAGTTGCCATTTCCTGTGTTGGTAATCACTTGATCAAAATGCTATGCTTTAATCTAACTGTAGTTACAGTTTACTCTTGCCGTAGTTTTATCTAACTAATTCTATGTTTATATGAATATATTATTTGTGTTGGGAAAGGATAACGGTGTTTTTAGGATCACAGACTTATCCACTAGAATGGGGCAATGAGATTCTAAATTATATTATGGGAAGGAAGGGGCAGATATATGGCAATCAATTGAGCTGGGAAAGAAAACTGATCTCTAGTCTTAGGTCATGGTCACACATGCGAGATAATGCACAGGGGAAGCGAGGCTATTTACCCCGGAGAAAATTGACCCACAGTTGTGTGATCACACAGTTCCTTGAAGCTGTGGGCATAGCCCGCCACTGCGTGATTAGATGCAATTGTGGGTGAGTTGGGGTTTTTTTTTGCTGTTTGTTTTCGATTTGTTTAAATGGAGGATCAATGAATCGCATCTCCACACTGAGGGATTCCTACAGCAGTATGCGATGATGTGCATAATGAGAAGGGAAAAAAAACAATGGCACAGAGTTGGGATGGCCTAATCAGACCATCCCGACACCATGAGAACGCGCTGGAGCAATCACAAAGGGCCCGTAGCAACCCGTTTGCTAGTGGACTTTCCCCAGTGTCTTTTAACTCCGCTTCTTTGGCAGAGCGAAACGGGTTGCCAATGGGTGCAGGATGCTTGCCAGATGTTCCTGTGTGATCACACCCGTAAAATCCGCACAGCATTCGTGCCTATCGCACGGCTAATTCTGCGTGTGATCGGGACCTTAGTTGCACTGATACTGGCTAAACTGTCAAATGTCCTTGATGGATTATTATTGGCTTTCCTTTGGTGGGCTAACCTCCTTTAATCCAGACTTTTGAAGTTATTGGTCAAGATTCAAGAATGAGTTTGGAGAGAAACTCTGAGAGGGCACCTTAAATTATGACTGGCTTCAGGAAGAAACTCCTAGGCTACAGAAAAGTCCATAAATATGTTATCTTGGGTGGCAGTTTGCATCAAGTCTTAGGGAATGGGGCATAGACCCTGTCAGCAGGTATCAGCACTTTGGAACCATTCGCAGAAGTCATCGGAGTCATTCGCAGAAGGGGAATGTAGGCAGTAAGTGAATGTTAGCTAGCAAAATATTGTTTTCTTCCTGTATCTATGCTTTCTAGTACACTAGTAGTTCACTAAGTATCTATGCTTTCTAGTACACTTGTACCAGTGGAAGTACCTCCTGCTCACATAATGTAGATCCAATCCATAATTTATAAACATAGACCAACACAATAGTTATTTTAAAATATGCATTGCAAAGCACACATTGTCATAAACTTCACTTGGCTTCCAGCATCCTCCAGCTGCCTCACTCTACCCCATCACTTGGAGTGTGTAGTTATTAAAGTTTCATTATACCTATGATCTTTGGTTTGGTTTCTGAAGACTGCTTGAAATAAGAAGAAGATGAAAGAGGAGGAGGAGGAGATTGGATTTATACCCCACCCTTCACTCAGAGGCCCACTCACATTTCACTAAATACTAGTCTGCTTTGGCCTCCCCCTATGCTGTAAGCCAATGCGGAGAGACCACTCTGGACATCTTAGGCAGAAACAGAGGGAGAGGGAAGAAAGGGGGAGGGAAGCTGAGATAATCTTTTTCTCACCCTCATGCAAAACACATGAACACACACAGATTTCTGGTCTTCGAGGGAGCTAGAACCAGAATTTCCTGCCCTGTCTTTTGTTGTTTTTATGTGTATTTTGGCTTTGGTTTTAATTATTTAAATGTGTTTTTGTTTGCCTTTAATGGTTTTTAGGATGTGTTTTTATTTTTTTTATGCCTTTGTGATGGCAGAAAGGCTGAGTATAAATGCTGCAAATAAAAGAAATAAATGATCACAGACAAGAAAACGAATTATTTTGATGGTGGCAGCCAGTATCAAAGAAGATTGCCAAATAAATCCAATGTCTCAATCTACATTCCATTAATACTCCAGTATTGATGGCACCAGTAGTCGTGTACTCCTGGGCCTCTAAAGTGTGCATAGATAGATGTAACTACGATTAAGGGAGGGGGAAGGCCGATGAGATCAATATCAGTTGGAAACAGTGCAGATGGAGCCAAGCACAACATCTCAGAACAGCATGGGGGGGGGGGCAATTTCAGTTTAGATTCATGCTGCCTCAACCATAGGCCTGGTGGAACATCTCTGCTTTACAGGCCCTGCAGAACTGCATTAAGCTAATTAGTATCTTCTACCAGTTGCTTTTCATCTCTTCCACTAAACGGTTATGGAAGAATGACAGAAAATGTATTTTTACCTGATCCTTTACTAGGGTTGGCAGGTCCCTACCTCTGCCCGGCGGGGGCCTTGAGGCTCCTTTCCTGGATGTTTACATGCACGCTGTGATAATCCAACCCGGAAGTGATGTCATCATACTAGGCATGTCACGAAGGGACACTCTAGCATTCAGCCAAAAACTCTATGGTCACCATAGAGTTTTTGACTGAATGCTAGAGCGTCTCCCCCTGCAACATGGAGGCAGGGCTTCTTCCACTGGCCAGCTGGCTGTCAGGCAGTTCAGGTGACCATAGAGGTTTTGGCTGAATGCTAGTGTCCCCTCGTGACATGCCTAGTCTGATGTCTTGTTTATATCCATTGATTTTGTGTGGGGGGGTGCACACCCACATTTTGTTGCAGAAATCTGACAGAGGGTTGATGCTATGCTTTGCAAGTTGCTAGAAATCTGGGAAACTGAAAACAACATGTCCTCAAAGACAGACTCCATATATGCAAAATCCATTGGAATAAATGAGCCCCTTACTTAACTGGAAGTGCGCAGTGTTTTCCATCTGCAGACTGGGCGATTACTCCATTTCAGGCCTCCTGACTCCCATGGAACCATCTGGCATGTGGTGTTTTGTGCAAATAGATGAGGATTCCTGCTACACAACAGCCTGCGAAAGTCAAAGCGCTGATATTTAGCACTCAGTTTCACATCTGTGTGCAAAGCCGTAACAAAACTTCATCCCTTCCCCAAATTATTATGTAAATCAAATTTCCTTTTCTCTGGGAAAATCAGTTGGGACTGCAATAATGGAGTTAGTAGCATGAGAGGAAAAAAGAATCAACACCCACATTTGGAGTTATTAACCACAACCAATAATTTCAATGTCATTTTGATAATTATGAACTTACTTCATTTGCTGCTTTCATAGGGGTGGTGGAATTGATTGCTTATCTGGTCCGGAAGAACCTGGAGGCTCTTGCTGTGTAGCACAGGTGAGCAGAGGTGAAGTGCAGATTTCCTGTAACTGTTGTAACCAAATAGTTCAGAACACCACAGGAAAAGCTATATATGTACTTCAGTACACACTAGAGAAACTTTGTCTAGTATTTTGACTTCAGTTTATGGCACACTTGCCTGAAAGGTAGGTTGTGGGAAAGCAGTGCAATCTCCTGCCTGGAGATTGGTAACCCAAAAGTATTTGTGTGCTAAGAGAAGTCTGGTGACTGCCTAATCTACGCAGTCAGTTAGCCTTGAGAGAGGTGGAGTGACTGAGATAAGAGAACTTGCCTACATTCCTTAGTTTATGTGTCATGCCTAGGATGATGTAATGTATGAAAGGGAGGGGGAAAGGAGGAGATGAATTTTGAATAAATACAGCTGGTGAGTGAGAGGGGAGAGATTCATTCATTCGGAGCTTCCTTCATTCATTCAGTCAGCTTTCTGCAGAAGCTGTTTGTCTCGTGTCATCTTTGCATTGCCTGCACCCCCACACCCCAAGGAGCAGCACCACAGTAGGTCACCATAGTTTGGCTGTAATTGCTGCCCCCTCCCACTATGAAATTCACATGTGGCCTTCACCCTGTCTCTTGGTCTAACCTACCTTGCAGAGGACAAATTCTTCAGGGGTTGAAAAGTACGCAAACAGAGAGTGATTTCAGCAAAGCGTACTTTATTCGATCAGGAACAAGACGACTTTGGCTGGCTCGCAGGCCGGCTTATATCCCCAAGAAACCGCCACCCAAAACACCCCCCCTACTTCCCTATATGTTATTTACAGTGGCTGAGAGTCCCATAGGCTCTTGGCCGGGAACCTAGCCCCCTGATTGGAGCAGGCTAGGATCCACATAGTCCATTGTCTCTTGGAGCGAAGCTCGACGGTTGTCTCTGGACTTGTCTGGACTGGATACATTACACCCCTCCCCCCTCGGTCTGCAATGCACCCACAAAGTCCTTCAGGTGGGCTGGTACCTTCCTGGTGTGGGTAGAGCGGCGAGGCTCTGGGACTGCTGCAGTTTCTACCCTGGGAGACCTTGGAGGCAACCTGGCCGGGAGAGGCGCCAGGGGCGGCAGTGCCAGCGTTCCCGGGGCTCCTGAAGAGGAGTCTCGGGTTCAACCAAGGGTAGAGTCTGGGGGTCCGCCACTGGGAGTTGGGCTTGGGGTGAGGTCTCTGGAACCTCGGCCATGTCCAAGTCCTTGGGGTCCAATGGCATCGTCCGGCGGCGTAGCTGGTCGATGTGCCGGTGTAGGACTTCACTGTCCTCACAAGAGACCTCATACGTTCTGGGGCCCTTAACTCATATGACTTGTGCCGGGATCCTGGTGGGCCCCCAGGCGTAGTTCCGTGCGTACACGGGATCTTCCAGAAAGAAACCCCTGGCTGCCTCGTGCGTCTCCATGCCCAGTGCCTCTGCCAGTGCCCGGTTGGGATGCAGCCAATCCAACCGGGTTGTCAGGCGGCGGCCAAGAAGTAGCTCTGCCAGACTACGCCCCATAGTGGTGTGAGGCGCCGTTCGCTGGCTGAAAAGGAAAGCCGCCAGTTTATAATCCCAGTCTGGGGAGTCCAAGCAGCGGAGGGCGTCCTTTGTGGTACTGACCATGTGCTTGGCCTGGCTGTTGGTGGCAGGGTGGAACGGGGCAGCCCGGACGTGGTGGATCCCATAGTAGCTCATGAATTCCTGGAACTCCGCTGATGTGAATGCCATCCCGTTGTCCGTGACCAGTGTGTTGGGGATTCCCTGGGTGCTGAAGATCCACCACATCGCCCGGATGGCCGCCTTCGAGGAGGTGAAGGGCACGGAAACTACCTCCAGCCACTTGCTGAAGGAATCCACCAGGATAAAGAAGAGTTGCCCCTGGAACGGTCCCGCAAAGTCCAAGTGTAGCCGGGACCAGGGGCGGTGGGAAGATTCCCAGGCCCGTTCTGGGGCTTGGGGAGGCTCGGGCCAGGATGCTTGGCAGGGGTTGCACCGCTTCACCACGTCGTCTATGTCCCAGTCCAACCTCAGCCACCAAATGTAGCTCCGGGCCAAGGCTTTCATGCGTACCACCCCGGAGTGCATTTCGTGAAGGGCAGTGAGGACCCGCTCCTGTAGGGGTTTGGGGATGACCACCCTACTACCCCACATGACACAGCCCCGGTGGATGGACAGCTTGTCCTTCTGGGAAGCAAAGGGCATTACGTCAGGGTCTCCTTTGGCCGTGGGCCACCCCCTCACCACCCAGTCCAAGACCCAGCAAAGTACCTTGTCCTTGGAGGTGCCATGAGCCACCTCCGCGACATGGACCAGCCGATCCAGGAGAGACTCCAGGAGAGTGATCTGGTGGGCGGGAGCCAGATCCGGGTCACAGACTGGCAGCAGCAGGCGACTCAGGGCATCCACATGGCCCATTGCCTTACCAGGGCTATGGACGAGAGTGTAGGAGTATCCCACCAGGAAAATAGACCAGCGGAGCATCCGGGGCGAAATCATCTGGGGAGTCAGTCAGGGGCCAGGAGGCCCAGCAACGGCTTGTGGTCCATGAGGACCATGAAGGGCCGCCCGTACAGATAGTGGTGAAACCTTTTTAACCCCGCCACCATCGATAATCTGCGCGTAATTGCGCTCAGCCGCTGATAGAGTCCTGGACTAATACGCAACTGGGACCTCATGTATGTTGGATCCCCAAGCATCGAGAATAAATCCACGTTTTGAAGAAAAGCAAAATTTATTTCAAAGCTTTGGAAAGACACTCAAACACGTTCTTTGTTAGAACTGACTACAAACGGGTAGGGCAAACAAGATAAAGGGATTTGAACCAGGTACAGGACCAATGGGTCACTTTCCCGCTGGCGGGCGAAAGGAAACGGTTGCGCGCTCATTCCCTGAGAACCAAGCTATCTCCAGACATAATACAGGTGCAGTTCCCAGGCTCTAA
>NW_015164189.1:1434962-1450609 GCF_001447785.1 Gekko japonicus
ATCCTGTGTCCCCCTCTGTTGTAGGTAGGTTTCCCTCTGCCCCGCTCATGATCACGTCAGATTCGGGACGATAGGAAAGTTGAGAGTTCTAACAATATGTTGGATCCCCAAGCATCGAGAATAAATCCACGTTTTGAAGAAAAGCAAAATTTATTTCAAAGCTTTGGAAAGACACTCAAACACGTTCTTTGTTAGAACTGACTACAAACGGTTAGGGCAAACAAGATAAAGGGATTTGAACCAGGTACAGGACCAATGGGTCACTTTCCCGCTGGCGGGTGAAAGGAAACGGTTGCGCGCTCATTCCCTGAGAACCAAGCTATCTCCAGACATAATACAGGTGCAGTTCCCAGGCTCTAAAAGCAACAAGCTGCAGTAAAGCGTACTCCCCCAATACATCCTCCAGTTGTTTGGCTTAGGCATTACAGCATAGTAAAATACAGGCACAGAGGCAAGGGGGGGGGTGAACAACTGTACAGAGATACAAGAAACACAGAACACCATGGCAGCATGCTGACAATGGCCATCCGGCAGCCTGTGGCCCAGTACTGCTCTCACCCCGTAGGGGGAGGCATCACAGGCCAGTACCACCAGGAGCGCCTCATTGAAATGCGCCAGGACCACATTCGAGATGAGCAGGTCTTTGACCGCCTGGAACGCAGCTGGTTGTGGCGGACCCCAGACCCCAGACTTGTCCAGTAGGTGATGGAGCGGTTCCGCGACTGCAGCTTTGAGGGGCAAAAAGGAGTGGTAGAAGTTCAGGAGTCCCAAAAAGGCCTGCAGTTCAGACTTGGACGCTGAAGGCAGCGCTGGTGTGATGGCGGTCACCTTGTCCGCGGTGGGATGGATGCCCGAAGCATCGACCGCAAAGCCCAGGAACTCGACGTGCGGCACCCCCAAGAGACATTTCTTTTCGGCTTTGGCCCAGCCGCTTCACTCTTTCTGGGGTTACTTGTACTTGCCCTCTGCTCTTCCTCAGTAGCATATTGGACACCTTCCGACCTGAGGGGCTCATCTTCCGGTGTCATATCTTTTAGCCTTTTGATACTGTTCAGGAGAGAATCCATAAATGATTGAAAATTCCTGGTGCCACTGAGACTCCGAACTGGAGGTGGTGGACCTTGAATGCCCCCCTGTGTGTTGTGATCTTTTGGGATTCGGCCATGGCGGCATCAACCAGCAGTTGTTGATACGCCTGCGCCAAGTCCAACTTGCCAAAAACCCAGGCCCCTGCCAAAGCCCCCAACACGTGGCTCACCACCGGCATCGGATAAGCATGTGCCTGCAGAGCCTTGTTTAGCATGCACTTATAGTGAGCACAAATGCGCACGTCCCCGTTGGGATTCACCGGGGTGACTATGGGGGTCTCCCACCATGCAGAAGCGACTGGTTCCAGGACCCCTTGTTCCACTAAGCAATCTAGCTCGGCCTCGATTTTTGGCTTCAGTGCTAGGGGCGGCATCCGGGCCTTGATGCGAATGGGCCACACCACCGGGTCTAGATTCAGGGAGATGGGGGGGGCAGAGAAATGTCCCAGTGTGCTGTCAAAAATGTGGGAAAATTCCGCGCACACAGCGCCAAAATCCTGTGACCTGACCTGATGGATTCCATTCAGAGAGAGTCCCAGGGCCTCAAACCACGAGAGTCCTAGCAGGCTGGAGAGAGGCCTATCCACCACCAGCAGGTCCCGGGTGCCATTAAAGTATTGGAACTGTACCTGGAAACTTGCCCCAGCCCAGCACCGCCACGGGATTCTTATTGAAGTCCCTTAACCGGAAACCCCGTGACTTTTGCAGGGGCAGGCCCCCCTTTGGACACAGCGTGTGGAGTGTATCCATGGAGATAATGGAGTAGGCGATCTCCCTGCTGCAGGGGGATCCCTCTATAAGGACCTTGACATGCATCTTATTGGGGCCATCGGGGGGCAAGTTACAGACCTGGTGTTGTGGGAAGTGGGCCGATATGGAGTGGAGGTTGCTGGGCGGCTCCAGCGTGGTCTGGTGCGCAGACGACTTCTGGCAGGGTCCTTTGGAGCGGCAAACCCGGGAGATGTGCCCCAATTTGTTGCAGGTCCGGCAGACGGCATTTCGGAAATGGCACAACCGGCGCTCGTGGTCTTCCCCACAGGTGGCGCATGGAGCCGAAGTGGTCGAAGCCTTGCTCATTTTGGAGGACGATTGATGTGGGCACTGGGATGTCTGCTGGTAGACCTGTAGTACCTCCTCCTCGTCCGAGGCGTCGGAACCGACAGTCGCTTGGGTGCAATGTACCGCCCGGTCTGGATGGGCCTTCTCGTAAGCAGTGGTCTCCCGAATCGCTCTATCCAGGTCCAGGTCGTCCTGGCTGACCAGCCTCCTGCGGAGCTTGGGCTCCCTCAGCCCCACAAGGAACTGGTTTAGCAAGGTGTCCACTAGGTGGGGAAAGGAACAATTGATGGCCGCTCATCTGAGCCTGGCCAAGAACTTGGAGGCGGGCTTGTCCAGCCCTTGGACCCGCGCAAAAAAGTCCATGTGCTCGGCAAACTTTGTGGGCTTTGGTGAAAGGTGGTTGGTCAGCGCCTTCACCAGCACGGGGCAGGGTTCTTCCTTGGTCTGCTTAGGAGCTATGAGGTCCTTGAGTAGCAAGACTGTGTCCATACCGCACAACCGAAGGAGATGGGCTTTTTTCTTCCCTTGGTCCACAATGTCGTTGCAGTCGAAGTAGTTCTCCAGGATCTTGAGCCAGGTCTCCCATTGTGTGGGGCGGGAGATATCAAAGACAGCGATGCTTTCCTGGGTGGTTGCCATCTTACTGCTACACATGGAGTGACAGCGGGAACGGTGGGAATCAGCGAGCGTAGCGGAGGAGCGGCGCGGTGCTGTCTCGTAGTCAGCGATGCGGTGCTCGGAGTTGGGGAACGGTGCGAAGAGCAGCCCCTTCAATGGCAAGGCGACTCCAGTGATGTCCCGGAATGTGGTCTCTGTTCAGATGGAGCGGTGCGGTGCTGCTCTCAGGGTCAGCGGCACGATGCTCAGAACTCGGGAGCAGTGCGGGGAGTGGTGCGGGAGCGGTGCGGGGAGCGGCGCTTCTCGAAGATGCTCGATGCTGGCGGCGGTGGCAAATTCGGCGTGGTGGCTCATGGTGATGTCCGCAACGTGGTCTCTGTTCAGAGGAAGATGAATCCCACCTTTGTCGCCAGTGAAAAGTACGCAAACGGAGAGTGATTTCAGCAAAGGGTACTTTATTCGATCAGGAACAAGACGACTTTGGCTGGCTTGCAGGCCAGCTTATATCCCCTGAGAAACAGCCACCCAAAACACACCCCTACTTCCCAATAGGTTATTTACAGTGGCTGAGAGTCCCATAGGCTCTCGGCCGGGAACCTAGCCCCCTGATTGGAGTGGGCTAGGATCCACATAGTCCATTGTCTCTTGGAGCAAAGCTCGATGGTTGTTTCTGGACTTGTCTGGACTTGTCTGGACTGGATACATTACAGGGGTACTCATGTTAGTTTGTTAAAGCAAAACCAACAAAGAATTGGGGGCCCTTTAACGACTATCAGATATATTTGAGACATAAGCATTTGTACATTCAGGTAAGGTTGCCAGAAAAGAAGAACACAGCTTATGTAAAGAGATATAAATATAATGTAAGGATATATAAGTTGAATTGATATCATTTAAACATTAGATGATGTTATATACAATTCATGTACTTTTTGGTTGTAAGTAATATAGTTCTTCAAATAATTTTTTTTTAAAGGTAGGGTTGCCAGACTCAGATAGAGTTGGAAAGTTCCTGGAGATTTTGGGGGTGGAGCCTGAGGAGGGCAAGTTTGGGGGAGGGGCATCAATGAGGTATAATGCCATAGTCCACCTTCCAAAGCAGCCATTTTCTCTAGGAGAGTGGACCTGTGTTTGGAGATCAGCTGAAATGAAGCTTTGGCCTTTTCTTTAGTTCTGAAAACTGTTAAGTACGAGACTCAATACAGCTAGTGAACAGTGAATCAGCTTTATTTAACGAAGTCAGAAGAAATTGGAACGAGAAAAAGAATGAGACAAAAACATAGAGCGACAAGCTCTCTTTTAAACAGTCTGGGCTTAGGTAGCCATGCTCACATGCCAGCGAACAACCAATAACAATTTACAAATAAGGTCCAATCAGAGTGCTTCCCTCCTGAACCTTGCGCAGCTCTGATTGATCTATTTACAATCCTTGTTCAGACTCAAGCTTAACATGGAGGAATTTCACATTACCCCTTTTAACCCATTTTGAAGCCGTTTTTGATCCGTCATGGAGTAAACCGGTATAGGGCTGCCATTTCACACATGGCTTTCCCCTTCCGGTAAAGAGCTGGATCTGAAGCAGTTTGCCACCGCTTTTTCCTGCTTTTCCCCCGCCGTTATCCCACTTTTCCCCTGCCGTTATCGCCCACGTGGGTTTTTTTTTAATGTTCGCTTTATAGCACTATAGCACTATAACAAAACACTCCAGGCATTCCAATGGCGGTGATATACTGCTGTTCCATTATAGCGTTATAGCGCTATAACGCTATAAAGCGAACGTTCCACACACAAAAAAAGCCGGAGATCGACCGCACGGGTGAAAAATGGCAGGGGAAAGCGCATCGGAACTGGGAGAGGAAACTGAAGACTACTTGGAAGCGGTTGACAGGTAAAATGCTTCAACCCCATTTCCTGAACGGGACAGAAGCGTTTATGTCTGAAATTACAAATATATTCCGGTAGGGAACCGGTTCTAAAACGGTTCTGTCTGAAATGACAGACCAGAAACCATTTGGGAACTGTTTCTCTTCCAGATTATATTGTCTGTCTGAAATTCCTCATGGTTTTCAATACACAACAAAAACATTTTGTGGATGGTGCAGAAACAGTCAATTAGTTCTAATATTTCACAATGCCTGTTATTTACTGGTATTGTATATAAGCACATTGTTGGAACATGCTTTAGCTCTGTTCCACTTTTTAAAATAAATTGTTGACCTCACAGGAACAGGACCATTTATGGAGAGGGTGCTCTGCTACTGTCTTCATTATAGGTTATGGCATACCACCCCAAAGACTGTGAAGAACTCTTTTTGTCCATTCACTTAAGTTCTTGCAGTGCCTGATTAAATTAGCGATTGAGCAGATAGTCTGCCGTTTGGTGACTGAGAGGCCTGATTGTGGATTATATTTACAGGCCACAGTCGCTTGCCAAGTGGAGCCCTTTGTTTTGAAGCGCCTGGAAGGTCTCTTCTGATCGTGATGCAGTCCAGTGTATTTCATAGACAAGTTCTAGCTAGTACGTCAACATTTCAGGCAGGCATAGTTCAGCAAAATAGTTTCAAGTTTCAACAGCGACTACAGCATGGGGGGTTGGATAATCCACATCTGGTGTTTGTGGAGGCCTGAACTCTGAAAAGCCAGCACTGTGTCGGCCAGGGCACCACAACCCCTCCGTGTTAATGAGGCTTCAAAAATACAATAATTTATTTTAGTGTCAGAATCAGAGACGGAGCTTGTCAGAGTTAATGTGAGTACGGCTCTTCTGACTTTGAAGCCAGGAGGCATATTGAGGTCAGGGCTGGGGAAAGACAGTCAGAAAGGGTTAGGAGTGGAGCTTGGCAGCCTCACCAGACACTTTCCAGGGCACTGCTTGCTGGTGCCTTCTGCCGGGTGAGATAACCAATGGTCTTTCAGCTGCAGTCCGCTCTTTCTCAAGGGAAATGGACAGCGGAAGACTATTCAGTTTGACGGTTTATCGTTCAGAGATTCCGATGTGAACTGTAGCAAGTGGAATTATTTGAGACAAGAACCCTATTCAGGCTTTCGTTTATGTAGAAACGAGACATTGGGAGTGGAAGGCCTGGGACTGTGTCTGCTGAACCCACCCATGACCTCCGTGTACTCACGCATTCCATTGGCAAACATGCACCCATCGAACAATACAGATTACACACGATAAAAGAATTTGCACGTGGTCAGATGTGTGCAGACCTTTTCAAGTGCTACATTTGGGGGAAATCCACCCATGCATACTAAGAGCACATGATATAGCTGCAATGCTCCTGTTATGTAGTAATCATAATTATCATATGACATTGTGTGTAATATAGCCAGGAGATCCTAAGATTGCCTGGCAACCTTAAGTCCTAGCTCTTTTAGTGTCACCCGTCTATTTACTGACCACCGGCAACTGACCCTTAATTCACTACACCATTGGGCCAGAACTTTATACCCAAGTGACACTGTTTCAAGCTGTACCCATTGTTTTAATTGTTATAATATTTTATCATGTTTTAAACTGAAATTGCATTTATTATAATATTGTTACCTGCCCTGAACCTGTCTGCAGGATGGGCGGGATATAAATGCAAATAATAAATAAATAAATAGACTTATTTTGGGGCTGAGAGAGCTCTGAAAGAGCTAGGACTGTCCTGAGGTCACCCAGCTGGCTTCATGTAGCGGCAATGCTATGTACCATCATCAGAGGGCATCAGTGCAATGGTATAATGTCTGAATTTAACCAAATCCTAAGCAACTGTTGGCTTCCACCTATGTTTATTTCTCAGATTTAGAAATGCAATGCTAAACACTGTTCTAAAGCAATTTGGTGTACTGGTTAAGAGCACAGACTCTAATTTGGGAGAACTGGGTTTGATTCTCCACTCCTCCACGTGCAGTTGCTGGTGTAACCTTGGGTCAGTCACAAGTTCTCTCAGAGTTGTTCTCTCAAGGGCAGTGCTCGAAAGAGCTCTCTCAGCCCCACCTACCTCACAGTGTCTGTTGTGGAGAGAGGAAGAGGAGAAAATTGTAAACTTCTCTGAGACTCCGAGTAAAGGGTGGGTTATAAATCCAATTTCTTCTCCCCCTCCTCCTCCTCCCCCTCCTCCTCCTCAATAGGGTGTAAACTATGCTTAGAATTATTTGGAATACTGTGTGCAGTTCTGGTCACCACACCTTAAAAAGAATATTATAGCTTTGGAAAAAGTGCAGAAAAGGGCAACTTGAATGATAAAAGGGTTGGAAAGGTTAAAGTGCTTAGGGCTCTTTAGCTTGGAGAAACGACGACCGAGGGGTGACACGATCGAGGTTTATAAGATTATGCATGGGATAGAGCAGATAGAGAAAGAGGTACTTTTCTCCCTTTCTCACAATATAAGAACTCGTGGGCACTCCATGAAATTGCTGAGTGGTCGGGTTAGAACGGATAAAAGGAAGTACTTCTTCACTCAAAGAGTAACACATGGAATTCACTGCCACGGGAAGTGGTGGCGGCTACAACTATGGATGGCTTCAAAAGGGAATTAGATAAGCATATGGAGCAGAGGTCCATCAGTGGATATTAGCCACAAGGTATAGATAGGGGCTCTGAGGCAAGTTATTCCCCCCCCCAAGCACCAGTATTCTTGGTGCTTGGGGGTGGGGTCAACAGTGGGAGGGCTTCTAGTGTCCTGGCTCCACTGGTGCACCTTCTGATGGCATCTGGTATCTCTGGCCACTGTGTGACACAGAGTGTTGGACAGGATGGGCCTTTGGCCTGATTCAACATTGGCGTCTCTTATGTTCTTATGCTTTCAGTATAAAAAAGTCCAGCGGCACCTTTAAGACCAAAAAAGTTTTATTCAAGGTGTAAGCTTTTGTGTGCAGGCACACTTCCTCAGATACACTGAAATAGAAATTACCAGTCCATACCAGTCACCTCCATGCTTGAGAGGATATGGATGGAGTGTAACAGCATGGTCTCAGTTAACTACTCTCAGCATTCTTCAATTAAGGATACATCTGCCCATCAGTCTCCAATTCTGACATATTTATTTCCTTCACTATGTTTCCCCCTTGGAATTAAACCCAAACAAATAGTAACCATATAAACTAAACTTGTTAGTTCTGTTTGGTCCTTGAATCTAAAACACCTTAATTATGCTGTATGCTAATTTGCTGCTCACCCTTACCTGTACGTTTGGACTGGTAACTTCCATTTCACTGTATCTGAAGAAGTGTGCCTGCACAGAAAAGCTTATACCTTGAATAAAACTTTGTTGGTCTTAAAGGTGCCACTGGAGTCTGACTTTGTTCTGCTGCTTCAGACCAACACGGCTGACCATCTGGATCTAACTTCCTTTTTCAGTCTGTCCATCTGTCTGTCTGCTTAGGGTGGTCAGCATGATTCTTTCCTCCTTCATTTTATTCTCACAACAACTATGTGAGGAAAATCAGGTTGAAAGAGAGTGACTGACCCGAGGTCACCCAAAACTTCATAGCTGAGTAGAGATTTGAACCCAGGATTCCCTCCCAAGTCATACTCTACACCACACACAGTCTTTCCTGATTTATAACATAGGAAGTGACTTTTACTTTAGTGGTAACTTTCTTCAACAAATGTAGAATTAGCACAGAGGATTATTTTATTTTAATGATGACTGGATTCCCAGTGGGAACCCAGCTTGAAACTAATGCCTACTGTGTGCTGTAGCCTAAAGGATGGTATGAATAGATAGTCTGCCCAGTTTCTGCAATCAAAGGGGCTTCTGTAGTTTTTATCCCTGTGGAATGCAGATTGAAAAATGTGCAGACCAGAATGGTTTGATGTACTGTATCATTAACCACCTTATAAGATTTCTTCAAGTGAAGGGCCACCAGCTTGCTGCTAAAGGACTAAGAAACCTGATTCATCCTTTCTCCTTACAGGGTTTTCCTCCTCCTTACCAATGTTTGATATTTTACTGTTCCCTTATGATCACCCTCAAGCAGAAAACAACAATGAAAATAACAGGTTTTCTTTCTATAAGAAGACATCAGCAATGGGGCAATTCACCAGCCAAAAGTTACCTTACTAGTGCCATTCATGAGACATACAGCCCAGACTTTGTGCAACATGCAGGGGTGTACAAAAATGGCTTTTCCTTGAATGTTCTAGAATAAGATAGGCTGCGGTCAGATGACAGAAGCTGGCGCTGTCTGGCCGCGCCTCTAATTTATCTGGTACTATTTGTTCTGGAGAGTTTTGTCCAAATACACCACCCTTATCTCGCCTTACTGCACACTCACCCCATGGTCAACTGTTTAGAGTACTGCTGCGGTAAGCATGGAGCAGGCATCAGGTGGCATTTTTTTTAAAAAAAAATCCCTTTTGCACTTGCACAGAAGCACTAATTCACCATCAGGCAGTGATTCACAACTTAAGTGCGAATATGCGCTTATGTGCACATTGCTAACTGAGTTATAAAATGATGGCCACGGAGTGGAAGCTTCAGATTTCTGAAACAGCTTGAATGCACAACAGAGTGATAAGACATTTGGATACACATAGTAAACCTGGTAGGTTCAGTAAATACTGGACTTTATCTGGTGTCGGGAAAGTTGGGGGTAAGCACGGGGGACTGGCGACTGCAGGACGGGATACAGATGTTGCTGTCTGAATGAGCAATTTAAATCCATTGGTGAGAAGTAATGAAAACGGATCAAAATGCTCATCTATCTGCACCCTAAGTGTGCAGGTAAATATTCTGTGTGTCGAACTGGTTTGGCCAGTGATGAAAGTTCAGAAAGAAACCTTTTGGGGAGGCTTAAATACAGACTTTGGGGATATGTGTGTGAAAGGTTATGAATTTTCCTCCCTGCCCCCCCTTCATCGTGGCTATTTGGGCAGTGGTCCTGCCCTCACTCTGTCTTACTTTGGTTAAATAATAGATCTCCCTGCTAAAAGTGACCCTTTCAACACACATTCTCTGCCCAAAAGCAAATTTATTGGAATGAGCAACTGTGTGTCAAAAACCTATTCTGCCACACAATAAAATGGATGCCTAGCCTTGTTCCTCATGGTCAGTTCAAAAGACTGGCTGTTCCATGTACATGCCATGTTAATTAACAGGATGAACGTGCCACGTTGATTAGCAGGAGACTAGTATGAAAGATTACTAGATGCAAAATACTTGAATCTGTTTGAAATTCTAGCAAGATTTTGTTTCAACACCCCTCCCCTGTTCTGATTCTTAGAAAGTGTCAGTTTTGTGGAGTTACAAAGTTAGGGGTGCCATGTCAGATTTTTGGGGGCAGGGATGACAAGATTCTCAGCGAGGTGTTTCAAGGCCCACTTGCAATAAATGTTCTTAGGATCGGACTGGAAGTCATGGCTAACTGATTAGATTGGGACCTTTTAAGAGCATTTGTTATGGCTACTTTGTTACAGACCAAGATAAACATCCAAATAATGTCCCATTCCCTCCCTAAATGCAGGAAAATACTTGCACAGTCATTCCTTCTCATTTGTACACACGCACACACGCACACGCACACACTGTCAACTCACAGTTGTCAGCTCACAGCTTACTTATGGTGACCCCTTATGGGGTTTTGCCATTGCTGACCTCTCCATTGCAACCCTAGTTTTCCATGGTTGGTCTCCCATCCAAATACTGGCCAGGGCTGACCCTGCTTAGCTTCCTAGATCTGAAGAGATCAGGCTAGCCTGGGCTATCCAGGTCAGGGCTTGGGTATATATAGCCTATGTAAATAATTATGGACCATGGTTATAGGAAAACCCTTGCAAGGGAACATTCTCCATTGCCCATTGAAGACCCTGTGGTTCATACTCCCTCTAAAGTGTAGAGTCTTGTGAGCAAAAATTAAAGTTGTGAGTGAGCAATTTGGCTACTGCATAAACTAGTTTGCTCTGGAGCCATCCTTCCTGAGCTCAGACAAAATTGTGTGAGCTGGAGGCTAAAAGACTGTGAGCTAGCTCACATTAACTCAGCTTAGAGGGACCATTGGTTCCAAGTGATCCTTAGGTTGGTATGCTTGTCTTTTCTTTGTCCCCTCCCCCCCAGATCTGGAGTTTTCCTTTTACTGATTTTAAAGAAAATATTACAAACAATAACTTAGAAGACAATAGAGGTCATGAACAAATAATGAATCAAACAAGCATAAAGGGAAAATAGAGTGGAAATATAAATGTAGTTAAGAACTTGGTCATACAGCAAACGTGGGTATAAAAATGTAGATGACTAAACTAATATGTGTGCAAAGAAATAACAATCCGCACTAAATTAAAATCTGATGCTCAGTAGGTCTAAATTGCCTTTACTGCTCTGGGTGTTTCATTTAAATGCCTCAGAGACATCAGGTATGAGTGCTGAGATAAAGAAAACATTATTATTATGGATTTCTGGGGGCCAATAAACAAAACTTTCTCAACTCCCTGGTCTCCTATTTCTTTCCCTGTGTTTGGCATAGTGAACCAAATTTATCACTTTTCAGATGTTTATGGCTGGAAGTGTTTTGAAAAACAACAGGCTTAAAATGTGCCTTAAATAGAGTTGAAACTGGCCTTCTGATATTGAATGGAACTAGTAAGGAAAATGAAGATTATTACCTACTTTAGTAATCTGCCAGAATCTAGAGTTAATTTTTTTCTTCTGCATGTGATTTCAGATGCATTTCCATGTGTGAATCCTGCCTTCTGTGTGTGGGAGCCTGGGGTAGGGTTATCAGCCTCCAGGTGTGTCCTGGGGACCCCCCAGAATTACAGCTGATCTCCAGACTACAGAGATCGGTTCTGCTGAAGAAAATGGCCGTTTTGCAGGGTGAACTCTATGGCATTATAACCTGTTGAGGTCCCTCCACTCCCCCAAACTCACCCTCCCCAGGCTCCACCCCAAAATATCTAGGAATTTCCCAACTCAGAGTTGGCAACCGTAGGGAAGGGACACGGCAGGTGCACTATTGTGTTGATGGTGTAAAGAATGCCCCAGAAACAATGTCACAGTGATTTCGGCTCATTCCACCATGCCAACCTAATAAGCAGCAGTGAGGGTCAGGGACTGCTACCAAGAGGTCTCCCAGTATAGCAGGAGATGTGGCTGCCCTGTTGACAGACCTATAACTGAGGAGGGACAGTGGGGCAGCAACACTGGCACACCTCCCAAAGGTCTTCCTGTCAGCTGCTTCCTAGGAATGCTGTGATGCTCAGCTGGCACAGGCACTTCTCTCTTGCTCAGCAACAGCACAGGCATGGCTATTTGAGTGTGGGATGGATGGAAGTTTGGATGGGAGGGCAGAAATGATGCTATTGCTATGGTGATGTAGGCACAACTGGCCAGGTGCTGGTTCACAGTCTGAAGAAGGCTGCCTCTAGCAGGCTGCCTCAGAGTTCAAGGAGTGGTGCTCTCTTGCCTACAGTAGTAACCCACTGTAGCTGCACTGTTCCATGTCTCCTTCATGGAACAGTGCAGGTCCCCTTGTTGATCTGGCTGGGGGATTTGGTGGGTGTTTTGGGGGTGGGCAGGAATGTCGTATGATGCCTCCGATGTGATGATGTCACTTCTAGGTGACATCATTGTGTCGGGGACGCCCTGGTATTTGGGCAAAACTCTTTTTTCCACTCTCAAACCATAGAGTTTGCCCAAATACCAGAGCGTCCCTGCATGATGATCCCAATGTGATGATGTCACTTCCAGGTGATGTCATCATGTCGGGGACATTGTGTGGTGACATCCCTTTTCAGGGGCAGGGTTTCCGCCACTGGCCAGCTGGTCCGTGGCAGAGAAAAGCCCTGAAATTGGTTAGATCAATTAAGCAGTTAGATCATTTCCCCCCAAATATTCTTTCCCTCAGCCATTTCCCCCAAATATTCTTTCCCTCAACCATAAAAAAGAATTGAGGTTTTACAAGGGTTATCAACCATAAAATGGGTCCTGAAGCCCTCCTGGAATAACAACTGATCTTTGGACTACAGAGATCAGTTCCCCCAGAGGAAATGGCAGCTTTGGAGTACAAATGGATGTTCTAGGACTTCCACTTCTCCTATGGTATACCTGTGAAGACACTAAAGGCCAGAGGCCAGTTGGGGATTGAGACAGGATGGGACTGCTGTTGACTGGTGTCTTCCTAGGAGTCTTCCGTGAATTTTTCTCATTAACACCAAGAACAACCTGAAGAGGATTTTGAGAGGTCTTTTAGACTGAGTGGAACATAGTTGTTGGTGGTGGAAATTGCTGTCAAATGGCAGACAACTTATGGCAACCCCATATAGTTTTTAAGGCAAGAGATGTTCAGAGGTGGTTTGCTATTGCTTGCCTCTGTACAGTGATCCTTGAATTCCTTGGTGGTTTCCCATCCAAGCACTAGCCAGGGCAGACCCCTGCTTAGCTTCTGAAATCCGACAAGATTGGGCCATCCAGGTGAGGCCAACAAACAGTTACCCCAGCACAAATATTTAGGTTCAAAGGATTAGTAATGGCATATAGGACTTATGCATACAGAAGCCTACAAGTGATGTGAGGTGGATGAAAAAGGCAAGAGGAAGTGATTTGAGGCAGGATATTTACATTTTTAATTTGACTTTAGGTAAAAGGAAATGACTTCACAGGAAGGGGAAGAGTTGAAGAAGCCGATCTCTGACCTAGATGTAACACAGTGACATCGCATCCCCCCTCTCAAACTCTGCCCTCTCCAGGTACCGCCCCCAAATCTCCAGGAATTTCCCTACCTAGAGTTGGCAACTCTAGATTTTGTGTGTGAACTATGTTTGGGCAACTGTGTGAAACAATGGCTGAACCTTTGGCACATTTTAATAACTGGAACAATTAGTGTTTTAGTTTTTTCTTTGGGTATTAATTCTGTTATAATCTTGAAGTATATCTGTAGCTGAAGTCCCCGTCCCCCAAATGCCATGTTTCAAGTTGAACATCATTGTTAGATCGCCGCTAACAAAGGTCCGGAGAGTGATTTCAGCAAAGTGATTCAGCTTTATTGAAGTAACGAACAAGCACTTAAACGCATTCATAACCAGAACAGTTTAACATAGGGAGCTAGGCTCCTTTTAAACTTTCCCGGCTAACATAGCCACGCCTATTTACACTTAACAACCAATGAGGTTGTGCGGATAAGGACCAATGAAAGTTCTTCCCGCTCAGGGAACAGTTCCGCTGTGATTGGTCGCCATTCAGAAGCGACCAATAGGGTGTTAGTGCTGAGGGAGCCTTGGCTGGCTCGAAGCTTAACATGGGAGGTGCATTAGATGATTCATGTAATACTTTCAATACATTACAATTCCTCCCCCCTAAGTTAAGACAACACCATTCTGTTGTAGCATAATTTCACCGGTTACATACATTAGTCATTAATATACAAATCATTGCAGTCATAATCTCCCAGGTACAGGGGCACTCTTCTTACACGCTGAGACCTGCGGATGGGTGCAGGCTCGGTGGGCACAATTAGCTGTGGGTCACCTCTGGGCTCTGTAACGACTGGGTCAGGCACGTTAACTTCTGGGGTTGTGGCACTGAAACTAGGGGTCTGCCCTGCTTCGGGGACAAAGCTGGGCACTTCTGTATCACCTCCGTCTCTGGAGGTCTGAGATCAAAGTTAGGGGACTCATCTGTAGGAGAGTCAGCACTGTCCTTCGCCCAACGTCTCCTCAGCTGGTCAATGTTGTGCCGCCATTTTCTACCATCGGCTAGCTGTACCACATACATACGTGTGCCTATACTCTCGCACACCTCCCCGGGGGCCCAGGAAAGAATGCCCTGCAGCATAATTACAGGTGAACACTTTGTCTCCGGCCTCAAACATGCGCACCTTCGTTTGTGAACCTCCTGCTGCTCGTTTAGGTCCGGGTGCAACCGGTTTAAACGAGTTGTTAGACGCCTACCCATAAGTAATTCAGCCGGACTATGACCCGTTGCACTACAGGGGGTGGACTGCTGCCGCAAGAGGAAAGACCCCAATCGTACACTCCAATCCCCCTCAGTTAACCTTCCCAGGGCTTCTTTGGCCGTGCGGACCATTCTCTCTGCCTGACCATTTGAAGCTGGATGAAACAGGGCAGAGGTGATTTGGCGAATGCCATTGTTGGCTAAAAATTGTTGAAATTCCTCTGAGACAAACCGAGGGCCATTGTCACTGACCAGTATGTCCGGCAGCCCGTGGGTTGCGAAAAGCCGGCGTAGCGCATGAATGACCGCGATAGAAGTGGTCGAATGCATTTGCACCACTTCCAGCCATTTAGACCAGGCATCAACTACAATGAGGAACATTTGTCCCTGTACTGGGCCAGCAAAATCCACGTGAAGTCTTGACCATGGCTTACCAGTGGACTCCCACTTTTGCGGTGGAGCTGGTGGAGGTTCTGGCCTGCTTTGTTGGCATTGAGTGCAAACCTGTGCCCACTCTTCAATTTCTTTATCAAGTTTGGGCCACCAAATACACCCTCTTGCTAGGGCCTTCATGTGCACCATCCCCGGGTGCCCCTCATGTAAGGATTCCAAAACCCTTCGTCTAAGCTTGTCCGGAACTACTACTCTGTTTCCCCAAAGTACGCAACCTTTGGAAATTGAAATTTCCGCTTGGCGAGCTTTGTATGGCTGGAACTCGGGTTCCACACTCCCCACTGGCCACCCCCTCCACACCCAGTTGAGGACACGGGACAATATGCTATCTTTTGCAGTTTGTGCAGCTTTGTCCCTTGAAGAGACTGGTGCCTGGGGAAGTTCATCTATGGCCAAGACTTCACATGCCGGGGCTGGGTCTGTTCCTTGGTTAGGTAAGGGACAGCGGCTGAGTGCGTCAGCATGCCCTATGGCCTTTCCCGGCCAGTGTTCCAGATCAAAATCGTATGCCTGCAAAAACAACGCCCATCTAAGCATTCTTGGGGACATG
>NW_015164189.1:1450705-1457848 GCF_001447785.1 Gekko japonicus
TATAAATTAAACAAGGTTACATTTCTCACACTACAGTTCAAGCTAGCCCAAGCATCAAGCCTCCTAACATCAACCACCTGCTCTCTTGCTGATAAGGTTGCTGCACAGCTCAGTAAGTGTATACAGAAAGGAATGTAAATACCATGAAGCACGGGAAGCGGAGAGTGGACATGCGCATTGGGGTACACAGGTCAGGGTAACAGAACACAATACATAAGCCTGGAAAATACAATTGGCAGCTTGCTGACACCGGGGCTGGGTCTGTTCCTTGGTTAGGTAAGGGACAGCGGCTGAGTGCGTCAGCATGCCCTATAGCCTTACCCGGCCGGTGTTCCAGATCAAAATCGTAAGCCTGCAAAAACAGCGCCCACCTAAGCATCCTAGGGGACATGATGTTTGGCAGCTGCTTATCGGGCGCAAAAATCCCCAGTAGCGGCTTGTGGTCTGTGACCAACACAAATTTCCTGCCAAAAACAAAATCGTGGAACTTTTTGACAGCCGCTACTAAAGCCAGACCTTCCTTGTCTATCTGGGCATAGTTCCGCTCCGCCTCAGATAGAGACCGTGAATAGAAAGCGATAGGCGCCTCGCTTCCATTTGGCATCAGATGGCTCAAAACGGCGCCTATTCCAAAAGGCGAGGCGTCAGCAGCCAAAATCAGGAGCTTTTGCTCATCATAATGAGTCAAAACGGCGTCGGATGTTAATAATGCCTTAACTCCATCAAAAGCTCCGGAAAAGCGCGTGATAAAAATTTAGCAAACCAAGGAACGCTTGCAGCTCTTTTTTACCCGCTGGCCTGGGGGCTTTTTGAATAGCCTCCACCTTTTTGCTTGTGGGGTGTACCCCTTCTTCGTCTATGCGAAAACCCAGAAATTCCACACTGTCAACGCCCAATGTGCATTTGGAGCGTTTCACCCTTAGCCCGGCAGTCTGAAAACGTTTCAAAACCTCTTTGACACGGTCCAATAACTCCTGTTCAGACCTTCCCGCAATTAAAACGTCGTCAAAATAGGGCACTGTGCCCGGTACCCCCCTTAATAGACATTCCATCAAACCTTGGAAAATTCCTGGTGCCACGTTAACTCCGAACTGGAGCCGATTAACTTTAAAAGCCCCCCTATGGGTTACAATGGTTTGGGCTTCAGCAGCTTCTGGAATGACAGGCAACTGCTGGTACACTTGGGCCAAGTCAAGTTTGGCAAATATTTTACCTCCCCCCAGGGAAGCCAGGATATGGCTTATCACCGGAAACGGGTACGAGTGCTGCTGCAATGCCTTATTTAAAGTGCATTTATAATCTGCACATATCCGCACAGACCCGTCCGGTTTGACCGGAGTTACTATAGGGGTCTCCCACTTGCTGTGAGGCACAGGCTCCAATACCCCTTGTTCAATGAGCTTGTCGAGCTCCTTCTCGACCCAAGGCTTTATGGATATTGGCACCTTCCTATATTTCAACCTTATTGGGGTCACAGCCGGATCTAGTTTGAATGAGATTGGGGGACCGTTGTACCCTCCCAACCCGTTTCCAAACACTGCAGGGAACTCTTCATACAGCATATCCCATTTATTCTCAGACATTTTGTTAACACCATATATACCAATGCCCAACGGTTTGAACCAATCCAACCCCAAAAGGTTTACTCGGTCCCCTTCAGCAACTAAAAATGACAGTTTAGCATATTTTCCCTTATACTCAACGTTGACAGTGTCCCTTCCGGCCAACGGAATTCTTCTTCCCTGGAAATCGGACACCCGTGTGTCCACATGCTGGAGCCGCCACCGACTTAGGTTTGGGAACAGCCGCTGCCACGATGCCGAGGAGATGACAGTGACTGATGACCTGGAATCGACTTCCATGGAGTAGGGCTGGCCATCAAGGAGTGGGGTGACAGAGATCTTCCCCGTACAACTGATGCGACAAATGGTTGATGCACTGGTCAAGGTGGACGTCATCTGGCAGTTGGCCTCATGGATTGGGGATCGCTGTTTGTCTCGGGTGCTGGGTGACAAACTATTCTTCGCTGACCTGCAGACTCTTGCAAGGTGTCCACGCCATCCGCACGCCCGGCACTCGAGGTCTGAGCCCAACAGGAGTCGCGCTGATGCTTCCCGCCACATCCAGAGCAGGCTTTGCTTGCCGTAGGTTTCATTTGGGTCCGCTTGTCTCGTACCACGTTGACGTCATCGTTCGCATCATCGTTCTCTCCTTCACGACACTGGAAATGGATGTGTTGCTCCGTTACAACCTGGCGCTGCCGGACTTCTTTCGTGGATCTGTCAGCTGCCTCTGCTGCAACAGCCTCTTGGTAGACCACGGCCCAGGTCAGGGTCGTTCATTCAAACAGCTTCTGTTGCAGCTTTTTGTCCCGCAGGCCGCACACGAGCCGGTCTCTGAGGGCCTCCTCAACGTCAGTGAAGTTGCACGGCTGTGCTGCTTTGCGAAGAGCCGCCACAAACTCTGCAATGGATTCACTCGCTGCCTGGCTTCTCTTATAGAATGCGTGCCGGCAGGTGATCTCTGAAGGCTGAGGGGAGAAATAGGCTTTCAGCTTCTTTGTGAGCTCCGCGAATGACACCGTCTTAATGTCGGCTGGAGCTACCAACGACCTGGCAATGTCGAAGGTGCCTTTCCCACAGGAACTTAGCAGGCATGCCCTCTTCTTTGCTTCCTCAGCGATGTCGTTGGCCTCTAAGTGGAACTCGAACCTCCCAGTCTTCCGATGTGGGTTCGAATGCCTCGAACTTCTGGCTATTGGCCATCCTGGTTGGCTCGTTCACCGGTGCTGGTGGTGCCGCCGCAGGAGTGACCACAGTGCTCTGTTCGTTTTCTTCCATCGTGGGGATTGTTAAGCAGGGCTGCCTACCCGCTCTAAGATCCCATCCTCGTCGCCAATTGTTAGATCGCTGCTAACAAAGGTCCGGAGAGTGATTTCAGCAAAGTGATTCAGCTTTATTGAAGTAACGAACAAGCACTTAAATGCATTCATAACCAGAACAGTTTAACATAGGGAACTAGGCTCCTTTTAAACATTCCCGGCTAACATAGCCACGCCTATTTACACTTAACAACCAATGAGGTTGTGCGGATAAGGACCAATGAAAGTTCTTCCCGCTCAGGGAACAGTTCCACTGTGATTGGTCGCCATTCAGGAGCGACCAATAGGGTGTTAGTGCTGAGGGAGCCTTGGCTGGCTCGAAGCTTAACATGGGAGGGGAATTAGACGATTCATGTAATACTTTCAATACATTACAATCATGAGTACACAAAGCTGTCATATGGAGTAAGACCATTGGTCTATCCAGGTCAATAGTATCTCCTCTGTCAGTAACTTTCCAGGGTCTCAGTTGGAGGGTTTTCACATGATCTACTACCTGATCTTTTTAACTGGAAGAGAAGAAGAGATTGGATTTATACCTCGCCCTTCACTTGGAGTCTCAGAGTGGCTTACAGTCTCCTTTCCCGTCTATTCCCCACAACAGAAACCCTGTGAGGGAGGTGGGGTTGAGAGAGCTCTTTCAAGAACTGCTTGTGAGAGAGCAGCTCTGAAAGAACTTGTGACTGATCCAAGGTCACACCAACAGCTGCATGAAACCCAGTTCTCCCAGATTAGAGTCCGCACTCCTAACCACCACACCAGACTGGCTCCTAGCCACTACACCAAACTATGCTCCTAACCACAACATCAGACTGGAAATACCAGGGATGGAGACCCCCTGCATGTGAAGCAGAGGCCATCCTTCGGAGCCACAGCCCCTCCCTATGAAAGTTCCTCCTGCTTCAGAAAGGTGAAACCATGGGACTCACTAGCCAGTGTCTTAGCATGGCCCTGTACAGCAGGGCCCGCCAACCTTATGTGGGCACCTTTGGAATTCTGACCAGCATAGTGGGTGCAGCCACAAAATGGCTCCTGTAGGAGGCAGAGCCAGCCACAATATGGCCACTGCAGCTTACTTTCAACTGCACAGTGAAGATCCTTGTGCTGTGGTGGTACTGGTCGGTGCTGCCAAAGTGACATTCTAAAGAATCTGCACAGCCAATCAAATCTCCAATGGCCAATCAGAAGCCTTGCTGGGAAGAAGCCCCAGCTGGCCCCACCCACTGTCTAAAAACACTTGTCAGGCACCAGAAAAGGTGTTGCCGGGCACTGTGGTAACCCCAGGCACCATGTTAGGGACCCCTGCTGTACACTGATACGGTCTACTGAAGTCTACTGGATGTATCCGCTGGCCTTGAATCTGTGCATTTTGACTGTATACGGCTGCACCCACACCTCATTGGTTACTGTGCGGGTGTTGTTTGCAACTGGATTTTTCCTGCGTGGACAAGACAGTCCACGAGGTGAATAATTGCACCAATTATTGTACAATACCCAACAGTGTGTGGTTGCATCCTATGCCTGGGTCTAGCAGTATGCTCATCCAGAGGAGCAAAACTTTATGTTTGTCAGAATAAAATGAAGGGGGGGAGCATAGGAGTACACTGGGTGCCGCCATAGAAGCATCATCATAGCCCCTAGTCTAATGGGTAATAGAGTCATTAATTCTGCTGATTAACTTGGCCTTAGGGTTCATGAAAATGACATCCACCTCTTTTCCCCCCTTTCTTTTCCCCCCTTAATCTCAAAGTGTGGAACGAGGGAGCATAAAAAAGGGGGGGGAAACACCCACCCAAGCTAATTAGACAGAAACCCGGAGAAAAGAAAGCAGAGAGAGAGAGAGAGAGAGAGACAGTTTGAGCATTAATGAGTCTTGTTTGGGGAGAGGATGTGACAAGCTCTTCAAAAGCATTATTGTCAAATGTGTCACTGTTTCATAGATGGCTAGAACTACTTTTTTAGCTTCACGCTGACAGTTAATGATTTGAAACTATAAAAAGATTGAAAAGGTAAAAGGGAAAATGTCAGCCTCGACTGGGTTTTAATGAGACTGCTTCTCCCCCCCCCGCCTCCCCCTCCCCATGCAGAGCAGTCTTGGAAAGTAGCAAAAGTTCACTTCCTCTGTTTCTCTCCCCCTCACCCTTCCCTGGGCATCCTTCCTTCTCTCATAAGAAACTGTTTACAAAAGAACAGTAGGAGAGAGAAATCAAAGCTCCATCTTGTCCTAACTGCAGGAATAAAAACCTCTAAGACTGTTGACTTTGGTGAGAGATCGGTGGTGAGCAAGGGGCCCGGAGGTTGTGCAAGGTGGTGGGTGACAAAAATAAGTGGAGATTGATGGGGGGGTGACAGCAATCACTCTTGTTTGTTGTTTTGGGGACGTGCTGAGCTGGAGCCATCTTCACAGTGTGAAAATGTAACAAAGAAATCTAAAGTGATTACACAGGTTCATTTGTCAGTATCACTGCTCCAGCTATTGTTGCGTACTGCAATGAGATGACAAGGCATTTATTGCTGATGGTTGGTTATTAGTGGCATTATAGGAACCATTAACACAGTCCCAGATCCGTAGACGGGGAGAGAATCGCTTTCTGGGCTCCAATCTCAGCGGGGTATCCTTGTCATTAAATTTGGTATGCCAAAACCGACAGGGTTGATGGAACCAAATCTGAAAACGCCACACTTATCTTAAGGATGATCAGTAAGTTCCTTCCATCAAGACCTTTCAGAAAACAAAGGACATAAAATAGATATATGTGGTACAGAATAGTTCTTTTACGCTTCCTAATCATATTCTCTAGGGCATGTCTCTTTTATTGCTACAGTGTTCCTCTTGTATTGGATATTTATTTGGAATATTTATATTAGCGCCTGCTTCCTGAGCATCTCAGGATCCAAACCAACTAACAGCAATATAAAAACAAATGGATTTTTTAAAAAAACCTCAAAAGAGAGAGAGGTAAAAATGCATTGAATCCCTATTAAAAACCAACTGAAAAACGTAGGCGTAATCTTCATGGGGGTGACGGGGCCTCAGCCCTCCCCCGAAATTTTCAGGAAGGGGCTCAGCCTCCCCCAGGGGCAACTGGTTCCAGCCACCCTTGCTCCATTCTGAAACTATGTTCAGTGGCTGGGTTGGGACCGGGAGGGAGGGAGGGAAGTTAGGGCGGGGGCTTGCTTCCTCCTGGAAGTGAAGTCCCACCCTCAGCTCCCAGCAGCCCCTAGTTCTGCCGGGCTGCACGTGGAGTCTGGCTTTCCTGGTTTCCTGCGCAAGTGCACAAAGGTAGGAAGCATGCTTGCCCGGGCTCTCCCTTACTGCTGAGTCTTCGAGGCGCATTCGTTCAGCCCGCCTCTCTGCCCCCCTCACCCAGCTACCAGTAAAATCAGTGCGGACCGGGAAGGGAACTTGGCCCGGCGGACTTGCCCTGCTGAAGGGAGCGCCGAAGCTCAGGGGCTGCAGTCCGTCCCACATCCCGGACAGCCTCCATGGCACCTCCTCCACTTCTTGCGTCTGGCTGCTGCCTTCCTCTGATTCCCCTTCACTACTGCTCTTGCCGCTGCACGCTGGGACCAAGTTGGCTGGCTTTGTAAGGGCATGGGTGGGGTGGGGGCCTGAGAGAGGGCAGTGTTCAGTGTGCCTAAGGCTGAGTAGTCTGAAGGAAAACTGCCTTTGCTCTCTTTGGAATACCCTTCCCGTCCTCCCCACCCATCTGTTGTGCTGTATTTATTCTCTCTCTTGCCCCCTGTTTTTAACCCCCCCTTCAGTTGTACTTCAGTTTCGTCTGAGTGTGTGAGTGCCCCCCCCCCGGGCTTCTACTCTCTTTTTATTCCCCTTCTCCCCCCTCCCCCCACTTGGGCTGCCTCTTCATATAAATATGTGTGTTTTCTCCCCCTCTTTTGTTTCTTTGTTTTTAAAATCCCCCTTTTCCCAGTGTTTACTTTTGTGCCGTTTTATAGTGTTCTCTGCCACATTATGCCATTGTGCTGATCTGGTTTGAGTCGCTGGTATAGTGCACACAGTGGCTGTATGCAAAGTGCATCTCTGTTCTCTTCCCAGGGCTGTCATTCCATTCCGGGGCCTGTCATTCCAGTCCCAGAACTCATCTTCAACCCACAGTCCCAAAACACTTCCTCTACTCCCAGGGGTTATCACTGTACTCTGGGGGGCTGTCATTTCAGTCTAAAAAAACATTTGCTACCCCCTGGGACTGTCATTCCACTCTGGGGCCTGTGAATCCAGTTCCATAATGCTTGTTCTACTC
>NW_015164189.1:1459739-1459869 GCF_001447785.1 Gekko japonicus
GTTATAGGAAGGGTATATGAGATTAAAGTATATGAGAGAGAGAGTCTGAAAATGTAATACAGGTTTCTGTGGACTGCCTCCCCTATTGTATCACACAGACCTTGTAATAGCATTGTAGCTAACCCCACCT
>NW_015164189.1:1459939-1460149 GCF_001447785.1 Gekko japonicus
AATTCCTCTCAACTATGTACAACTTTCTATGTCGTGCTTCATTTGGACCGCTTTGCTTTCTCAGGTCCTAGACTCCTTCTTTTCTATAACCATGGATCTACATCCCCTTCGTCAAGCCTTGCTGCTTGTTCCAACTCTCTAAAGTCAGAGCAGTTTGGCCAGTGGCAACCCTCTGCCTGTCCAGGAAGTTCAACTAAATACCACTAAAGG
>NW_015164189.1:1460247-1467384 GCF_001447785.1 Gekko japonicus
TTTCTTAGTCACATCAGTTGGTGCTATTTCCCCCCTGTAAATTCCTCTTCCATCCCAACGGACTCTGCTGCTCACATGTTGTCTGTCAATCCCCTCTTTATCCCACCCTTCCTCCAGTCTCCCTTCCCTTATATTGACCTCACGACAATGGCAATATCACCCAGCCTGATGAAGGGAGCTTTGACTCTTGGAAACTTATTCCCTGAAACTCTTGTTGGTCTCTAATCTGCTATTGGACTCAAATCTAACTGTCCCAGTATCACCAAGTAAGTGCCATGCAAAATGTAGATCTGAAACATGGGTCTCTCAATCCACACTGGTCTTCATGCCATTGGTCCATCTACTTCAGCATGGTCTGCTCTGATGCAGGTGATCTCTAGAGATTCAGACAGAGAAAGATCCTTTCCAACACCTGTTTTCTTAGACCTTCTCGGTTTAAACCTTTATCCTTTGGCACACAAAGCATGATTTCTCTACCAACAGTCCATCAGTGTCATCATTGTCTACTCAGACTGGCAGTGGTTCTCCAGGGTTTTATGTAGAGGATTTTGCCCATGCCATGCTTTGTTTCTGAGCCGTTGGGCCTGGCTAGGGGGGTTCTCAAGGGTTTCCAGGTCCCCCTAAATTTCTGGAGAACCCCTTCCTAAATCCCACATGGCTCCGCCTCCATAAATAGTGACAATGGCCTGTGACGTCACTGGCTCCTCCCTATGATGTCACTGGGCCTTGGTTCTTTTAAGGACCTAGCACAGCAATACCTCTGTGGCCCAGCCCCAGCCACCCCCACCGGGGAAATTGGAAAGTCTACGCCCTTGCTGAAAAACAACTTATGCCCCACACTAGCAAGATACTCCATCTTTGCCAAGGCTCGGGTGTCCCCTAGAGCTGTGTAGAATAACTCTTTTTCTGCGGCCTCACTAGAAAAGCAAGGAGAAGTCTGAACCATTCTTCTGAATCCTCCAAGTATGTCCTAGTCACCTAGCATCTATTTCTAACAGGGCATAGTGCAAGACAGGTCTTTTGAGAATAATTTCAGGATGTGTTGTGTCACAGTCTGAATACCACCACATGCTACACTGTTAAATGGGACCACTTCAGAATCAGTGCCTGGTCAGTCCTTTCCCGCAGATCTGTTAGGCTGAGATTCATAGCATCCAGTTTCTGATGAATAGGGGTGATGCTGTCTCTAATTTCTTTTTTCATTTCCACCAGCATGGTCTGTATGTCTTTCTTAGTAATTGAGTCCTCACGTTTTCTTTTACTCTGCCGGCTAGGTGCCTCTTCTTCCAAGTCGACTTCTAATGGGGGAGGGGAGTCCTCATCCGATGGTTGCATAGTTTGCTCATTTTGTTGAGCTCCCTCGTTGTTTTTCTTGGCTGCTTTCCCTCCTTTCCCTCCTCTTTGCTTCCCCATTCTTATCAGCAAGTTGTTTTTGTCGTTATAGTCCTCAATTAGTCTTTATTTTGCGTTTTTTGGAGCAAAGACGCGGAGGCTCTCTCGGTCCGACTGCGCAATCTCGCAGCCACTGGAAACTCCATCTATTTCTAACAGGGCATAGTGCAAGACAGGTCTTTTGAGAATAATTTCAGGATGTGTTGTGTCACAGTCTGAATACCACCACATGCTACACTGTTAAATGGGACCACTTCAGAATGCCAGAAATCAATTGAAAAAACCCCCAACCTGTGCCAAGAATCTAAATGGCACAAGTCTTCTCACTTTCTCTCCCCGACCCAGTTCCATCTGCTTTCCTGGCAGCTGGCAGGGGGATGGGGAGGGGACTTACCTGGAGAAAGAGAAAGGCCCAGGCCTTGTTGCTGGCATCACACAGGAAGTGACATCATCACACCAACAATGTCCAGGTGATGCTCTGGTATTTGGGCAAAACCTCGTCCTATAACAGGGTGCGGGCATCTGTCTCCAAGATGTGTGTCCTTTTGCCTGCCTCAGTTCTCTGGCACTGCCTGTTGCTTAACAGCTGCCAAAACCCACAGGGTCCCCTCTGTCTGGTTCTTCCCTGACCTCTTTCTGATCCTTCTCTTAACAGCTTTATGGCATCTCTGACCTAGGCTTGCTAGTGGAAGTGATCTCTTTTATCCCTTTCCCTTTTTCCTCCACACCTTTCTCCCATCTGAGGGGGGTAATATGCGTGCGTGCACTGTGGCTAGCATAACTCTCTAATCCTGATCTGCCATTCAAAGCGCATCAATGCTTTGCATGACTTTCCCTTAATAAATTCATTTCTGGATTCTGTTGGGTCTCTGTAATTCGATGCCCTTTCAAGCCTGGCAGAAGCACCCTCATTACCCAGTCAGAGGTCCCTGGTACTGGCATATAATGTGGGTCATTGCTTGGAATTGGCACATGCTCAGGCCTGAAGCATCTTCTCCTGCCTGCCAGTTCTGTCTTGCAAATGGTTTTCTGGGTCTGCATTATACGAGAAACGCAGGACTAGGAAATCCTATTAGAGTTGCCAGGTCTGGGGTGGAAAATACCTGGAGACTTTGGGGTGGAGCCAGGAGAGGGTGGGGTTTAGAGGGGAGGGGCCTCAGCATGGTACAAGGCCATAGAGCCCACCCTTCCAAGCAGCCATTTTCTCCAGGGGAGCTGATCTCTGTCAGATGGGGATCAATTGTAAAAGCGGGAGATCCCCAGGCCCCACCTGGAGGCTGGCAACTCCAAATCCCATTTTTCCCTTGTAATGTCTGTTGTCCTGAGTCTAGTGAAGAAGGAAGCCTAAGCATCTGAAGAAGTAATGCAATAAAACGAGCCATGAAAAGCCCACATGGCAGTGGTTAGAGTGTCAGACTGCAGCCTGGGAGAAGAAGGTTTAAATCCCAGTTCTGCTATAGGAGATCAGTGGATGACCTTGGGCCAGTCACTCAGCCTAACCTACCTTGCAGGATTGGTAGCAGAATAAAATGGAGGAGGGAAGAAGTCCCCATTGGGAAGAAAAGCAGGGTATGAATAAAAATGATTGAAACCATTTAAAATCAGGGCTAATTTTAGTCCCTGAGCAAACATATAGTGGATTCAGATTTAGTCTGTGATTGAGGCAGACAGGTTGATCCTGCAAAGCACACACTAGAAGAACATTATAATCAAGAGCTTTTCAAAGAAAAAGAGGACTTGGCGCCTCTGTCTTCGAGAGGCAGTGATATACAGAGAGCCCTCCAGCACTATGTTTCAGAGGCGTCCAGCGGCATAGGATGTCTGGAAGGTGAGTAGCACAACCATGCTGACAAATCACTACTTTCAGTGTACCACCTTTAAAAACTATTTCTATTCCCCAAACAGACAGAGCGGGAGGGGGGGGGAATGTCTGATAATGGGGACAAGCCTGAGTTATTGACAAAACAGAATCACCTAAAGCTGAAGATCTGTTTTCAAAAGAGAAATCCTAGCTATAATACTGAAATGTGATGGTGAATATTTTAAAGTGATCAGCAAGAAAAATCCAAAGAAATGAAACTCTGTAGAACAGCGTTTGGCCATACTTATCTCGCTTCTGAGCATTAAAATCAGTCTTATCCAAAGGTCAGATTCGTATTGTTGCTGCTGATTAACACAAGGCCACGGCTATTTCCCCCCTTGTTATATTTTCACTTGCCTTGACAGTTGTTTAAGCTCCCTGTACTCAACTGAACGTGCATCCTGGAACATTTACAAAACCCTCCCACAATTGCACTTTTCACGTGGGGGGGGGAGAATCAGTTGTGGGGGACAAACGGTGTAACCTGGAAGCTGGTTTGCTATGACTGTCCTTTCAAACTGAAGACTCCTGGATAAACTTGCAAGGAATCCCTCTGGAGCCAAGTTTGAAAATCACTAACTTAAAAATACCGAAACCATCCCTTGACTTACTAGGAGGAAAAGGTCAAACTGGGATGTCAGAATTCTGTTCCAAAACCCAGATGTCAGTTTTGGGGGGATCAGATTTGGACATCGAAATTCTCCCCCAAGGGCAAGTTTCAGCTCCAGTGAAAACAGAGTGACATTCTTGACATTGTTTTCAGTTTGGTGGTTCATGGTGCAGCTGGAAGGGCTCTGCTTTTCTTTGTAATAGTCACATCTCTTATTCCTGATTATTTATTTACCTAAATTTTTGGTTCTCATTTATCTCCTTACCCATCATTGTGACGTCATTTCCTAGACTCCTTGATTGGTTCTCATTTATTCATTGTGACGTCATTTCCTAGACTCCTTGATGTTCTGAACCCTAGTAGACGTTAACGTTTGTGTTCTGTTTCGCTTTTATCTCAATGGTCCCTTGTAAAATTTGGTTTGCTTTTTGACCATATATATTTGCTAGCTCCTCTGCTGTGGCAGCCTCGAGTGAAGCCAGTCCACTGGAGTGTGCAGTAAGTTGAATTGCCACTGCTTCCTGCTGTTCCTGTGATAGATAGTACCATAAAATGGATGTGATGTGGTTGTTAGGCTGTGATTCCGTTCATACTGAGCTGTATTGATTGGTGTTGGTTCAGTGCTTGCTACACATATTATCAATTGACCTTCTAGACTGTATTCCTGCTTGGCTTCTCTTACCTCTAATGCTGCTTTATCACCACTTTTGCAAATCTCTCATTTGTATTTGGCTGATTTCTTACATTTCTTCTGTAGGTTATTCTTTTATTTTCAGTTACACTGAACAACTAATACCAGATAGCATAATTTATGAATGCAGAAACAAGGTTTACGTTAAAGGTCATCATGAGCAACCCCGGTGCCTTGAGTTTATAATGGTCATAGTTCAAAAGTTATGCTACAGGGATTTTCAAAGCACTGATGTTGATGCATACTTCATTATTTATAAGCATTTTCTGTACATTATTGTTTTGTCATCTGCCAGACACTTAGGAGGATCAGGGTACACAAAACATTTTCCCATCAACCAGATCAGACTCTGGAACAGACATTGTATTGGTCCCTTTTCCCCTTCCTCATTTTGGAAGGGAGGCACAATTGACATGTTTCTTTTTAGCAGAAACCATATTGACAGGGGCCAAATTGCATTGTTATACAGTAGTCAGCCAAAAAGAAAATGAGCATTCAGTCCAGTGTAAGGTTGTTGGAATATGTCAGGAAAAAAACAAACCTCTCAGCAGAAATTGAAGAGATCAGCAACTAAAATTATTGGCCGTACAGTACTAGCATATTCCTTTCACACATGGAAAAGTTGGTGCGAGTGAGAGGCTTCAAGTTTAATGCTCATGTCATCATGGCTTCAGTCACCCTTTCCCATCTATATCATGTGGCTAATAATACTAACTTACCTGTCATGGCTGTTGTAAGGATGGTATTGAAGCTACACGTAGTTGAAGTATTCTGAACACTCAAAAGGTGTGACCTTAAATGTTAAGCAGCAAGAAGCTAATTTTACAGCTTGGTTCATATGCAATGCAAAATAATGCTTTAATTAAACTTCCCAAAACGAACTGATCATCAAACTGATTATGTCCAGATGGGCAGCTGTGTTGGTCTGAAACAGTAGAACAAATTTTGAGTCCAGTTGCTCATACCTTGAATACACTTTTGTTGATCTTCAAGGTGCCACTGGCCTCAAAATCTGTTCTCCAACTAATTATGGTTAGTTTGGGCATTTCAAACAAGGATCTGAAGCTGGATTGTGTTCACAGTGGCTCAGCATTATGTACAAGAGAGGTATCCTGGTCTGTTCCCCACTGACATTCCGCACTCAGCCCACGTAGAGAGTCCCTTGGCAAGACTAGCTAAAATATAAAACCACTCTTGCCTTCAGACAGCTCTTCAGAGCACCAGGGCTCTCCTTGCCCTTGGATTTGAGGTCCATGGGTCAGATCGATGGATGACACTGCCTTTTAATAGCTGAGCTCTAGCCACTTAAAAATGCTGCAAGGGCCCAATCCTGATCGATGTTTTTGGCACTTGCAAAGGAGATGAAGAGACAAGAGCACCTGATCCTGGCACACTGTTTGGGCCTGATCAGGCTTTCATGTGGGGTTGCCAGCTCTGGGTTGGGAAATACCTGGAGATTTTGGGGGTGGAACCTAGGGAGCGCAGGGTTTGGGGATGCAGAATTGAGAAATGAAATAAATAAACAAAACATGTTTCAACTGCTTTTTAAAAAGCAAATATCAATTGCATGTAGCACATGTAACACTTCAATGAAAACATTACTTCTCTTCTTGCTCTAAACTGCAGTCCCTACTTTTCCATCCTAGGTAGTTAGATTAGACTCTATACCTATCTTTCACCTATACTATCTAGAATGTAGTTCCCTGAATAAAGGACTCTTATTAGTTTGAAACTGACAAGTGGTTCCATGTAACTTTGCCACCCCTCTCTTTTTTTTCATTTTTATCTGAGGCTAAAAAAGTTTTTCCCAATTTCTTATTTTGCATTACTCTCTCATCTTTTTCTCGAATGTGTGTTTCTTGTAGCCCAATTATATCCAAGTTTTGCTTCCCCGACTGATGAAATATTCTCTTTCTTTTTTGTGGTCCATTTAATCCATTGATATTCACCGATAAAATCTTGAGCTTCCCTTTATCCATTGTTCTTCTTATTCTGTTGATATCCTCTTCGCCTGTACCACAGCCATGTACCAATTGGGGAATGTCGATGTGGACTTCTAATCATCCTTTCCTTGGGTCTTACCGAGGCTTCTGCCCCTTCAGCCGGTTTCTCCCTCTCTTTTTTCGCTTTTACTTCCTTCTCTTCCTCTCTCTGTTCTTCTTCTTCTTCCAGTCCCAGTTCTTCTCCATATTTTTTGAGGAAGTCTTCTGCTTTAAAGTTTTATGTAATCCAATACTTTTTTTCTTGCATGGAAAAATCCAGGCCTTCTGGAAGGAGTCATCTGTATTGTATCCCATTTTTCTTTAATAACCATGTCAGTTTGGAATAATTCCTTCTCTTCTCTCTCACTCTCCACGGGATCTGCTTTAACACTTTTACTTCTATGGAAATTTCAGTGCTTTCGCGTTAACTTCTCTCAATATTTTATCCCTTGTCATTCTTGTGTGGAAACGAACTTGTATCTCTCTTGGTACCTTCATTCGTCTTGCATATGCCGAGTTCATTCTATATACTTGGTCAAATTCTTTTAACATATCATCCTTTTCTATGTTCATATGTTCAGCTAGTATATTAGCCATTTTC
>NW_015164189.1:1467535-1469470 GCF_001447785.1 Gekko japonicus
TTCTTTTTGGCTTCACGCCTAGATTTTTGTTATTGTTTACTGGCCATTCAAGGTCATCATTTCCCAGTTCCTTTAGACGTGATCTCACTCCTCTATTAACCATGGGGGGGGGTTGTGATCTTCCCTTTACACATCTCCAATAGTCTTACAATCGATTATTCTTTCGCCCGTTGCACCCCCTTCCAAATCTTTTCTTCTGCCAATCCCCCCCCATCAAGCCAAAAAAATTATAAGGGCTCTCCTGCCCCCCTCCCGTTGGAGAGAACAATAGCTAGCGATGCAAGATAGCTATAGGGTGGGGGTGGCTGTTTCCCACACTCTCCTCTGTGGGTACCTTCTCTTTTTCTTTTAGATCTCTTTAAATCTACAATAAACCGTTTACTTCACATTGCATATTCCATTTAGTTCCAAAGCATCTTATGCTGTCATAATCACAGTCTTTATTTATTAATATTCCATTAGCTTGTTGGTATTTCACCCCTTTATTTCCCCACTGCCAAAACCATGGGATTGATTGGAATATCCTCCCTGCCGTTATTGGCCGTTCGAGTAGTATTGGGGAGAGGAATTCCAGTCTATTAGGGGTTAACGATCATGACAGTTTTTTCCTTGAGAACACAGAAGTTTTCACTTGACTCACAGTTATACGCTTGTATTTTCAATCACTTATCTTCCTCTTGGCTTCTCCACAGTAGCAACAGCTCCTGCCCACCATTGTGAGCTTCTCTTCTTCGGCTTGCTTCACAGCGAGTTTGGGGTCTCCTAACAGGTTGCCTCCCTCGTTAGGACCCCTAACTCAAGCTCCTTGCTCCCTACAACCCCTCCCCCGGGGTGCAGTGGTCTCCGTTGGTTCGGAGACCCTTTTAAACTGAAGAATTGATCAGTCACCCGGGAGCTCCCCCGATGTGACTGCTAGTGCTGCAGGTCTTCCCTAAAATACAATATACATTATATATATTTTTTGGCATTTTTGAATTCCAGTTCAAATATATCTGACGATACCAACATAATGGTCTGTGGTGTCACTCGTTGGGGTGCAGGGGTGCATGCAATGCAAAGACGACAGGACACAAGTCTGCAGGAAGCTGATCTGAAACCTCTCGGCTTCCCAGCATTTATTTATAAGCTCAGTTTCCCCCCATTTCCTCCCCCCTTCCTCTCACACTCCTTCTCCCTGCGTAGAGGAAAGTTTCAAGCATTCGAGCATCCTTTTGGAATGTGTGTGTGTGTGCAGGCTCTCTGTTATCTCTGCCACCCCCACTCTCTCAAGGTTAAACCGACTGCGTAGGCAATCACCAGACTTCTCATGCTGTTAGCACACAAATACCTTTGGGTTTCCAATCTCCAGGCAGGAGAATAGTGATTTATTCTGCACTGCTTTCCTACATTTTGTAAATAAAGAGGCAATAATAATGAATAGCATGTCTTCCGCTTAGGAAGTAGGTGGCAGCAGAATTAGACCTCCTGAAGAAAAGTGAAAAGGAGATCTGGCGGGAGGGGTCGTGTGTATATATATGTGTGTGTCTGTGCTGAAAAATATTACTCAAGTGGGCCCAGTATTTTTGTCAGAACCATCAGGCAATCTCTGGGGTGACGTGTGGCCTTTACTACCCAAACTTGCCTGAAGAGGAAAGATGAGGGCAAGCGGGGTTCTCCACTCCCTCGGGGCTTGCGGGCAGAAGCCTGTCCAGTGACCCGCAGCGTCACCCTTTGGGCCACAGCTGCATCTTCCATGAATAAATCACACCCTTGGCCAAGCACTAGACGGCGGCGGGTGACAACTGCTGATGAAGAAGTCCATAAAGCACCATCACAGGTGACCCTTTCCCTTGTTCTGAGTGACATCAACGCCTGATTTCATTCCTGGAGTGTGACTGTGCTGCTCGCAGCAGGACTCTTCCGCCGAAGTGACCCAGACAGGACAAAGGCCCTTCC
>NW_015164189.1:1469919-1472927 GCF_001447785.1 Gekko japonicus
CAAGGTGACATTAAATGCTTCTAGGTCTAGAGAAGGACAGATTTCAGTGGTTGTGAATTTTGTGACATTTGAAGTGCCTTTTGTCTTGAATACATTATTTACAGTCAATGAGACATAAACAATCATTACAAGATATTGAATACATATTTCAAGCCACCCCCCAGAAAGTCATGACCACAGGGCGTTCCATATCATCTGGTGGAGGGTGCAACAGTTGTGGTTTGCAGTTCACACCAGCAAAAGTTCTTTGGCACGAGGAACAACCATAGTTGCCACAGGTATTTGGCATGATGAATCAGATAGTTTATTCAAAATGTTCAAAGGCAAAAGTGTAGGCAGATTCCTTTAGGCAAAGGCAGAATAAACACAGAAGTGATGGAGGTGGAAAATGTAGATGATGGTACAGAAATGCTGATGTATGGAGTCCTGTTGAAAATCTCTGCAGGAAATATTCAGGAACGGGTGTTTTTTTCTTTTTGATAATCTTTTAGTCTATTGCAAAAGAAAACAAGTTGGCTCCCCATGTCAGAGTGAGTTGGGAGGCTTTGGGCAAGCGCCAGAACAGGCGTTGAGCTTCTTGCAGGCTGACCTTGACCCTCGGGAAGGGATCCTTGGCTACTGCATGGCACTCCATAAGCTGGATGAACACTCTTGGCCAGGACCCACAAAGGACCTGCAGAGTTTAAAACAGAAACAAAAACCCTTGCCCCCCCTTGTTAGCATGAGGTCGCCCCCATGTTAGTGCGGTCAGGCAGGGCTTGATAGAAACCTTTAGGCTGAAGGAGTGCTTGGCCAGCTGTGAACGTGCCAGTCATAGGCTGATAAAGCCAGCTCCAGGGAGCTGAGAGAAATTGAAGTAAACAAATGATTAATTTAAGTACCTGGTATAGAATCCAGGTCTGATTTGGTATCAGACCTGAGTTGGTATGTGGCTACCTTTCATCCCTTTTAAATGTCGTTTTCTAAAATAGTTGTGAAAGAGCTATTAGCCTGCTCCACCACGGCTTGTCCTGTAGCTGGAAAGCGTGAGAGGTATAGGCATATCAGGTTTCAGCCTGGCCAGGCAGCCTAGGGCTGCAAAAGAGGAGTGGGAAATAACATGACTAGTGGTTTCACCACGCAAGGGGGTAGCCAAAAGGGCATCAGAGAATAAAAACATGCACATATATTCAAGGAGCCAAGGTCAGGCAGTGAGAAAAAACCTGCACAATAAGGGCAGGGAGTCACAATGGTTTGGCTCTCCCCCAAGGGAATACCAAACTGTGTAAAAGCCACGGGAGTTTTGATGAAAAAACTGATGGCTCTCCACAGGAAGAAAAAGTGGAAAATGCATTTTTGCTTAACCAAGGGATTGCCAACTGATCACAGAATGAAAAGGAAAAGGTTTACGAGGTAGGAGCAAGATATCAGGTTTCAGGCAAACTAGAAATTAATTGGACTACATAGTAAGTGTATGAGCAAACAATTTACAAGAAGATTTAGAGTGTTGTGGAGGTGTGTCATCACACCCCGGCTTATTAGCTCCACGCCGCCTTCCCCCGTCAGAAAAAACGGTGGGGGCAGCTGTGAGAGGCTGTGAGTGGTTTGAAGCAGTGAAAAGAATGAAACAGACCGCAACAAGGAAAACTTTGAGGCTTTAGGGAGATGATAACAAATTTAACAAGATTACAGACACCTAGAAAGAGCACAGTGCCGACGCATTTTAATGAGGCCAGCTGTTGCCTTAAGATAAGGGAGAATATTTTTGTAAATACTTAAGAGTGAAAGGGAAAAAACATTGTACAATAAAAACTTTTGTCCAGCCTCTTATTAAGAGTACTGAGATTGCCTCTGCAGATGCTTTGCAGTAGGTAAAGAAAGAAAAAAAAACTTAGGTCAGTAGAGAGATGAGCACAGAGGGGTGTCTGTCTCTAAAAGGCTGAATATTGACACAAGGTCATTGAGTTTAAGACTCTTCAGTGATAACGTTTTTGGTTCTAACAAGTTTCTACGAGGACAGTTAAAAGCAACGTTTTCTCTGTCCACGTAAATAAGCAATCTTTCAATAAAAGAAAACTGTTGATAAGCATTTGGAGGCTAAATACAGCTTTAACAGCTCTCAAATGATGCCAGTTGGCACTCTTCTTCAAGAATTGTAAAAGAGGCTCCAAGTTTGCTTATTAAATCATGGCCTCATAAAATAACATGGACTGTTAACACTTAGACAACAGTAGAGGAATCTAGTACTTTAAGAGAAAGAAATTGAGCTCTCCTCTGAGCTCCCTGTGCTCTAAAGGCCACTCAGGGGGCCTATGGCCTTGTTATATGGCTGTTGCCAGATCAGAAAGAGAGGGGTCTTTGCCCAGTCCAGTTATTAAACAACAACATTCTTGCAAAGTGGTTTTTCTAGCCAATAGATATATGATTTCTGTTGGGAGTTTTTGCAGTATCATTTTGACAATTTAAAGCCTCCTGCAGGTTATTAATAAAATCAAGGTATGGCCTAGAGGCCTTTTGTGTGAGACTTGAGAAAGTGTGTAGCGACTCTGGAACTAGAGTGTGATGCTTCCTTAGAGTCTCTATCATTTCTTGAACATAGGAATTATGTAAGTCTATGTTCTGAATTCCCTTGTGCAAGTCTGTTACAATAGGGTATGAAGTGGGTTTAATTTCAATAATGGTAGTGCCAGTTGTTTTTTGATTTTCAGTGAAATGCACTGGGCACATAGACAATATTTCAGAGCTCTCTTTAATGTCCTCTAAGGAAGAGGTCTGATTCTTTAAATGACTTATCAGAACGCTTTTTGAAGTGGATAGTGGATGCTGCTGCTGATCAGGCAGGTCTGCCAGTGGCAGACTTTGTGGAATGGGAAGAGGGTATGCCTCTGAAAGCAAAGTTGTAGCTGAATGCAGAGTTGGAACTGAAGGCAGAGGGGGATAGAGTACAATAGACTGTGGTGGTTTAGGTAAAACCAATTGAGCCCCTTGGGAATAAGCAAGGTGGGCCTCTGCATTGCATGTAAGAGAGG
>NW_015164189.1:1473491-1506894 GCF_001447785.1 Gekko japonicus
CGTAGAGGAAAGTTTCAAGCATTCGAGCATCCTTTTGGAATGTGTGTGTGTGTACAGGCTCTCTGTTATCTCTGCCACTCCCACTCTCTCAAGGTCACACCGACTGCGTAGGCAATCACCAGACTTCTCATGCTGTTAGCACACAAATACCTTTGGGTTTCCAATCTCCAGGCAGGAGAATAGTGATTTATTCTGCACTGCTTTCCTACAATGGTCTGTGATGGGACCCGTCAAGAAATAGTTCCAGATTTTTCCCTTACCTGGAGAGCTTGGACAAGCCCAGTTTCATCAGCTCTTGGAAGCTAAGCAGGGCCAACTCTGGGAGACCTCCAAAGAATACCAGGGTCGGGAAGTAGAGGCAGGCTGTCAAGCCACTTCTCTGAACATCCTCCATGCCCCAGTAGGAGTCTCCAGAGGCCACCTTCCAGGCATGGGCACCACCAGACACACAAATGCAAAATAAAAAAAGGAGAAAATGATAATTTCATATTTTAAAAGTCTATTATCTTAAAACGTCTTTGATATTATAGCCTTTTATAATGTTTAGCTTTTCAGAGGAAGACAGCTATTATCAAACAGATTTAAAATTAGTAGTGCAATACCCATTGGATTGGTTTCCTTTCATCAATATTGGTTTTCTTTTATGTTTCCAGACCCATAAAAACTTCCTCCTCGGCAGTAATTTTCTCAGGTTTCTCACAGTTTCATAACTCGCCAAGACCTTATATCTCTGTTTTTAAAAATACATGTCAACACATCTTTATCAGGGTTCAAGTAACTATCAGGTAACCTATTCTGACCCCTGCAAACCAGGTGATACTGCTTTTTGGGTGTTTAAGGTTCAGCTCATCTCCAGGTCAAAAACTTTAAATGGTTTCATAAAGGTACAGTGTGTCATTGAGCTGCAGCTGAGTCATGGTAACCCCTTAAGGGGTCTTCAAGGCCAGAGATAGAGGCTGATTCTGCATTGGCTTTTCTCTCCTTACAAAACCCACATTGGAACAAAAATTCTCCTCTGTGATGCATGTTGCTTTCATTTCCTTTGATCATTGGATTTAACTGTAGCCTCCACACTGCATGCCGCTTTCATCGGGTTTTATGGTACCTTCTGCATAGATTTATGGTCATTCAGGGGTGACTTTGCAGTCCCAAGGTATTTGAATGTGGTTTTGAGCTGCATTTTTCCCTCCCACCAGTTAAGAAAACGTGGAGCAAACGCTAGATGTGGAATCGCCCCCAGCTGAGAAAATCTGGAACGAACGCTAGATGCAGAATTGCCCCTTGTTTCAGATAAATTCTTTTTATGTCCTTATTTAGGATGGACTGCATTGTAACAGATGGCTGCATGGCTTGGTAATGATAGGAGGGCAATTACCAGAAAAAGGAAAAAATCCTCTTGGACCTCAAAAGAGCAACTAGGAATCCAGGTCAGGTAAGGATGGGGCTTTTTAGGAAGGAAACATTTAGGTGTGGGGTGTGTGTGTATGTTGTGATCCCTAAAATATCCCTCACAGACGTATATATAGAGAAGGGTTGTTTCAACACATGAAGCTGCCTTATGCCTTGGCATAAGATCAGTACTGTCTATTCAGACTGGCAGCAGCTCTCCAGGGACCCAGGCTGATGTCCTTCATGTCACCTACTGCCTGGTCCTTTTAATTGGCGATGCTGGGAATTGAACCTGGGACTTTCTGCATGCCAAGCAGATGCTCTACCACTGAGCCATGGCCCCTCCCTTTTTAAAAAATCTAGAATATATACAGGTATTAATAGAAGAAGTATCTAGAGTGATAGCCTAGGGTGCTTTATTGGTCCTGAGGATAATTGCTCCCCAACCTTTCTACCCTCATTTTTAAAAATAAAAACGATCAGTTTTAGAGGGAAAATAACACACACTCTCAAATGAAGTCTTAACAGTATATTCTTAGGTTTTGTTATTGATCTGCTGTTAACTGAAGAAGGAAAGAAACGTGTACAATGTGTCTGCTTTTACTCACAAGACATTGTTTTCCTTGGTGGTGGGTAGCGCACTCACAAAGATCAGGAAATAGGCTTTGATGATGAATGGTCACATTTTCAAGAGCCATCTCACACAACATCCCACTTCATCCCATTTGTTCATAAAAGTCATTAAGGGGACAAATAGCATTTTCCGACCTCAGGCTTTCCGCGGCTTTTGGTCACAGAATGATGGCTTTCTACAATATCTCTATCAGTGGATTAAAATCAACAACAACACAGCAACCAAACAAATAGGCTGAAGAGTGGGAAGCATTTGGTGGATATTGGGGTGGGGGAGACAGAAAAAGAAACTAATATAAGGCTGCGGTCACACACACACTAAAGAATCCACTTTCAATCCACTTTCAATGCACTTTCCAACTGGATTTTACTGTGTGAACTGGCAAAATCCAGTTGGAAAGTGGATTGTTTAGTGTGTGTGACTGCAGCCTAAGACACTGGGAAGTTCACATTATTATTCTGCAGGTAGAGTTTAGGCCAGTAATTCAGATGAAGAAGAACGGCTACACACCAATGTAATCTTAGCATCTATTTTGCTTGGGTGTTTGATATAGTATAAATGTATACAATATTAAGCCCATAGGATGTTTGTTGTTATTCCTGTTTATTTTAAAACTGTAATAGTACTAGACAATATACCTGCATATCCCAAATAATGATACTGAGTGGATTCATTCATCCTTAGGAAGGGCCTCTGATGTGGTCACCACTGATGATGTAAGGCCTCAAATGCCAGAACTACCATAACTGCATTTTCTGGATTCTCCACATGATCCACTTCCATATGATTTGAAAGTAATTGTCATGTGAATTTGGTGCTATCTTGGTGGTAATGTATATTGTACATAGGGTTGCCAGCCCACTGCTGGAGGTGGGGGATACCCTGCCCCTGAACTAGATCAGCTGGCCTGCGGGTGGTGCTTTCCAGGAGCAGGAGGGAGGCCCAGGCTATGTCACCAGCAATGTAGCAATGTCACTTCCATAATGTATCAGAAGTGACATCATCATGTCAGCGACATCTGGGGCAATGCTCTGGTATTTGGGCAAAAACTCTATGGGAGAAGCCATTTAGAGTTTTTGCCCAAATAGAGCATCACTGGGATGCTGCCACTGAAGGTGGAGGGGGGGGGGAAAGGCTGATGAATAGCTTCTTGCTGTGCTGGAATTTTAGCTTTCGTTTCTCCTAGCTGTGTCTTATGTAGTAGCAAAGGCCCGTGACCATGGTACCTCGGTCCTGATGCTCCACTGCGAAAGTGGACCTGTTAGTTTAGGCGTGTTTCTCCTGACTCCCTGATGGGCTCCAGCCTATCAGGGGACCCTGGTTTGAATCTTGTATATCTTCAACCTTCCCGCCCTTGCAGTTAGTTCTGACACTGAATGTATGGACAGATGACCTGCCTTTCCTGTACTCAGTAAACTTGATCCTTCAGAAAGAACATTGTTGAGACTGATTGCTGCGGGACTCTGACAGAGGCCAAAGCAGGCAAGATGGAAAAAGAAGAAGCGGGTGCCAGCAATGATGGAAAACCGTTGCTGTCCTCAACCAAAAGCCTGGCAGAACATCTCTGCCTTACGGACCCTGTGGAATTGCATTAAGTCCCACAGGACCCTGATGGAAACTGGCAGAGAGTTCCACCAGGTCGGAGCCAGGGCCAAGAAAGCCCTGGCTCTGGTCGAGGACAGCCAGATGTCTTTGAGGTCAGGGTACACAATGGAAGTGATGTCACCACATCACCAGCAATGTAGCCCCGGCCTCCCTCCAGCTTCTGGTAAGTCCCCCCCCCATCCCCTGCCAGTTGCCAGGAGGGACCTGGCAACCCCAGTTGTACAGAGCCTAATCTACATTTCATGACTGGAAACTAAAGCTAGAAATCTTGTCCAGTCTTCCTAGGCCAGTCATTAGGTTGTCCGACTTGCTGAAGATAATAAAGAAACCCATCTCATTAGCATTCTGCACTCTTGATCAGTATGTTGTTCGTTAATGAAACTGGAATCTCTTTCAGTGGTATCAGAACAGGCTGAAAGTTCACATGATGGCTAATTATATTTTGCTTTTTTAATATAAGAAGGCATGATAGAAGTGCATAAATTGGGGGGAGGAATGGGGAGAGCACTGATTAATATTCATAATGAGAAAGTGACAAGAAGTCAGGTCCTCAGATAGGCAGTAGATGAGAAATTGCTTTTAATCATAGTACTTTTTGGCTTAGTATCTTGTCTGGCTGCTAAAAAAGGTGCTGAGGTTTAGGAAAGACCCACAACCAACTCAAAGTGAAAACTGTAGCTCTTGTCTTCTCTGCTGTCCAACAGTTGTTCAGAGAAGAGTATGAAATTTTCCAATAGATAATTACAGAAATCTATCTTTGTGTGACAAATAGAAAATCAAACAACAAGAGATTATCAGTAAAAGAGACCGCTACAGTGTAATGGAGAGAGCAGTGGGCACTTTTTATTCTCACTTTAACAAGGTAGTGTCATTGTGGGCCTCCGTTTCTGTTATAATTTCGTCTGCAAATTATCCACCACCACCCCCAGTGTCTGTTTCTCAGGTAAAAACACCTGCATGCATTTCAGGAGAAGTTGATGAAAGAACCCTAGCAAAAACACTGATATTTCTCAGAGCACACAAGATGAGTCTCACATATTCCAAATTTCACATAAGCATAATTTGAGAATAAGCATCTATGTATTTTAAAACAATTTAATCCCCTCAGGACATTTTCATACATCTAAATTAGTGCCACATTTGAAAAAGAAGCAACATTCAAAGCATATTTGGAAGGTTCCTCTACTCAAACAAAACATCAACATTTTGATGACATTTGGAACATTTCTCAGAATTTCTTTCCTCATAATGGCTCTCCTGAAGCTTATGGGATGGAGATGGCTTTGGTGGCTTTAGCGGATGCTTTCCATTTGAATGTAGACAAGGGCAGTGCCTGTTTGCTCCTCTTACTAGATTTATCAGCAGCCTTTGACACTGTGAACCATGACATCTTGTTGAGGCAACTGGAGATAGAAATATTAAGAAGGGATTATGGGAAGTGCTTTGAATTGGTTTTAACAATTCCTTCTGAACTAGATTCAGAAGGTTGCAATTGGAGATGAATTGCCATTGGAGGGAAACATATCCTGTGAGGTTTCACAGGAATCTGTCATCTTCCCCATGTGACTTAATCTCTGTTGTAAGGCCCCAGGGAGAAATCATACGAATACCCTATATCCTATTATGCCCGATGGGCAGCCGCCATTCTTAACAGTGCTTATGTTAATGCATCTATAGCTCTTCAATAAAGTATTACCTTTCCTAAGAAGTGTGTACTACGTTGTTGGCTGTGGGTTCTGACAGAAAATCAAAAAGGACCAGGGACGTGGCACTCCTGGAGAGGAGAGCAGCAGCTTACTCTCTTGGTGCCTACCGAACTCAAACTCTGTGGTAAGGCCATGTCAGCTACAGGCAGGAATGAAGGGAGCAGAACTACAGAGATGATGAAGATGGATGGAGGCGCTTCTGGGATAGGTAGATGTAATCCAGCATTTTAACCACAGACTCTGTTATTGCAAGCAAACCAGAACCTTAGATATCCCCCTGGTATCTACCTTTTTTAATGGAGTAGCTGGAGAATGATGGAGTGTCTACATGGAACGGTGGTCCTAGGACTTGGCGATGGAGCAAGTTCATGGAAAGCACTTTTGAAACCTTCCCTGTCCAAGACAAGCTGCTCCTGACTGGGATGCACTCTCTGTGTGTGTGCGTGTGATGCAGCTGGAAAGAAAAGTCATGGAAATCATTCCCACTCTTGCATGAGTTGTTGGGCACAAGAAATAAGACCCTGAGCAAGAGATTTGTGCTTTCCCATGGAGTCCCCCAAGGCCTTTCAACCCTCAGGAGTGGTTTTTCAGGAGGCTTAGGGCACTCCAGTGGCAAAAGGTACTGGTGGCGACGAACTCTGCTTAGTTCATGGGTCTTCGAATCCAAGCCTGTATTGGCTATTATGCAGCTGTAGAGAGAACTTCTTGTGCCTTCAGCACCCAATATTATCTACCTAGCAAAAGGAAACTGGTTACAGCAGCTGATTTTTAACAATGGTGAAGAATGGGGGGGGGGAGAAAAAGAGAGAGAGGCCGAGCATAGTTCCATCTTCTCCTTAGCTTCATTTTCTCCTTCCTGGTGTTTTTCACAATGTAAAAGGGGTTCGGCTCTTAGCGGTGTGACAGGCAAGTCCCTTTTATCCATCCCATCTTCAGGATCAGATCACTAATTCATGTACAGGATGAGACAAGTGCCAAATTATGATAATACTACAAAGAGAAGATCCGCAGACACCTGTCATCTTGATGAAAGCAGCACCATCAGCTGACCTTTGCCAGTTCAAGGCCAATAATGAAACAAGTCAGGCAGGAAGAGCGCAGTGCACTGTCTACATTAGCGTTAGCTGTGTGGGCCCTCAGAACCGCCATGTCTCCTGTCAATTAGTGTGGGTAAACCGGGGACTGCTGATTACCAGAGACATGGCATAGTGAGCCGCAGCTACCTTTACTTCTACACCCTGCTGCATTTTAATTAGCTGCAGTTCCCCTGACTGTTTCTTCAGAGCTTCATTACTGCTATCTTGAAAAAAATTCAAGGCAGCCTTTTGTTTAAAAAAAAAAGGAAAAAGATTTCACATCATTATGAGGAGAAATATTGAACACATAACAATGGAGTTTGATAGTTTCACCCTGTGCATTGTGGGGAGGGAGAGTGTCTTAACAACAGACCAGGCAGAGCTCACACAGTATTGGGCTGAACATGTGACCAAAGACAGCACAAGGTGATTTAGAGTGTACAAGAGCAATGGGAAGCAGAGCAGGTGAGAGAAAAGGAAGTTGGAAAAGCTACGTAGGAATAGGAGACACAGGCAGGAAGAAAGGCAGGCAGGTGAGCTAGCTTAATATAAATAATCACTCTGCCGTTGTCCCACCTTAGACTGTGCACAATATAAATACAAGGGCCAGGTGAGATGCTTGGGCATGAGAGATGTGGGGGTGATTAGAGCTTCATGTCTCTAGGTAGAGTGAATTTTTTTTTAATGCCCAAATATTATAGGAGTGGAGAAACTTGCTCCAGGCAAATCTCTGTGAGGAATATGTGCTTTGTGCAGATGCAGCAACTGAAGGAAATGGCTGCTCAGCACCACAGCCATCATCTGTAGATCTTCTTATATCCCAGTCTTTTCAGGATACTCAGGATAATACAGAAAAAAAACCCATTCCCTAAAACGTTATTGTATTTTATGCCCTGGTGAATATACCAGCTGGACTAGTGATTGTATATAAGGTAGAACTGGTGGGGTTCTTTCCCCATGAAATGTTTTTGATTGCTACACAGTTTCCTATATTGAGTGTGTGTGTACAATTAAAAAATTGGACAAGGAGATGCTTGTTTCAGTTCATTACATTGCTGTAATTTACAGAGGAATTGACTTCTTTTCTCATGATATGTGGCATGCGCTATCCAACAAGAATGGAAAAGCAAGGAAAACTAACCAGTGTAGACACTATTAATTAAGGTTCCCTGCTAGATAGATCCAAAATAAGGAACACCTAAGAAAATGTCACCTTAATAGTTTCAGAATATTTAGAATAGTCTCCTCTTGTTAATTTAAATTACATTAAATAGGAGGTTCCCCCCCCCCTTTAAATTAAACAGTTTTCACAGTTAAGGTACATCTCTTCTTTTCCCAGTGGCATATCTGCAATAAGTAACTGAGTAACTTTTGAAATAAAGAACTTTTGAAATAAGGAACATGTGGCGTGTGGTGTTTTTGACAACTCTGTTCCTGTAATCCAGGCCAGTGTTTTCGCCTGCCGTAGTCCCCTGATCTGGATAGCTCAGGCTAGCCCTATCTCCTCAGATCTCAGAAGCTAAGCAGGGTTGGCCCTCGCTAGTATTTGGATGGGAGGCCTCCAAGGAATACCACGGCCATGACATGGAGGCAGGCAATGGCAAAGCATCTTTGAACATCTCTTGCTCTGAAAACCCCACAGGGTCGCATAACATAGCTGTGATTTGATGGCACTTTCTACCAGCAGTTCCCTCCAGGTCTGGGAGATGGCGGGGGGGGGGGGGGTTGTTGCAGCTTCACACAGAGAAAGAATCTGAGTTATTTAACTATGCTCCTCTTTGAAACCATGCTGCCTCCTTATTCCAATGCCTAGCATTAAGGAGACAGCATGGAAAGCCAACATTTAATATGCCACAGTGTGTAGACCTGGCTATTTTGTTTTGCTGGAATAAAGACCTGGAAAGACTCGTGGCATTTGGTTTGTAATGGAATGCAACCACCACAAAGATACAAAGAGATCCTTTTCACATGAGATAGTAAAAGTTCATTTGAATCTTTCTTGTGCTGCTTGACACACAGGTGTTGCTTGTGTGGGATGAGCTGTGGAAGAGACATTGTATGTATAGTCTTGCCAAGGTAAATTTTACATTTTCATTAAAATGTAATCATAAAGCGGCTTGAGCCCCTGGAATGAAAACATTCCTAAAAGCCATTTTAATCTTTCACTTAGTGTTGGGTCAATTTGGGATGAATGCACATTTACTCATTGAGGTCTTAGGGTGGGGAAAACAGTCATCACTGATGAAATATTATACACAGTTTCTATCAGATCAGTCATAATACTTTTCAACAGAAGCAGTTTTCATGTTTAAAGTAATCAAGTGATGAGTGATTTGCCAGAGAACAAGTCTGCGTACCTTTGGTGTACCATCTCATGTTTGCACCATATACATTGACTCTGGGAAGTCTTTCTGATTTTATAGAGGCAGGAGTCCTGTCTTTGCATGAGTTTTTTCATTTGCAAAAACTGCACTTTTCACCCCCGCACTCCATGACCACAAAGAACAAACATGCAAGGCCAGATTACATGTTACTTTTTACACAAGTTCACCCTGGGACTTGTGGCCATACTGCAGTATCAAGGCTCTGGTGGCAACTCTATCTAAAATCACTGCAGAGGCCTCACAGTGACTGTGACGTGTGGGTAGAAGAAGAGAAGAGATTGGATTCATACCCCGCCCTTCACTACCCAAAGGTGTCTCAGAGCAGCTTACAATCTCCTTTCCCTTCCCCTCCCCACAACAGACACCCTGTGAGGTAGGAGGGGCTGAGAGAGCTCTGACAGAAACTGCTCTTTTTCAAGGACAGCTCTTATCAGAACTATGGCTTGCCCAAGGTCATCCAGCTAGGTGCAAGTGGAGGAGTGGGGAATCAAACCCGGTTCTCCCAGATTAGAGTCCTCACACCTAACCACTACACCAAAGGGGCTTCTGCCTTCCCTGTGCAGTTTTCCAGATCCGAAATGGTCCTGCAGCATTATTTTCTCCATCAGGGGGCTGCATGTACATGTAATGCTTGCAGCCCTCCCACTGGGGCAAGTAACCCCCCTTTCCAGAGCATTTGCCTTAGGAAAATGGTGGAGGGTGTGGAGAAAGGAGTTCCTCCTCCTCCCACACCACAGTTCTAATCTTGGATTTTATACATAGTTGCTTCTGGGAACTAACAACTGCAATATGGCTGCTAGAACTCGTGCAAAATAGAACATGGAGTTTGGCCCATACTTAGGAGATGTAAAAGAGATCTATAATCATGATGGATCAGCTCTTCTCTTTATGTGAGAGAAAACAGTGTTGACAGTGGCCGCCCCTCTTCCACCCCTACTGCGAGATTTAAAGGGCTTTCCAGGTGTTTGGTGGGAGCCTGTGCCCTGCAGATCAGCTGGAGGGCCCTTTAAATATCTCAGGAGGGAGGGAGATGGGGGCTGCTGGTCCCAGAAAGTGGTAGACACACAGGTCTGCTTGCAAAAAAACATTTAAAGGGAACTTTCCCTTTAAGTGTCTTTTTCAAGCAGGGCCCACCTGTGCCTGAACTGAAGTGGCAAATTCACTGCTTGCAGTTCAGGCATGTGCAGTGCCAGCTTCCCAGATGTGATGTTGTCACTTCCATGTGATGTCATCGTGTTAGGAAGTCCCCTCCCATTCCTGGAATGCCCCCCAAATCCCCTCGCTGGAGAGAAGATTCAACCTGGCAACCCTATTGTCAGACCCCCTTCCTGGGACCCCTCCCCTCACCACCAATCAGCTGGCTGGTGGGGGGATTACTGATGGCATAAGCAGGCCGACAATATGGCAATGTCACCTCTGGCATGCACCAGAAGTGACAGCATCACATCGCTGTCAGTGAGGGAACACTCTGGTATCTGGGTTAAAATGACTCCTGGAGTTAAAATGGTTAATTCTGTAGTTAACTCTGTAGTTAAAATTACTTCTGTCATAGAGTTTTTACCCATATACCAGACTGTCCCCATGTTGACAGTGATACGATAACACCAGTTCCAGTGTGTCGCTGGAAGTGATGTCACCGTGTTCATGGTGATGCTGGCCTAGGCCTCATTTTGCTCCTGGTAAGTCCCACACCCGCTGGTTGGCAAGGGATACCTGTCAACTCTAATCTATCTTGGACATCTAAAGGTAAAGGTTTCTCTTGCTTGAAAGCTAGTTGAATCTGACTCTAGGGGGCAGTGCTCATCTCTGTTTCCAAGCTGAAGACCTATCACTGTCCAAAGACGTTTCTGTGGCCATGTGGCCGGTATGATTAAACGCTAAGGCACATGGAACGCTGTTACCTTCCCACCAAAGTGGTACCTAGTTATCTATTCGTAATTTCTTGCTTTTGAACTGCTAGGTTGGCAGGAGCTGGGGCCAGAGATGGGAGCTCAGTCTGTCACGTGGCCCTAGGGAATCTGCACTATTATTAAAAGCACTGCAGCCATTTTAGGAACCTAAATGTGTATAAGTTCAAGTACAAAGTGTGTGTAATATATGTTCCTGTTAGTTGCCCCTTAGTGGCTAAGTGACAGATGCTTTTCGTTGACCAATCCGGTTGGGCATGCTCCTGGGGAAGGTGGTGGTTGTAGTGGCCTTTTCCCCAAGATGGACGCTTGGCTGAGGCTTTGTATGTTGCGGTTCAACTAAAGCAGATTTTTAGCTTCCACCTGCTGGTGTAGTGGGATGTTTATATTTTTACAGTGAGATGTTTATATTTTTAAACAAAACCAGACTGCACAGACAACTGGATACAACCTTCTCCTTAACACCTTACTGTGCTGCCTTTTCCTGTTTGATGCTCCAGTCTGTGAAATAAGCCAAGTTTTGGGGGGAAGCTTCTGAAGGAATCTGAGTCCTGTAAGGCAAGGGGGGCAGAGTTTTGCTTTCCATATTTGTAAAAAACAAGGGACTCCAAACCACCCTTTACAACAGGGGTGTCGAACTCATTTGATATGAGGGCTGGATCTGACATAAATGAAACCTTGTTGGGCCAGGCCATGTGTGTTATAAAATGTGATGTAAGGTAGCGGAGATAGAAATTTTATAAAGGACACAAACACAAAGGGTGTTGTTGTTTTTTACTTAAAATAAAAACATGCTTAAAACATAAGCACTCTTGCAATATTTTGTTTATTTAACAGTGTCTGATAACTGACACCTCTTGCTCTGAATTATTGCATCAAAATGTCTGTGCTGTAGCAATCTTGAGTGTGCTGTTCAGTTGTGTATCTGTAAGCTGCAAGTTTATGATGACGTAGCAGCAGCAGCAGAACTGGAAGCAGAAGCAGAAGACAGCCAGTTCCACTGTTCCACTGTGGGCCTGATGGAAGCCCTCCGGGGGCCTCATCTGGCCCCCGGGCTGCATGTTTGACACCCCTGCTTTAAAATCTTGCAGCTTTGCAAACGTGAACTTTAACTGTTACAGAATAGGATACTTTATCTGATCTACTTGCATTTGGTGGGGATTGGGAAAGAATGGGGGGGTATGTTTCTTGAGGATTTCATCCTAGCTGTGTAGGAAGGGAAAGCTGCCCTTGGAAATTTGTTTCCCACTGAAATAAATGGAAAACTGATGACCTCGTTTCTCAGTACAACTAGCTTTAATCCCAATATTAAAGAACCTGATTTACATTTTTTAAACATACAGGTATCAAATCTGGTTTGTATGCACACCCCTAGTCATTACTTTTTAAACAGTAGCCCTGTTCACGGATTGCATCAATCACAAGTACAGTCCACGTACAGTGTACACTTGATTGTTCTTTATGAATGGGTTGAGTAATTCTCATGTTCCCTCTAAGCTGAGTTAGTGTGAGCTAGCTCACAGGTTTTTTTTTTTAGCCTCCGGCTCACACACTTTTGTCTTAGTCCAGGAAGGATGGCTCCAGAGCAAACTAATTTATGCAGTAGCCAAATTGTTCACTTACAACTTTAATACCAGTAGCTCACAAAGTAGAATTTTTGCTCACAAAATGCCACAGTTTAGAGGGAGCATTTCCATCCAACACCCGCACAGGTGAGAGTGGCTGTGGTCACACACACTAAATAATCCACTTTCAATCCACTTTCAGTACACTTTCCAACTGGATTTTTAGTGCGTGAACTGGCAAAATCCAGTTGGAAAGTGCATTGGAAGTGGATTGAAAGTGGATTATTTAGTGTGTGTGACCGCAGCCAGTGTGAATTTAAACCCCGCATTCACTCAGGCTCTGGTTTCCGTTAAGTGAATGTGCATTGGCTTTTTCTTACAGAAAGATGTACACGCAGGAAGTATGTTGCGTTCATGGTAACTTGTGAACAAAGACTTCTGTCTTGAAAAAGGAGCAGAGGGCAGCTTGTACATTTTTCCTTTTGGTATGCTTCATGATGATTGATAATGTAAGAAACTCAGTTATTCAGGTTTACTGTGCAGATTCTGCCCATTCATCTCATTTCGTGACATGGCTACTTCTGAGCACCTTCCCCCTACCATTAATAATAGATTGGCAGGAACTAGAGGGCATAATAAAACAGAGATAACAATATTTTCATCTATGACAGAACAAGGCTGGAGGGGAAATGGCTTGTGTGGAAATATTAGGTGTACTAAGGTGTGAAGAACTGGATTTTGATCGTGCTAGACCCATACGTCTTATTTGCATTGTGGTGCAGAAATTACAACATATGTGGCTATATGATATCTTGCCAAATTATAAAAAATTGGCACGATATCCAAGCCAGTCAAGTTAAGCATTTTTGCATCCCAGTTTCAATGGCCTCTGAGCACTTACTTGAATCTTTCTTTCTTTGAAATTAATGGTACTTCAAAATGCCTAACTTTTGCTGGGTTGCATTCGCTGTCTCTCTGTCTATCCTAGCCAATTTATACTAAGCCTCTGTAAACTCTGGCAGCTGAAAAACTAGCGATCCAATCATTGTGCCTGTCACTGGAAGGTGATCCAATCCTGAGTGGCTTTATCACAGTGAGGTTGCGTAGGAGCCTAACCAGGACCGTCTTTGCTGTTCTTTCATAGCTTTTCATAAAGTAATAATTGACTCATAAAGAAATTAAACCCATAAGATGTTTTAAGCATTTTTCTTTTCATTTGCTTCTACCAGAGTTCATTTTTTCATCACTTTTTGTAATGATTTTTCACTTCATAGACTTAATTATGTAATTACACATCAGTCCAAAATCTGTTTCAGAGCAGCCATTTTAATCTATTGGGTACCTAAAACAGTCTTTAAAAACTGCCTAATTACATAATTACAATACCTGATAGACTAGAATAACAAGCACAAAGAGCATCTTTGGGGCTGGAAGCAAAGCCCTGTGGTCTTTTGAGTATATAATACCTGTTAGAAAAATAGCTTTGTCATTATGTAGTTAGATGATATTTTGTATTGCAGAGGAGCTATTACTGACTATGTGATAAAGACTCCCTTTCCCCATTTGCTTAAATTAAATACATTTATGAGCAATGCTTTAGCACTGTGAAATGAAACACACATTTGATTAGTAGTAAATATATGATACAGAATTTAACAAGTGTCAAGAAATTCATAACTTCTTTAAAGGACTGATATTTTGAACTTGTGTGGAATTATGGTTAAGAGTGCGAGTCAGGAAATCTTAAGTGCAACTTTCACCCCTGTTAGGATCTCATTACCTGGCCTTAGATAAGCCACCATATCTCACACATTCAGTATGGGTTACTGAGATAATATATGTGAAGGGCTTGAAACACTTGGACTGTGCTGTCTCTCACTCTCTTTTAAAACACACAGTATGCTGATTGCAAAAGTCATTTACATGGCTTTTGTGACCTTCTTCTGTGCAATGGACAAAGCTCATATGCAGAGCAGGAAATATTAAAGGAGGCCTGAAGTTATTAGAGATGTACAATTTCTGGAAATTTTGAAGCCCTGGAATCAAACCAAAGTTGGGAGGGGGAATGAAATAAATGCCGTACTGAGCTTCCTATCAAGTCTATACTTCTTTGACTAATTTAACAGCACAGGTGGCTCAAGTGGTTAAGACGCTGAACTGCAGGCTGTGGAAGGTTGGTAGTTCAGCAGTTCGAGACCCGAGTGTGCCGCATGACGGAGTGAGCTCTCGTCTCTGGTTAAAGCTCCTGCCAACCTAGCAGTTCGAAAGCAAGAAATTGCAAGTAGATAAATAGGTACCACTTCAGTGGGAAGGTAACAGCGTTCCGTGCACCTTGGTGTTTAGTCATGCCAGCCACATGACCACGGAAATGTCTTCGGACAGCGCTGGCTCTTCGGCTTTGAAACGGAGATGAGCACCACAACCCTAGAGTCGGATTCGACTGGCTTTCAAGCAAGGGAACATTTACCTTTACCTTTATATCTTCTTTGGGAGCGAAGGCGCCATGGCATAGCCCAGTCTCATCAGATCGCGGAAAATAAGCAGGGTAAATACTTGGAAGGGAGACAACCAAGGAAGACTCTGCAGAGGAAGGCAATGGCAAACCACCTCTGCTTCTCACTTGCCTTGAAAGCTCCTTGCTGGGGTTGCCATAAGTTAGTTGTGACTTGACAACACTTCTCTTTCTCTCTCTCTCTCTCTCTCTCTCTCTCTCTCTCTCTCTCTCTCTCTCTCTCTCTCTCTCTCCACACACACACACACACACACTCATTTTCTATTAAAAAGTATACCCAATACTTGAGAAAGAGTTGCAAACTGCTGTATCCTATGCCACCAGAGCACATATATTTTTAATTTCTGCCATCTGAAAGGCAGGAAAAAATAAAAGTTGAAGGCAGAAAATAAATCCTGCAGTTAAACAAAGGAAGTGTATTATTTGGACATAAACTGTCAAAATAGGTAGGTAGTAATACCAAGTCTCCCAGCTGGCAGCCCCTGCTTCCTACTGATGTGGTGCTCCATTGGCTGATGGGGAAAAATTAATTACAAAATCACTCTTGGCATGATGGTGTGACTTCATTTTGGGGGGGAAATCCAGAAGAGACATCATGTAGCTCTAGGAAGCAGTGGAAACTATGGTTTTACTGCAGCATTTTTCAGGATTCCTAGAATGGCATGATAGCATTTCCAGGTTTCCCTCAGAAGTGAACTAATATCATTGTTCTCTGGCACCTAGCTCCTTGTCCCTGCCCCCTGATTCCTGCCAGGTGCAAGCTGACAATCTTACAGGTAGGACTACCAACATGTTTGGATATTAAGGTAAACGTCATAGCATTGAAAACATTGAAATCTGTAATAATGTATTATCACTAAACAAATTTTAGCATATTAATTGTTGGCCAAATTATTTCCATTTCAGTAATGAACGCTGCCTGCCTCTTTACTGTCCTTATCAGACAGTCCAGAAAATGGAAAGCTGTCAGCTATGTAGACAATCGCTGTCTTATCTTTGTTTAGCTCAGCATGGCAGGCAGTTAAGTCCTTCCCTAAAAAGACAGGTGCACAGGGCATTCCCCCCCCCTTTAAACCGGGCTCATTTACACCAGGTCACTAGTTCATTGGTCAGGGAGTCATCTTCATGGCTCCCTCTGAGTCCCTAAATGGTCAATGGATTGTTCCCTCTAAGCTGAGTTAGTGTGAGCTAGCTCACAGTTTTTTAGCCTCCAGCTCACACATTTTTGCCTTTGCTCAGGGAGGATGTCTCCAGAGCAAACTAATCTATGTAATAGTCAAATTGCTCGCTCACAACTTAAATACCAGTAGCTCACAGAGTACAATTTTTGCTCACAAGATTCCACAGCTTAGAGGGTAGTGTAGAATGTAAAAATACCCCAAGATAATTACAGGGGTTAACTTGTGTGTAGTGTAGAATGTAAATTCGGGGATAGGGTTGAACCAGGATTTAAGGTCTAGTGCAGAAAGGACCAAAGATGGTTAGATCAAAGCAGTCTCCCTGGCATCATTGTTCAGGCTCTGGGCTGTTACTCCACTTAATCTCTTTTTGGTAAGCAAAATGTTCTCATGACATACCAACAACGTTTCGACTTGCAACTCCGCAGGATCCCAGAAGAGCTTCAGATGCGATGAAATCTGGTGGTCATATTGAAGAACCTTCAGCGTGAAACTGTCTTTGTTGTGGTAATAACACTGTTTTCTTCTGTTTCTCTTTGTGTACATTTCAGCTCCCACAAGAGATATGTGTCTTTATACACGTTAGCACTCAGAGATGGGTATAATATCACAGAGCCTGAAGTGGCCTTTAGGCAGCGAGCTAGCAGAGAATTCAAGTAGCAGGGCTGCTTCTCATATTGTGGGAAACAATCACATCCCTTGAAAAACATGTACACATAGGCTGATTCTGCACCCATCTATTTCTTCGCGGTTTTTCCACAGCTACGTTGGGAGGTTAATCTCCCTCTACATTGCATGCTGCTTTCACTTTCTTTGTTCATCAGGTTCTCTGGTACCTTCTACCTATGGATTTATGGCCGTTTAGGGGTGACTTTGCAGTCAGTACTGCATTGCCCCCGGGGTATCTGAATGTGGTTTTGAGCAGCACCTTTTCCTTCCTCCACTTCTGATTAAAAGGGAACAATAAGCAGACAACTTATTGATCTCCATCAGTTCATTGATCTCTGTCAGTTCCCCCACCCTTATTTTCCCCTCTGTATTTATCACCTTGCCATGAATTACTTGGCTCAAGCGGCTAATGACCGAAAATCTGCATACCAATGCAGGAGCGAGCATTGAAAACAAAATAGATGGCAAGCTGACACTAGGCAATGCAGAAACCAGGATCTGAGGCAATGCAATGAAAACAGATATTCCAAGGCAAGGGGGACCCAGGTCGAATGCTGATAAAATGTGGAGTGCATGCTAGATTTAGAATGGACTATAGCTGGAAGTTACTGGCTCCATGTGTGCATTTTTCATGTGTCATTTGATTGTTGACAAAACTCTTTCTCTGGTAGAGGACAATGTAATGGTAGGGAGTCATGCGATCCACCCCAAAATGTGTGCAACCCATACTTAAGCGAATACTGTAGTACTAAACACACAGTGTTGGGATTGCCGTCCCACATTCCCTCCTATCTCTTCTCTTCTCTCCCAGCTACTCCCCTCGATTCTGAATAGTTTTGATCAGGTTTTTATTTATACCTGAAGTCCTTACTTGTGAACTCCAGTAACTGTTCCATTTGTATGCTGATTCATTTCTCCCTCAGGAAAAAAAGCTAGGTCATTGCAGAACTGCTGCATATGTCAAAAACTGCACAATCACACACTTGGGGATGGTTTCACTTTCAGATGATTCAGTAAGCAGATTTTTAAGACTGGGAATCATTATCCTCAGCTGCCTAATAGCCAAAGGTGGCTAATAGTAGGACATTGTTGGTAGAAAGGTGTTTTTAATATGCCTCAGTCTCTAAGCTGTTGTTTTCCTGTTAGCTTGGATTCCATTTTAGTACTCCCCCTGCAGCGAATCATTTAAACAAATAACAAACGGTAATAATTTGCAAAAGGCACATATGCGTGTACACTGAAATTGTTCTAAGAAATAAGGGTCTATCCAGGACTCATTTCAATATCTTTAGTGCTAACACACTGAAATTTACAGACCACTTTCCCATATGCTATTCCAGTATCTTATATTCAAGTAGCAAAATCGGCCAAATCTTTGGATGCTTTAATCTGGTGACTGGAATTGTGAATGGGCATGACAGATCTTTCTACAAACCTGAAAAGGGCCCCAGGTCTACAGAAAAATGTGACATCTAACCCCCCCCCCCAAATACTGGGGAGGGTTTAAAAATCCCAAAATTATAAAAGGAGCACCTGTAGCTTTAACAGTTTGCCTCAGTGGCTGTTGCTAGGCAACGGTATTTCAGGCTGGGTATCTCTGAGTAAAAGTCAGGGGGAGGGGGCAGGGCACTTTCCAAGCCTATTTTGTCCTTTGAGGGAGGGCACTTTGAAGCCAGGCCTCTGGGTAGGGTCAACCACTTCACAGGGTTTTCCACTCACCACGTCTACTCCCTTCTCAGTGCTTTTGACCCATTACATCTACTCAGGGCTTCAAGTCACCATGTCTACTTACTTCTCAGGGCTTTGAAGCCATCATATCTACTTACTTCTTAGGGTTTGGGGCCACCATGTCTACATACATTTCAGGGCTTTGTCACTGGAAATCCTCTGGCTGTGAGGGTATTCCACAGAGTTCTTGGCTGGTCATATGTATACAGAGATTTTTGCCAGAAACAAACACTCATTTCCACAAAGGGACAATACACCAGGTTAATGAATAAATGCAGTATTTACTAAGTATTTCTCAAGCATACGAAAAACAGATATACTCATAGATTCATTCAAGATTCCTTTAGGTGCAGTAGTCAGTAGAAAGCATTTACAGTATGAAAATTAATAACTTCAGACAAACAATGGGGTCAGACACATAGGGGTAATATATATACTCATCTGATCCTTTGTGTTTGTAGAGATCCTTCCTAGCGGACCATCAGGGACGAAAGGTCTCACCCGAGATTCTTGTCTCACACGGGCAGATAAGCTCGCCACGTGTGTGTGTCCCTTGGTGTGCACGGCCAAGGGAAACCCGATATAATCTTCTGGAGTTGACGTGGTGGTTCAAAAGCCCTGAGTCCACCCCTGAAACACAATCCCCAAAGCAAGACACAAGTTTCCTGGGAATAAGGCCCATTGAATTAATCGAGGCATCGGTCTCTCTCAAAACATACGAAATAGCAAAACTACTTTAAAAACCTTTCCACTAACCTTGTGGGGGGAGGGAAGCAAAGGTAGCAATGCCGCAAGAAAGTTTAATGGGGGACAAAAAATTGGGGAGATGCAAAAAGTCAGTTTTATCATCCACAGAGAGGAAGCGGGTGAGTGAAATCTCCAGATGTTGTTGTCTACCTGCCCCTGCACTAACTTTCAGCAGATCGCTCTTCCCTTTCTACCCCATCCTCTCTTCTCCTGCCGTTGCCTCCTTAAAAAAGAAGAAAATAAAAGAAAGAAAGCAGAAGAGCAGGGGCAGACTGAGCAACACATTACCCTGGAGTAAGTTCTAGAGTGGCCAAATTCATGCTCATGATCAGATTGATCCACCTTAGTAGATCAAAAGGTGCAGAACCACCTTCTAATCTTAGACTTCACATGTGCTTTCATTAACTCTAAACCAAGAGGTATTTTAAAATGACAAATACAAATTACATGAAATGACAAATTCCTGTCACACGGGCCGGAAAACGCGGGGGTGGTACAAAATTCGGGGTGGTGGTATCATCAACTGGAAGGCCCCGGAAGCCAGCACCCTGCTGCATTCATTGAATGTATTTAAATTTTGCCCCAGGCAAAATAACACGCGGTTGCATGAGCGGTTGCATGGAGGTCCCGTGGAAGTACCGTGGTTAGGGTTAAGGTTGGGTGAGGGTTAGCGCTAGGGTTAGGGTGAGGGTTAGGGTAAGGGTTAAGGTGAGGGCTAGGGTTAAGTTTAGGGTTAGGGTTAGGGTTAGGGTTAGGGTTAGGGCTAAGGCTAGCATTAGGGTTAGGGTTCGGGTTGGGACTAGGGCTAGGGCTAGGGTTAGGGTTAGGGTTAGGGTGAGGGTTAGGGAGAGGGTGAGGGCTAGGGTTAGGGCTAGAGATAGGGTTAGGGTTATTATATGTTTAGGGTTAGGGCTAGGGCTAGAGTTTGGGTTAGGGTTAGGGTTAGTTTTAGGGTTAGGGTTAGGATAGGATTAGGGTTTGCGTTAGGGCTATGGTTAGGAATAGGGATAGGGTTAGGGATAGGGTTAGGACTAGGGATAGGGTTACGGTTAGGATACGGTTAGGGTTGGGGTTATGGTTAGGGTTAAGGCTAAGGCTAGAGCTAGGGTTAGGGGTAGGGTTAGGGTTAGGGCTAGGGTTAGGGAGCGGGTTAGAATAAGGTTAGGGTTAGGGTTAGGGATAGGGATAGGGATAGGGATAGGGATAGGGTTAGTCTTAGGGTAGGGCTAGGGTTAGGGTTAGTGCTAGGATACGGTTTGGGTTAGGGTTAGGTTAGGGTTAGGGTTAGGGCTAGGGCTTGGGTTAGGGTTATGGTGAGGGTTAGGGGTAGGATTAGGGTTAGGATTAGGATTAGGATAAGGATAGGGTTAGGGTTAGGATTAAGGTTAGGGTTAGGATAGGGTTACGGTTAAGGTTAGGGTTGGGGCTAGGGCTAAGACTGGCATCAGGGTTAGGGTGAGGGTTAGTTTTGGGTTAGGGCTAGGGCTACAGCTAGGGTTAGGGTGAGGGCTAGGGTTAGGGTTAGGGATAGGGATAGGTTTAGAGCTAGGGTTAGGGTTAAGGTTAAAGTTAAAGTTAATTCTAGGGCTAGGGTTAGGGTTAGGGCTAGGGCTAGGGCTAGGGTTAGGGTTAGGGTGAGGGTGAGGGTTAGGGCTAGGGTTAGGTTTAGGTTTAGGACTAGGGTTAGGGAGAGGGCTTTGACTAGGGATAGGGTTAGGGTTATGATATGTTTAGGGTTAGGGCTAGGTCTAGAGTTTGGGTTAGGGTTAGTGTTAGGGTTAGGGTTAGGATACGGTTAGGGTTCGGGTTACGGTTAGGGTTAAGGCTAGGGATAGAAATAGGGTTAGGGATAAGGTTAGGGTTAGGGCTAGGGCTAGGGTTAGGGTTAGGGTTAGGATACGGTTAGGGTTCGGGTTACGGTTAGGGTTAAGGCTAGGGGTAGAAATAGGGTTAGGGATAAGGTTAGGGTTAGGGCTAGGGTTAAGGTTAGGGTTAGGGTTAGGGTAAGGGCTAATTAGGGGGTTAGGCTTAGGGTAGGGGTAGGGTTAGGGTTAGGGTTAGGGTTAGTGTTAGGATACGGTTTGGGTTAGGGTTAGGGTTAAATTTAGGATTAGGGATAGGGCTAAGGCTAGCATCAGGGTTAGGGATAGTGTATTCTTAGTGTTAGGGTTAGGGTTAGGGCTAGGGCTAGGGTTAGGGTTAGGGTTAGAATAGGGTTAGGGTTAGGGATAGGGATAGGGATAGGGATAGGGTTAGGCTTAGGTTTAGGCTTAGGGTAGGGCTAGGGTTAGAGTTAGAGTTAGGGTTAGTGCTAGGATACGGTTTGGGTTAGGGTTAGGGTTAGGTTAGGGTTAGGGCTTGGGTTAGGGTTATGGAGATGGAGGGGTAGGATTAGGGTTAGGATTAGGGTTAGGGTTAGGGTTAGGGTTAGAATAGGGTTAGGGTTAGGGATAGGGATAGGGATAGGGTTAGGCTTAGGTTTAGGCTTAGGGTAGGGCTAGGGTTAGAGTTAGAGTTAGGGTTAGTGCTAGGATACGGTTTGGGTTAGGGTTAGGGTTAGGTTAGGGTTAGGGCTTGGGTTAGGGTTATGGTGAGGGAGGTGTAGGATTAGGGTTAGGATTAGGGTTAGGGTTAGGGTTGGGTTAGGGTTAGGGCTAGGGTGAGGGCTAGGATTAGGGTTAGGGTTAGGGATAGGGATAGGTTTAGGGATAGGGTTAGGGTTAGTTCTAGGGCTAGGGCTATGGTTAGGGCTAGGGATAGGGTTAGGGTGAGGGTTAGGGCTAGGTTTAGGTTTAGGGCAAGGGTTAGGGAGAGGGTGAGGGCTAGGGATAGGGTTAGGGTTATGATATGTTTAGGGTTAGGGTTAGGGCTATGGTTAGGGATAGCCTAGGGCTATGGTTAGGGATAAGGATAGGATGAGGGATAGGGTTAGGGTTAGGGTTAGGATACGGTTAGGGTTCGGGTTACGGTTAGGGTTAAGGCTAGGGCTAGAGCTAGGTTTAGGGTTAAGGTTAGGGTTAGGGCTAGGGTTAGGGTTAGGGTTAGAATAGGGTTAGTGTTAGGGTTAGGGCTAGGGCTAGGGTTAGGCTTAGGGTAGGGCTAGGGTTAGGGTTAGAGTTAGGGTTAGTGTTAGGATACGGTTTGGGTTAGGGTTAAGGTTAGGATTAGGGATAGGGATAGGGCTAATGCTAGCATCAGGGTTAGGTATAGTGTAGTCTTAGGGTTAGGGTTAGGGCTAGATTTATGACATGGTTACGGTTAGAGATAGGGTTTGGGTTAGGGCTAGCATTAGGACTAGGGTTAGGGTTAGGCGAGATACAAGTTTAGGGGTAGGGTTACTTTTTGGGTTAGGGGTAGGGCTTGGGTTATGGTTATGGTGTGGGTTAGGGGTAGGGTTAGTGTTAGTGTTAGTGTTAGGATTAGGATAGGGTTAGGTTTAGGATAGGGTTAAGGTTAGGGTTAAGGCGAGCGTTCGCGTTACGGTTAGGGTAGGGGCTAGGGTTAGTGTTAGTGTTAGGTTACGGGTTTAGGGTGTTAGGTTACGTGGTAAGGGTTAGGGTTAGGGCTAAGGCTAGTGTCAGGTTTAGGGTTAGGGTTAGGGCTAGGATTAGGGTTACGGTTAGATTTAGGATACGGTTAGGGTTAGGGTTAGTGTTAGAGTTAGGGTTAAGGCTAGGGTTAGGGTTAGGTTAAGGGCAAGGGTTAGGGTTAGGATATGGTTAGGGTTGAGGTTAGGATTAGGATACCATTTGGGTTAGGGTTAGGTTTAAGGTTTGGGTTAGGGCTAGGGCTAGGGCTAAGGCTAGAATATGGTTAGGGTTAGGGTAGTCTTAGGGTTAGGGTTAGTGCTAGGGCTAGGGTTAGGGCATGGTTAGGGTTAGTGATAGGGTTAGGATAGGGTTAAGGTTAGGGCTAGCGTTAGGGCTAGGGTTAGGCGAGATAAGAGCTTAGGGTTAGGGTTAGGGCTAGGGCTTGGGTTACGGTTATGGTGAGGGTTAGGGCTACGGTTAGGGTTAGGATTACGATAGGATTAGGGTTAGGATAAGATTAGGGTTAGGGGTAGGGGTAGGGTTAGGATTGGGGTTACATTTTGGATTAAGGCTAGGGCTAGAGGTAGGGTTAAGGTTAGGGTTAGGGCAAGGGCTAGAGTTAGAGTTAGGGTAGGGTTAGTGTTAGGGTAAAGATAGGGTTAGGGTTATGGTTAGGATTAGGATTGGGTTAGGGGTAGGGTTAGGGTTAAGGTTAGGATTTGGATTAGGGCTAAGGCTAAGGCTAACATCAGGGTTAGGGTTAGGGTTAGTGCCGTGTTAGGGTTAGGGTTAGGGCTAGGTTTAGAACATAGGGTTAGGGATAGGGTTAGGATAGGGTTAGGGTTAGGGAGAGCATTAGGATTAGGGTTAGGGTTAGGGGAGATACAAGTTTATGGTTAGGGTTACGTTTAGGGTTAGGGCTAGGGCTTGGGTTAGGGATATGGTGAGGGTTAGGAGTAGGGTTAGGGTTAGGATTAGGATTATGATAGGGTAAGGGTTAGGGCTAGTGCTAGGGTTAGGATTAGGATAGGGTTAGGGTTAGGGCTAGAGTTAGGGCTTGGGATAGGGATAGGGTATGGTTAGCGTTAGGGCTAGGGCTAGGTTTAGGGTTGGGGTTAGGGTTAGGGCTAAGGTTAGCATTAGGGTTAGGGTTAGGTTTAGTTTTAGGTTAGGGTACGTTAGGGGTTAGGGTTACGGTTAGGGTTAGGGTTAAGGCTAGGGTTAGGGTTAGGGATACGGTTAGGTTTAGGGTTAGGGTTAGGGCTAGGGCTAGGGTTAGTGTTAGGCTTCGGGCTAGGGCTAAGGCTAGCATTACGGTTAGGGTTAGGGTTAGTTTAGTTTTAGGGTTAGGGGTAGGGTTAGGGCTAGGGGTAGGGTTAAGATTAGGATAGGGTTAGGGTAGGGGCTAAGGTTAGGGTTTGGGCTAGGCTATGGTTATCATTTGGGCTAGGACTAGTTTTAGGGTTGGGGTTAGGGTTAGGGTTAGGGCTAAGGTTAGCATTAGAGCTAGGGCTAGGGTTGGGCTAGGGCTAGGATTTGGGTTAGGGCTAGGGTAAGTGTTAGGGTTAGGGCTAGGGCTAAGGTTAGCATTAGAGCTAGGGCTAGGGTTGGGCTAGGGCTAGGATTTGGGTTAGGGCTAGGGTAAGTGTTAGGGTTAGGGCTAGTGATAGAGTTACGGCAACAGTTAGGGTTGGGGCTAGGGTTAGGGTTAGGGTTAGGAAAGGGTTAAATTTAGGGCTAGGGTTAGGGCTGGCGTTAGGGAAAGGGGTAGGGATAGTGCAAGGGTAGGGTTAAGTAAAGGGTTAGGGTTAGGGCTAGGGTTACTGTTAGTGTTAGGGCTAGGGTTAGGGTAAGGATTAGGGCTAGGGCTAAGGCTAGCATTAGGGTTAGTGTAGTGTTAGGGTTAGGGTTCGGGTTAGGGTGAGGGCTTGGGTAGGGCTAGGTTTAGGGTGAGAACATGGTTAGGGTTAGGGTTAGGATAGGGTTAGGGTTAAGGCTAGCGTTCGGTTTAGGATAGGGTTAGGGCTAGGGTTAGGGTTAGAGCTAAGGCTAGCATTAGGGTTAGGGTTAAGGCTATGTTTGGGGCTTGGGTTTGGGTTTGGGTTAGTGTTAGTGTTAGTGTTAGTGTTAGTGTTAGGGTTAGGGTTAGGATTAGGATTAGGGTTAGGATAGGGTTAGGGTTAGGGCTAAGGCTAGCGTTAGGGTTAGCATTAGAGTTTGGGTGGGGGTGGGGCTAGGGTTAGGCTTAGAGCTAAGGCTAGCATTAGGGTTAGGGTTAGGGCTAGGGTTAGGGTTAGGATACAGTTTGGGTTAGGGTTAGGGCTAGGGTTAGGGTTAGGGTTAGGGCAAGAGCTAGGGCTAGGATTAGGGTTAGGAGAGGGTTAGGGTTAGGGTTAGGGCAAGATCTAGGGCTAGTGTTAGGTTTAGGGTGAGAGTTAGGGTTAGGGTGAGGGTTATGGCTAGGGAGAGGACTAGGGTTAGGGTGAGGGTTAGGGCTAAGGTTAGGGTTAGGGCTAGGGTTAGCATTAGGGTTAGGGTGAGCTTTAGAGCGAAGGCTAGGGTTAGGGCTAGTGATAGGGTTAGGGTTGGGGCTAGGGTTAAGGGTTAGGATAGGGTTATGGTTAGAGTTAGGGGTAGGGGTAAAGGTAGCATTAGGGTTAGGGTTTGGGTTAGGGCTAGGGCTAGGACTTGGGTTAGGGTTAGGATAGGGTTAGGGTTAAGGCTAGGGCTAAGGCTAGCATTAGGTTTTGGGTTAGGGTTGGGGCTATGGCTAGGGTTAGGGTTATGGTGAGGCTTAGGTTGAGGGTTAGGGTAAAAGCTATGTTTAGGGTTAGGGTTAGTTTTAGGGCTAGGGTTAGGGTGAAGGCTAGGGTTAGGGATATGGATAGGGTTAGGGTTATGATAGAGTTAGGGTGAGGCCAAGGCCTAGAGTTAGGGCTAGTGTAAGGGTTAGGGCTAGGGTTAGGGTTAGGTTTAGCGCTAGGGTTAGGATAGGATTAGGGATAGGGATACGATAAGGGTAAGGGTTAGGGCTAGGGTTAGGGTTAGGGTAAGGATACTGTTAGTGTTGGGGTTAAGGTTTGCCTTAAGACTAACGCTAGGGCTAGGGTTAAGGTTTGACTTAGGGCTATGGGTAGGCCTTGAGTTAGGGTTAGTGTTAGGGCTAGGCGTTGGGTTAGGGTTAGGGCTAGGGTAAGCGTTAGGGTTTGGGTTAGTATAGGGTTAGGGTTAGGGGTAGGGCTTGCATTAGGGTTAGGACTAGGACTAGTGCTAGTGCTTGTGTTAAGGCTAGCTTTAGGGTTAGGGCTAGGTTTAGGTTTAGGGTTATTTAATGGGTAGGGCTAGAGTTAGGGTTGGAGTAAGGGTTAGGGATAGTACTAGGGTTAGGGTTAGGATAGGATAGGATTAGTGTTAGGGCTAGGGCTAGGGTTATGGCTAGGGTTAGGATATGGTTTGGGTTGGATTTAGGGTTAAGGCTAGGGATAGGGTTAGGGTTAGCGCTAGGGTTAGGGTTAGGGTTAGAATAGCATTAGGGTTAGGGTTAGAGTTAGGGCTAGGCCTAGGGCTATGGTTAGAAATAGGGTTAGGGTTAGGGGTAGTGCTAGCATTAGGGTTAGGGTTAGGGCTAGGGTTAGGGTTAGGGCAAGAGCTAGGGCTAGGATTAGGGTTAGGGCTAGGGTTAGGGCAAGATCTAGGGCTAGTGTTAGGTTTAGGGCGAGAGTTAGGGTTAGGGTGAGGGTTATGGCTAGGGAGAGGACTAGGGTTAGGGTGAGGGTTAGGGCTAAGGTTAGGGTTAGGGCTAGGGTTAGCATTAGGGTTAGGGTGAGCTTTAGGGGATAGGGATAAGGTTAGGGCTAAGGCTAGGGTTAGGGTTAGGCTAGGGCTAGGGTTAGGGTTAGCATATGGTTTGGGTTGGGTTAGGTTAGGGTTAGGGTTAAGGCTAGGGATTGGGACAGGGTTAGGGTTAGAGTTAGGGTTAGGGCTAGGGTTATGGTTAGAATAGGGTTAGGGTTAGGGTAGGGTTAGGATACAGTTAGGGTTAGTGTTAGGGTTAAGGCCAGGGTTAGGGTTAGGTTTAAGGTTAGGATTAGGACGAACTCATCTACCCTGGCTGGATCCATGCAGGAGTGGTGGGGGCTCAGAACGTCTCCAGGGTGGGAGAACACCATCCCTCTCTGGACACTGGTGGTAGGGCAGGAGAGGATATTCATTGTCATTGAAGAGACCAGTATTTGAGGGGATAAACTGAGGTGGGCTCGGGGGGAATCAGTGAGGTACTCCCTTACCATCACCTCTGCTGAATCCTCTGCCATGGCGTGCCTACCTTGCCTGTCACTGCTGCTGACCTCCAACTTCACTACCAACAAGCAATAGTGGGGTTTCTGCCTGGTTGGGCTCTTGGAGGCAAAGATGATGGTCTGTGGAGATCACTAGCAAGAGATGTGGGGGAATAGAAGGGCACCCAATAGCTGCATCTCTGTGCTCAGTGTGAGCAGGAAGAGCAGAACCAGATCCCTGGTTCCAGAAAACTACCAAAACCCCACAGCAGAGAGCAGAGCAGATCACTAGTAGGAGAGGTGGGGGAAGGGGGAGTCACAATCGCTAAGCCCTTTTGGTGAAAGTCAGAGCCCAGAGTCCACTACACCCCAATCCCAAACCCCAGCAGCAGCCAGCAGATCAAGCAAACAGAAAGGAAAGCAATGAAACAGCTCTGCTAGCTCCATGCCTCTCTGTCACTTCACCAGTCAACAAAGGAGGGGAAAGGAGGAGAGCTCACTCAATATATGGCCATTATAAGCCCATAGACCACAATGCAACAATTTAGTTAATTGGCTCCTGTCTGTCTCTGCTCAGAAATCGCCATGAACTGTCAGGAACCATGGTAAAACCTCATGAAAATTCATTACAGTAGAGCCTCCACAGACATCGCTTCATGGCCAAACTGGCCAAAGTTCATCATGAACATTAGTTCATGAGCCAGTTCATGCCTTGCCTACTCCACCTTCCAAATCAGTCTTTTCCTACAGGGGAACTAGGCTTGACAACATCTAGGTGGGGGTTGGAGATCACTCGGAATCACAACTGCTTTCCAGATGACAGAGATTAGTTCCCCTGGAGAAAATGCCTGCTTTGGAGGGTGGACTCTGTGGCATTGTGTCCCACTGAGGTCCCTGTCCTACCTCAACCTCACCCTTCCAAGGGTCCACCCCCAAATCTCCAAGAATTTCCCAGCCTTGAGCTGGCAACTCTAATGGGGGAGGAACCCATCTCAGTAGCTGGGAGATCTGTTGTGATTCCTGGAGGTCTCCAGGCCATACCTGGAGGTTGGCAACCCAAAAAGGAGACAAGGAAGCAGGAAAAGAGGAGAGGCTTTGGAGGCTTTTAGGAAAGTGAAAGAGGAAATAGTGAGAGAGGGGGAAATGAGATGCCTCCTGCAAGTCTTTGCAGATTCCCGCTTGTTTTGTCTAATTGTTATCCACAGGTTTTGTTCTAAGCATTTATGTAGACTGGCAGATCCATGGTGTTTCCTTTCAATAATGAGTCATACCTTTTTGAAATGATTTTTGTAGTAAGCAGAAGGGAAGAGCGCCAAACACTTAAGATAAATGGTTCTATGAAACTACATCCGCAAATGTTGGCATTGTTATTATTTGTGAGGTCCTGTAGTTCTGTTCAGTCCCTGAAAACAATGGTTCTGACTCCTTAGTAGTCTAAGTAGGCTGTACATTCTGGTGGGGTGGGACCCCCAAAACATATGCCCCATGTGGTTTCTGGGGCCCTCCTCCATTCGCCAGCAAATGAGCTACTCTCGAAGCTGCACCAGCCTCATAAACATATTTCACTGACGCAAGTTAAGCTGCAGCTCACAATAAAGAACCAGCAGTAATTGAGGGGGGAGAGAATGAGGAGAGCTGTCAGGATTCCTCAGAGTCCTGTGTGGTGGTTCTTCAGCAAAATTCATCTGGGACAAATTTAGAGGTGGGGAAGGCAGGAAGTTATTCCAACTCTAGTATATTTCTGCAAGGATATGGGATCTTTGCAAGGTGGGGGTGCTTGATCACCCACCTGTTCAGCTCTCAGCCTGCTCATAAATTACCAGCAGTGGACTTCAATCTTCAATAGGTATCCAAACATCTTGAATGTGTTGAAAATAAATGCACGATTGCATACTGCTTTGCCACTCATGCCTCCCCCACACACCAGTGTCCAATAGTTAAACAGCACATTGTTACAAGGGAGGGGAATCACACTTTGAGTTAAGATTTGCTTGCTAGTTACATGTTTCTGTGTCCCTTATGGAAAGATCACTTGGTGTTGGAATGGGCCTGCTCTGGTCTGCAGGCCCTGTTCTGCCCTCCAATATTTTCCCAACACCTGGAGAAGCTTTTGTCTCTCTCTGGTAACCCACCACCACCACCACCACCTGACCGTTGTAGGAATTGTCTGCTGGGAGGGTCAGAACTCCCAGCTTCACTTACAAGTTCTGAGGCCTTGCCTCTGTCTCTCCAGCTGCCCAGCACCTGGTCATCATGGGGACAGTTTACTGCCTTGTGTGCCCCCGGAGGAATAGTCACTTGGCAACTGACTGCCTCCCCTAGCACTCCTTTTAAAATAGCGTGTCCAAAATAGTGGAGGTCTGTGTGGTATCTGTGTGGTACAGAGAATCACTACCAGCATCAAAAGTGATAAAGTATTTATTAAAGAGAGAATGTTCAAAAGCATACTTTTAGCACAGCACCAGATTGAGCAAGGGATTCAGAAAAAATGGGTAAAATGCATACACACACACACACACACACACACACACACATACATACATCTTAAACTACATGCCCTTAGGGTAAGAAGTTACAGATCTCTGCAGAATAGCCATTACCTCGAAGCTTCCTCCAGCTCCTCAGGACAGCACATGGTAAAGATGTCTGCCTCCTCCATACCTCAGTTAAGAGTTCTGTCTGCTCTGATGGACTCAGCATCAGACCTTCCTCCTTGCTCCCCTGAGTTTTATCACCTCTCTCTTATCCATCAACTGACCAGGTCAGGCCAGGTCAGAGAAGTTTTTTTGGAAGTCTCTGAAGTCTTCCTGAAGTCTCTCTAGTATTTAACACCTCCAAATCTCTGTTCCCTGCTTGGAGGGGGTGGGGAGCTTGACCACCCCATTGTCTAGCTCTATTAGCATTTGTATGAAAGTGGTCTGAGATAAGTCTGGAAAGCAATTGAACTGCTTTCTGCAATTGAACCCCTTTCTGCCTGTTCTCTGTCCAAAGGGGGGGGGGCTTTTAAAACTCTGAGTGAAGATTTTGCTCAATTCAAACCTCCAAAGAAAAAATTCATTTCCTCACAGCTGCCATGCTGTCTGGATCTGGACAAATTTGTGCATGTGTGTTCTTGCACAGCCTCATGGGAATTGTAGTTCCTCCCCCAGCAACCATTTTAAAAAAAACAACCCTTCTTTTACAATTTTTTACATGATAAAAATGAGGAGTCTCGAACATTTTTGCACAAGCAATGCAGCATTTCTGTCCTGACGTACGGCACCTGCATTGACAAGGAAAAGGGTAAAAAGTCAAACTGATCAGGGATAAATACATGGTGATATATCCAATAGAGTTGTCAGATGGGAGACTGGCAGGGGTGGGTCTGACCCTAACAGTATCCCATGACACTGCAACATCACTTCTGGCTACATAACTGGAAGGGGAATTGTGGGACACCATTCCCCCCTCCCCCCACTATCCCACTGAGAGCTCATGGCAGACAGAGAAGCAACCTTAATATCCAATGTCAGTCAGTCAAAGGATGTATCTGACCATGCAGGTGCAAAGAGGGGGCAAATGGGAGCTCATGATTCTGTATTCAGTCAGTAGACCATGTTCATGACTCAACCATAACACTGGGGGAGACGTACCTTCTCTTTGCAGCCCCATCCTAAGACTCCAGTGCCCATGTCAGTGGCGCACACAGATGCAGCCATGCACAAATGCAGCTGCAAACTGCAATACACAAGTTAGACATGTAACATATACCAAGACATCACTTGGCCATGGTCCTGTAACATAAATGGGTGTTACAGAGGCCCAAAGCTTCTTGGCATGACGTTCAAGTCAAAGGTGCAGAAAAACCTCCGTGAATTTAGGTGAGAGGCTCAACTTGTAACATAAGCAAGGAGCCCAGTCAAGGCACATTCATCTAGTAGGAATGTTTGTGTTGACATTTTCAGCATCCTTCCTGCAAATGGTAGAGATCCTTTCCAACTTTGATCAATAATTAGGTCCCTTGGTTGCCTACATATGGTCATTCCTCTATGGTTATTTCCCATCAGGTGCATACATGTATCTAAATGGTTTTGGTCCTGAGTTCCTACGCATACTTACCAAGAAGAAAATTCTGTTGAACTCTGCAGCACATGCTTATACACATTTTATGAACACAATATTGTAATACAATATCTTTGTATGTGTATATGTGTTTAAAAACATGCTTCATCCCACCCTTCCAGTTCATCTATTAGCTGTCCAGTTGTATCTTTGTGTTTTACCTGACAAGGTTTGCTATCTCAAAGTGCAAATTTAGACAAGGTACTAAAACACAGTATTTCTAAAAAAGGACCGGGGAAGGGGGGTTTATGATCAATTTTTCTTCTTTGGGCCTCATTGTCTCTGTTTGTTTATGACTGCCACTAATTTGCTCATTTGCTTGCTGGAAAATAGCTAATTAAAACCCACTTCAGCTAACAAGCTGACTGGGACCACGCAAATGTCACTCTCTGCTGTCTGCCTGTTTCCGTTTATACTTTACATTATTAGGGTTGTGGGTTTTTTTGCCTCCATCGATAGTCATAAATGCAGGGAGAGATTTACTGCCCTCTTCACAGGTGTGCGCTTGCACATCAGCGCACCATCCCCAGCAAAGTGTCGCTGCTTTACTGCACTTCAGTATTGGAGTGTTATTACCCCTGACAGTTAATGGCTGCAGACTGAATTGCTTGTTAGCACTAGATTCTGAACAGCTTCATCTATCTTTTTTGTTTTTACAGTGACTGGTCACATTAAGTATATGTGTCTGAGCTATTAGTCCCGTCTGTTCATTGCATGCATTTCATTTGGTGCGGGGCTCTTCAAAACACCCCCCCCTTTCCTTTGCTAAAATTAGTATGTATTGTCATCTGTATACTTCAACACATAGACTTTTGTTATAATTATGCTGTCATCACTGCACTTCCACACACTTGCTAATTTATTGTAGCTAAATTAGACCTAATATTAGCAATTTTGCAGCTGTTCCCATAGACCCACGCACAGCAATATATTTGTACATTGTTGGGTAATTGGATTTCAGGGCCAATTAATGGACAATGGCACTCTGAGATCTAAAGGGGGGGCAGCATAAATGTTTCTGGTGTGTTTTCTTTTCTTCTTGAAACAGATAAGGTGACTTTCCCCCAACCAAAATGGAATCTCACGAGGGCCATTTTCAGAACAAAGCAAATCGGACCACTGGAGTAGCAGATCTGACACTTTCTAATGGGGCATGGCTTGTCTGGCCAGAGTTTCCATCTCTCTTAAATGGCTGTGATGTTTTTAGCCAGTAGCTGAGCAAGGCATATCTCTAGGAACTGATGGGAGAGCTTGGGCAAATGGTTAGCATTCTATCACGTTAGACTTTCCGTACAAAGAGCTGGAGCATTAGTGAGACAGATTCCAAATGCTGGAGCGTCTTCAAATGAATTCCTTGTGTGTGTGTATGAATATGTGTACACAGAGAATACTTAAAAGCTTTTTCCACCCATGATCACATTCTCTTGCCCTTTTACTGAATTGCCATTTTGGTGAACAATGCTCATCCAGCCGATGTGAAGAAAACCAGACTTTCAAAAGTGCTTCTCAAAGACGGAAGGAAGAACCTGGATTGCTAGGGAAACGTATTAGCCCTGCGTATAAAACTCAATATGCAGTTTTTATACTAATAAGTTTTTACGGGAGAACATGCCAGCTACAAAGAACAAAACAAAGGCAGCCCCCCCCCCCCCCGAATATGCCACTTCTATGGAAGGTTATTAGATATCAGTTCTAATACCCATCTGCCATGATTAGGGTTGCCAGACCCCTGGTGCAGGCAGGAGTTTACCCAATTTCTGGGGCTCCAGCCTGCCGCCAGCCAGCTGGTCTGTGAGAAGCCCCACCCCCAAATAGGCATGTCACCCTGTGACGTCCCTGTCATGATGATGTCACCTGGAAGTGACCTCATCACATCGAAGGGTGCTGCTCTAGTTTTGGGGCAAATTCTATGGTTTTGAAGACAAAAAACCAGAAGATCCCAGAGGAGTGGCAGGATCCCCCCCCCCCGCCAGCAGCCAGATAGGACCCAACAACCCTAGCCATGATAGTGTTTTTTAGCTGATGGTAATGTGGTCTTGTCACCAGGTGATTCCCTCACAAGACAACTTACCACACATTATTGTGACTGCACGTAAAATGTTATTCAGTAAAAACCAGAAGATCCCAGAGGAGGGGCAGGCCCCCCCCCCCCCGCCAGCAGCCAGATAGGACCCAACAACCCTAGCCATGATAGTGTTTTTTAGCTGATGGTAATGTGGTCTTGTCACCAGGTGATTCCCTCACAAGACAACTTACCACACATTATTGTGACTGCACGTAAAATGTTATTCAGTTGGATAAATCTTTTTCATTCAGACTCAGCCAATTTCCTTCCCTATTGTGGTTCCCTTACCACGTGGCTTTCATCTATTCAGGTCCCATGATCTTCAGCAGG
>NW_015164189.1:1506947-1509762 GCF_001447785.1 Gekko japonicus
GAAGTTAGTTGGATCCAACCCTTAGTCTCCAGTATATCTTTACCATTATTGCAGCAATGCAGATACCTCCATAAACAATCAAAGACTAAGATCAAGGGCTCAAATGTCAGTCTTTGGAAGCATAATCAATTTTTTTCCCCAGTTTTGTTTTTCATTTTCCCTTTCTATAGATACATCTAGCTAAGAGGTGGAATTGACTGGTCGTCATTTTTATTAAAAAATTAATATCTTTATTGCATTAGCAAAAAACCATAGCAACAGAGCAGGATAAAAACATATGACCCCCACTAAATTCAAGCAAATAATAACAAATCAGTCATTTTTACAAAGATTAAAAAATCTAAATCTTAGAATGGGGGGGAACAACCCCACACTTAAAATGATCAGATTAGTAGCTACGCGGTCCACAATTATCAGCAGTAAGCTAATCAGACTCAAGGAGATTTGTTTTCCTAATCACCGCGGCTAAGGAAGCCACTATACCCGTGGTTTGATTGTCAGAGAAATTATCAGACAATAACACCGAAACTACCCAGGGAAAAATGGGAAGCTTTTCTTTTCTCATAATGGGGGTCCTTATTCCACTTGAAGCAAAAAAACATTATATGATCCATAGTTTCTATCATCTCTTGTTCACAATTGCAAACTTGTTCCAAAAACGGAAGTCCCGAAAGGCTGCTTGCTTGCTCCTATCCTCGATATGATTCCATTTGTGAAATCGCAGGTTAGACATCCCCCTTCTTTATGCAGATGATGCTGTCCTTCTTTCCAAAAGAGGTCCTTAAAGTTAACTATTCCAAATCAAAGGTCCTTAGATTCTCTAGAACGTTTCATAATGGACCTTAGGTGATAATCACACTGGGCGGGGCTCTGGAGAGAGTCCCCTCCTTTAGCTACCTGGGTATCATTTTTAACTACAATTTATCATGGAAACCACACATTCAGGCGGCTCTCAAAGCTGCAAATATTACAATTAAGGCGATCAAAAAATTCTTTTACTCGGTGCAAAGCATATACCAGCTGCCATTAAGATTTTCAATGCTAAGGTTACCCTGCAGATACTTTATAGGTGTGCGGTGTGGATTGAAGGTGTATCTGAAATCCCTACACAACTTTTTAAGGGAAATTGCGGCAGTTCCTAGATGTGTAGCGGGAACTGCACTTAGGGTTGAATTTGCCCAACCGTCAATTGAAAAGAGAGCCTGGCTCGCAACTTTCAAACTGTTTGTGTAGAAGGGTACCCAGGGTGGTAGCATAAATAAAGTGGGCTTCTCACATTTAATCCCCTGCGACAGCTATAAGAATAGTCGATCAAAGTTAATTAAACAGAAATTAACAACCTTGGGGATTGATGTAACAACTCCATTGTCAAATGAGTCATTCAGAGATATTAAATCAAAACTAAAGGATCTTGACTACAGTCAAGATCCTTCAAAGAGCCCGACGTACATGCTCTGGTCTATCTTTGGGTCTTGCTTTCCCTGAGGCTATCCCATCATACTGCTATACTTTAAAGATCCCAAGGCAACGCAGAGCCTTAACCTTGGTGAGACTTAATTCCTTTCATTTTTATATTGTCATTCTTCAGATACTTAACCCATTAGTGACAGTGTTTGTGATACAGATCATGTCACATACAACATGGATGCTCCATACAGATATTTACATAAAGGAAGGGGACTATACAGCTTGGCCATTTGCAGGAAGCATCATAGGTAGCATTATTTGCACTGAGGGCTGCCAGATTGCTCTTTCACTATGCAAAGATAATGAAAGTTTCTAAATGGGGGGGGGCCTGCTGTAAAGGCCTCTGTGTAGCAATTACTATTTTTTGGCAACAGCTTCATTTACGTTGCTCAGTTAGACATTACTATTCCGGTTCCTGCTCATTGACAGAAGGAGCGTTTGTTGCTCGCTCCTCTGTCCCAGGCTTTCTTTAGACAATTCCAACATCTCAAAACCTTTTGCAGAAGAGGAAGGTTTGGCAGGGGGCTTTTATGGAAACAGTCTAGTGGGGTGGCAACCTCCGGACCTAGAACCAGCTGCCCTGAAGCAAGAAAGTTCAAAAAAAATGGGAGCCACGACAAGACCGCCAGTCATGCCATGCACAAGAAGAGCAGTGGAGAAACCCACATTTTTTTGGCATTGTTTGCAGCCTAAGTACCCTACTTTTTTGGAGGTTACTTGCAAGAGACTTTGACAAATCAGCCAGGGGAGGTGGCATTCTTCCTGGTTAGGGTTTTTGACTCGTCTCGACGCAGAAGTGTGGGAGAAGCCAGTAAAGGGTTTTTTTTGCCTTTACCGAGCACAAGATGGGCCCAAAAAGACCGAATTGAGTGAAGCGATTTAACTTTACATAATTATCACAGGGAAGGAGGGGGAGTAAAAACAAGGTTGGCGTCAGTTAAAAGTGAAAGCAAAACAGCAGAGAGGAAAAAAAAGGGCCGGGGAAGATAAAGCTTAGTGAAGTAAAAACAGCTTATTAAGAGGACGCGTGAAAGAGAGTTGTGAGAGGAGAAAGAAAAATACCTGATTACTGCTGATTAGTTGTTTATCTCTTTATGAGTGTAAAGACCCTGGAGTACAGCTGAAGGGAATTCCGGCAGAAGAGAACAGCTGAGGCGAGCGGAGACGAGCGGAGGGCGGGGAGACGCAAGAGGGGAAGCAACGTGGAAGTGAAGCAGCAGTGAAGGATCACGTGAACAGAGGAGAAGAACGCAGACGGAGACACAGACGGGGAGAAGTTAGGAGGAGGAGTTAACACAGAGACGGAGAGACGCGACAGGAGGAGTGGCGAAGGAGTGCAAACCCGGAA
>NW_015164190.1:0-53509 GCF_001447785.1 Gekko japonicus
ATTCCAGTCTCCATACCTTAACATAATTTGATTATATAGTCTTTTTCTTTATGGAGAGTAAAGGAAAAAAATGTGTATATTAAAATTTGCCAATTGCGCGTAAATAAGTATAGTTTTCTTCAGGTATGCCATAAGAAAGAAGGGTTCGTCTTATATTCACATACACGTTTACAGTTATGTCCAATAATTTTTGTTTATTTACTTATTATACTAGGCTTTTATACTGCCCTGTCTGCAAACTTATAACATTTTTAGGGTGGTGTCTTACATTCAAGGTTGTCTTTCTGTCAAGTAAATATGGTAAACCAAGTTTCCAGGATTCTGGCAGGCACTGTGAATGGCTAAAGCATTTATTTTAATTTGCTTGGCATTTATTTTCATTTTATTCAAACTATTTTGTATATTAGCATGAATTTAATCTTACTAGACTGCTTGCATCTAAGTTTTTGGCATTTTGCTTTAATTTCCAGTCCCTGTCATATGTTCTACAGGTTCTTGCTTTTCTGTTCAGATGACAGATAAATTAAAAGAAAAAGGGCTCAGGTTTTGGCAAATATGTCACATATTTGTTTTTGTTTTTAGTCTTACCAGACTCACACCAAAGTATGGCTACTGCCACAGCTGCACATATCTGTTGCACTCTCTGCCTCTCCAAACACCTCCATTCCCACCCCTCCCACTCTGAGCCTTAGGCCCTTCCTAAGCTGCTTGGCATAGACTCACTTTCTTTAGCAACATTCTAACTTCTAAGAGGCTTAATAGCTAGGGAGATTTGGAGGGGAGTGAAAAGGTGGAGGTTCTCTCTCTCTCTCTCTTTTTCAGCCCCAGCTTTAAGGAGTTTATTTTCTTAAGCTTATTGGGAAGAATATCTAGTGGAGTAGTAAAGAGGTTGTGATGGGCAAGATTCTTTCAGGATTTTGGAATGTTATACCCACACTCCGTGGACAACTTTCTACAAAATTTCCTTTGGAGTTTCTGCCATTTCCCCTCCCCCCCACGTTCTTTGTTCCTATTTTGTTTGTTTGCTTCTTTTCTACAACCAAATAGATTGCCAGTTAAATTAAATTTCTGTCCCCACGGAATGAGTTGTGGAAACATACATTATCCCAAAGGAAAAATTAGAAACAGTGGCACACAAACTGAAGGGGATCCAGCATTGAAAAGCACAGAGAGATGGCTTTGAGTGTTTCCTAAAACATACATGTATGTGCGTAGTGAAAGGAACTTTGAGCTGCACAATCAGCCAGTGGGCATTACATTGAGTTTTTGAGAGGAATGATCATCTCTTCCAGTCCAGATATATTCTGAGAAAGGAGATGTGTGGCTTTCCCACTTATTGGAGGTGGGTGGGACAAAGAAAACCAACAGAAATATTATACGTGAGGAAAAGGTGTCTCAAAATCAACTTCCGGAAAAAGATTTGGGTAAAAGTGGTCTCAAGAGAATCAGGGGAGGGTGATAAAAACAACAACAACAAAAGAAACAAAAACTAAAGGCACAAAACTGCATGTGGGAATCCGGGCAAAGCAAAACAGTATGGGGTGGGGAAAAATCCTGTGGATAGTGCTGTCAAAGAGGAAAAGAGAAGTAGGAAGCACATAATTTAGAGCAGGGCTGTCAAACATGCGGCCCGAGGGCCGGATGAGGCCCTCGGAGGGCTGCAATCCGGCCCGCAAGACCCTGGTTGTTTCTGGCTTCCTTTTCTGTTCTGCTGCTACATCACAGCTTACTTTACCAGACTCTCTCAATCACACAGGATAGATAGATTGGCAAGCTTCTCCTGTGCGATTGAGAGTCTGGTAAAGTATTGGCTGAGGCTCCCCCCCCTCCTCCCAGGGGGGAGGGAGGGAACGAGCCAGAGCTTGCTTCCTGGCCAGGCTGCCTCAATCATATTTAGGAGACAAAGGAAAGCCTTTCTTTCCTTCCACTGGCTGAGGCTCCTTCCTGAACACAGGCAGAAATGGAGGGAGGGAACAAGGGAGAGCTTGCTTTCCTGGGCTACCTCAATTGCATGGCAGAAATACCAGACACTTTTTAGACCAATAAAGTTTTGTTCAAGGTATTTTTTTTATTTCATCACATTTCTATACCGCTCCTTCCCGAAGGCTCGGAGCGGTTTAAACATATATTTAATCATCTAACTAGGGCCACATATATTCAGGGGAGATGGATGCCTTACCAGGCACTTAAGCAGTGTAGATCTTTTTTCTTTCTGAGGCGGGTCTTGCTGGAACCAAGCGGTGGTGTCTTTTTTTTCCGGCGGAGGTCTGTTCTCTTCGGCTCAGCTCCCCTGGGATGGTCCTCCATGGCACGCGGCTGCACGATGAGTCGCACTGGTCTCTGTCCCGCAGGCTCCAACCGCGCTTACGTCACCACGCCTCCACGCTGCCCAGACCACGCCTCCATGAGTTGCCTGCCGGTTTTTTGCCGCCGATCCGTTGCCATGTTCTTTTTTTGCCCGCTTGCTCGTTGTTTACCGCCGCTGCTGCCCTCCAGTATTGGAGGTAGGATGCCCCCCACTCCTAAGGAGTGGGTACCCATTTGTCTAATCACCACTTTAAGGGCTTTCGAGCTGCTGGGTGGGCGGGAGCTAGGACGAGGGCTGGGAGCTTACCCCGGCCGCGGTGGGACTCGGTGGGAGATAGATTACTTGCAGGCATTTACTGCCTGTGCCACCGCTTTTGTGTGCCTTGCTACAGTGTGTGTGTATTCTGTTGGGCTGCGTTTGCTGTGTGTGTGTGTTTTGTTGGGCTCCTTATGCCAGGGTTCTCCTGGGTGCAACTGGGTTCCTTCCCCCTTTTCACTGTATTCATGCCCTCATGATCCAGTCTTTCTCAGTAAGAAAGCAATGTGAAAGTTAATTGTGTTTGTCTATGTCCTTTATAAAGTTTATATCTCCACTACCTGGCATTACATTTTATGACACACATGGCCCGGCCCAACAAGGTCTCATTTATGTCAGATCCGGCCCACATAACAAATGAGTTTGATACCCCTGATTTAGAGCTATGCTGTTAAAAGTGAATTTGTAAGTCTCAGTTTTCTGAAACTTCTTACAACCTTACTGGAGAGAATTCTAAATAATGTTTGAATTAAAATACGTTCAACTTTGCCTGTGTATGTAATATTCCATAGCTGTCCATGATGATTTTAGCCTCTTTGCTGATGGTAGAAATCACTGGTTAGTTTTGATAAGATGGAAGGAACACCTTACTTTCAAGTCAGGCCGTGTCACCATGAAGTAAGGTTTAATAAAGTCTGAAAAGTGTTTTGTTTTTCATGCTTACAGTCAAATTATGGTGATAATCAAAGGTATGAGTTGCAGACATTAAAGGGATCAGTCATAGCCTGGTTTTCCCTGAAAAAGAGGTGGATGATAAAGTATCAAGATGTTGGTAGAAGCCATTTTTATTGGCTATATTATCTATATAACACTTTTCACTGTTCAGAGTGCTTAATCTTTCTTTCCCATTTTGTTGTTGTTCAGTCGCACAGTCTAGTCCGATTTTTTGTGACCCCGTGGACCACATTATGCCAGGTCTTCCCGTTTTCCATTGTCCTCTGGAGTTTGCTTGATTTCATGTTCGTTGCATCAGTAACACTGTCTAACCATCTCATCCGTTGCCATCCCTTTCTTCTGTTATTATCAACCTTTCCCAGCATCAGGGTCTTCTCCAGTGAGTACTCCCTTTTCATTTGGTGGCCAAAGTATTTGAGCTTCAGCTTCAGTATCTGGCCTTCCAGGGAATGGTCAGGGTTGATTTCTTTTAGAATTGACTGATTTGATCTCCTTATAGTCCAAGGGACTCTCAAGAGTCTTCTCCAGCACCATAATTCCAAAGCATCTATTCTTCGGCGCTTGGCCTTCCTTATGGTCCAATGCTCGCAGCCATATGTTACTACTGGGAATACCATTGCTTTGACTATGCAGACTTTTGTTGGCAGGGTGATGTCTCTACGTTTTATTATGCTGTCTAGGTTTGTCATCGCTTTCCTCCCAAGGAGCAGGCGTCTTTTAATTTCATGGCTGCAGTCACCATCTGCGGTGATCTGGGATCCCAGGAACGTGAAGTCTGTCACTACTTCCACAGCTTCCCCTTCTATTTGCCAAGGAGTGATGGGGCCGGATGCCATGATCTTAGTTTTTTTGATGTTGAGCTTCAAGCCCACTTTTGCGCTCTCCTCTTTTACTCTGAGCAAGAGGCTCTTTAGATCCTCTTCACTTTCAGCCATTAGAGTGGTATCATCTGCATATCTGAGGTTGTTGATCTTTTCCCCAGCAATCTTAATTCCCGCTTGTGATTCATCCAGGCCAGCATTTCGCATGATGTACTCTGCATATATATTAAATAAGCAAGGTGACAGTATACATCCTTGTCGTACTCCTTTTCCTATGCTGAACCAATCAGTTGTTCCGTATCCGGTTCTAACTGTCGCTTCTTGGCCCTTATACAGGTTTCTCAAGAGACATGTGAGGTGGTCTGGTACTCCCATCTCTTTAAGGACCTGCCATAGTTTGTTGTGATCCACACAGTCAAAGGCTTTAGCATAGTCAATGAAGCAGAAGTAGATATTTTTCTGGTACTCTCTTGCTTTCTCCATAATCCAGCGAATGTTGGCAATATGATCTCTCGTTCCTCTACCTCTTCGAAACCCAGCTTGTACTTCTGGTAGTTCTCTATCCACGTACTGTTGAAGCCTAGCTTGTAGGATCTTGAGCATGACCTTGCTAGCGTGTGATATGAGTGCAATTGTGCGATAGTTTGAACATTCCTTGGCATTGCCCTTCTTTGGGATTGGAATGTATACTGATCTTTTCCAATCCTGTGGCCACTGTTGCGTTTTCCAAATTTGCTGGCAAATGGAGTGCAGAACTTTAACAGCATCCTCTTCTAAGACTTTGAATAGCTCAGCTGGGATACCATCACCTCCACTAGCTTTGTTGTTAGTAATGCTTTCTAAGGCCCATTTAACTTCACATTCCAGGATGTCTGGCTCGAGGTCAGTGATTATACCGTCGTGGTTGTCAAGGACATCGAGGTCTTTCTTGTATAGTTCTTCTGTGTATTCTTGCCATCTTTTCCTAATCTCTTCTGCTTCTGTTAGGTCCCTACCGTTTTTGTCCTTTATCATGGCCAGCTTTGCATGGAACGCTCCCTTGATTTCTCCAATTTTCTTGAAGAGATCTCTAGTCCTTCCCATTCTATTGTTTTCTTCTATTACTTTGCACTGTTCATTCAGGAAGGCCTCCTTATCTCTCCTTGCTGTTCTCTGGAAATCTGCGTTCAGTTGGGTAAATCTTTCCTTTTCGCCTTTGCCTTTCGCTTTCCTTCTTTCCTCTGCTATTTGTAAAGCCTCATCAGAAAGCCATTTTGCTTTCTTGCATTTCTTTTTCTTTGGTATGGTGGTGATTGCTGCCTCCTGTACGATGTCACGAACCTCTGTCCATAGTTCTTCAGGCACTCTATCTATCAAATCCAGACCCTTGAATCTATTCTTCACCTCTACTGTATATTCATCAGGGATGCGATCTAGGTCAAACCTGAATGGCCTCGTGGTTTTCCCGATTTTCTTCAGTTTAAGTCTGAATTTTGCAATGAGTAGCTCATGATCTGAACCACAGTCAGCTCCAGGTCTTGTTTTTACTGACTGGATAGAGCTTCTCCATCTTTGACTGCAAATTATATAGTCAATCTGATTTCGGTGTTGCCCATCTGGTGATGTCCATGTGTAGAGTCGTCTCTTAGGTTGTTGGAAAAGGGTGTTCGCTATGACCAGTGTGTTCTCTTGACAAAACTCTGTTAACCTTTGCCCTGCTTCATTTTGCTTTCCAAGGCCAAACTTGTCTGTTATTCCGGTTACCTTTTGACTTCCTACTTTAGCATTCCAGTCCCCTATGATGATGAGGACATCATTTTTTGGTGTTAGTTCTAGGAGGTGTTGTAGGTCTTCATAGAACCGGTCCACTTCAGCCTCTTCTGCGTCAGTGGTTGGAGCATAGACTTGGATTACTGTGATGCTGAATGGTTTGCCTTGGATTCAGACTGGATCATTCTGTCATTTTTGAGATTGTATCCCATTACTGCCTTTCTCACTCTCTTGTTGACTATAAAGGCCACACCATTTTTTCTATGGGATTCTTGGCCACAGTAGTAGATATAATGGTTTTCTGAGTTAGATTCGCCCATTCCTGTCCACTTTAGTTCACTGATTCCTAAGATGTCTATGTTCAGTCTTGCCATCTCATTTTTGACCACGTCAAGCTTACCTTGATTCATAGATCTTACATTCCAGGTTCCTATGCAGTATTGTTCTTTGCAGCATCGGACTTTCCTTTCACCATCAAACATATCCACAGCTGAGCATCCTTTCGGCTTTGGCCCAGCTGCTTCACTCTTTCTGGGATTACTTGTACTTACCCTCTGCTCTTCCCCAGTAGCATATGGGAAACCTTCCGACCTGAGGGGCTCATCTTCCGGCGTCATATCTTTTAGCCTTTTGCTACTGTCCATGGGGTTTTCTTGGCAAAGACACTGGAGTGGGTTGCCATTTCCTTCTCCAGTGGAACGTGTTTTGTCCCATACAAACATATAACTGAGCCTGTCACTTGCCCCAGTAGAGCCAGTTAGGCTTTAGCTGATTTTGGTTTTGGACCAAGGTCTTCAGAGCACTTTCTTTCTTCTAAGGATGACTTCCTCTGAAAGTGATGGGTGAACAAAACAAGAAAACAGGCAAATAAAACCATTCTCATACACCTGGGATATATTCTTTTTCTTGTTTCAAACCTTTCTCCATGTTTTATGTCTATAGCTTAAATCCAACAGTGTTTTCCATTAATGGAAGGATTTATGTCCACAAAGCATGACTTTCTTGCCTCCCACTCCCACTGCAGTCACAGTGCCCCCAAGAATACTGCTCATAGGGGACTGTGGTCTCCTGAACATCATTTGGGGTTGCAGTGGGAAGGGGAGATGAGGATGTTGTGGACCATGGATATAAAGCCTTCCATCCATGGAAACATCCATCTGAAGAAATGCTCTGTTGGATCCAAACATATGTATTTAATATGACTTTGCTTAGAGATTGAGCTGAGACCACCAAGGAACAGTTTGTAGATCACACACCTGAACCTTGTTGGTGCTGCAGACTGTTCATGCCTCTTTTGGATTTGGCTGGTGCATTTGGCAACTATGGCAAATGAACACTTAGTTCACAGCCTTCCTACTCGCTTCTGAATTCTCTCCCTAACAGCATTCTTTCTGGCTGCTTGTCTCTGTGAACCATATTTATTCACTGTGTAGTTATGAGATAGTTCATCTTTGACATCCACTGCTTCAGTATAGGTGGGCTATGATTACACAATGGGTGTACCCATAGCCCATTCATATTCTGAATGAAATCCAATATTCTATATAATGAGAGATGCAGTAGGGGTTGAAAAAGTCATTGTCTGTATAGAATTTGATTGTTGTGTGCAGGTTAAGCGGGATAACTGAAAAGGGATATATTGCTGTGATAAAGAGGGTGAGGAACCGTTACTTCAATTCTTGATTTTATTTTTCAAATTCATAAATAAGTGTTTAGGGAATGGTCATCAGGATCTTTCCTCATATTTCTGTTATGTTTGTCCAAGGCTGTTTAATTCTTGATGGTCTCTGGTTTCATGTGCCTTGTTTGACTTAAAATATCTACTAACCATCACACTATAAAATGTTTTAGGCATGGCAGCTCACAGCATCTGTAAAAGGTAATATAAACAACAACAACAACAAAAACAGGAGAATAAAAGCAGCAATAATGCTTGTTTATGTAAGTTTGTGAATGGAGCAACTGGTGGGCCAGGCATGCTGTGAGCAGCAGCCTGGGTGAGAGAGAAAAGTCCTTTTTATGAGCCAGACAGTTACTGAAGGAGGTCCAGGAACTTACTTATGTAAGGGGCTCAACATGTACAGAAAGCCGAGGGTCAGGGTGGAGGAGGTCTGCCATGTTGGGTGAGCCGGAGCCAGCTCAACCACTGACCCAAATGTGTGCAATTCATAGAATCATAGAATGTTAGAGTTGGAAGGGACCTTGCAGGTCATCTAGTCCAACCCCCTGCACTCTGCAGGAGCATAGCCGAAAGATAGCCCTACAACATACCTGAAAGATGGTCGTCCAGCCTCCGCTTGAAAACATCCAGCAAAGGAGCATCCACCACTCCCGAGGCAGTCTGTTCCACTGCTCGACCACTCTTACAGTTAGGAAGTTTCTCCTAATATTTAGCCAGTAACGACTCCCTTGTAATTTCCACCCATTAGATCTGGTCTTGCAATCTGGAGCAAGGGAGAATAGATCTGTTCCATCTTCTACATGACAGCCCTTCAGATATTTGAAGATTGCAATCATATCCCCTCTAAGCCTTCTCTTTCCCAGGCTGAACATACCCAACTCTTTCAGCCTTTCCTCATAAGACTTGGATTCCAACCCTCTCACCATTCTGGTTGCCTTCCTCTGGACACACTCGAGCTTGTCAACATCCTTCCTAAAATGTGGTGCCCAAAACTGGACACAGTACTCCAGGTGAGGCCTGACCATAGCAGAACAGAGCGGGACTACTACCTCCCATGATCTGGACACAATGCTTCTGTTAATGCATCTTAAGATTGCATTAGCTTTCTTCGCAGTCACATCGCACTGCTGGCTCATGTTTAGCTTGTGATTAACCAGAACACCTAGATCCCTTTCTCATGTGCTGCTGTCAAGCCAAGTCCCTCCCATTCTATATCTGTGCCTTTGATTTTTTGTACCTAAGCATGAATCCATCCAACAGTTGCACCATCCAGCCCACACTTAACCAGTTTATCCTCAAGGATATCATGAGAAACTTTGTCAAATGCTTTACTGAAATCTAGATACACTATGTCCACAGCATTGCCAGAGTCAACCATTTTAGTAACTCTGGCAAAAAAGGAGATAAGATTGGTCTGGCATGACTTATTCTTGATAAACCCATGCTGGCTACTATCAATTAACTCATTCTGTTCAAGGTGCTCACAGACAGCGCATTTAATAATCTGCTCTAGAATTTTTCCATGTATTGATGTCGAATTTCCCGGGTCCTCTTTTTTCCCTTCTTGAAGATTGGGACAACATTCGCTCTTCTCCAGTCTTCCGGCACAACACCAGTATTCCAGGAAATCTCAAAGATTAGAGCCAGAGGTTCTGAAATAACATCTGCAATTTCTTTTAGCACCCTGGGATGTAAGCCATTCAGCCCTGGAGACTTGAAAATATTAAGGCAGCTAGATGCTCTCTATCCATTTCCTTACTTCCTCTGGACTGGCAGTTCCTCCTTCCTTCATATGCCCTACATTCTTCAGTTTATATACAGCTCACCTTACAGTTAAAGACCGACGCAAAGTGGGAGTTAAGTTATTCTGCTTTGTCCTCATCCCTTGTTAAGGCTTGACCGTCTTCCCCTAGCAATGAGCTTACTCCATCCCTGTTCTTCTTTTTGCTCCAAACATCTTGTTATTTTTAGCACCCCTCGCATGCCTCAGCTCCATCTTTACTTTGCCCTTTCTGACACCATCTCTACAGGTTCGAGCCTGCTTCTTGTACTCACCCTCAGTAATTTGTCCCTCCTTCCATTTCCTGTACATTTCCCTTTTTAGTCTCAGCTCTTTCAGCAACATGGGGAGGATTAAATAAGAGGTGAAGCTGAAACTCATGCTCTCTGGGTTCCCTGTACACAAGTGCTGACTTATGTAACAGTCAGAATGGAAGTGGGGTGTGTGGGTGAGGTGAAGGTCAGGGATGGGAGCATTCGTTCAGAGGCAGGCGCTGGATGTACAACTGAGCACTTGCTCGTGAGGAATAAATTTTGGGTGGTTGGATAATGCTGTGGAGCTGGCTGGAAATAAACATTAGCAAAAGGCAATTAAAATGGAGCTGGCATCTTTGGAGAATGGCAACGCTTGAAGTCTGCTTGTGTTGCTGGGGAGCATCACAGTTTCTCCTGTGGTTCAAGCTTGATGCTGAATTTGGGACTTTGACGGAGGGAGGTGTGGGATTGTGCAGCTGCCTCATCCCTTCCCCTCCCCAAAGCCTGTTGACCACAGCAGTTTCTTTAAGGCAGGGCTTGTTGGGTCCCCCTGGTTGATGCCACTTCACAACCTGTCTTTGGAATGCAGCACTTTATGCTCCAGCTGATCAAAAGGTTCTGAAATGTGTTAGTCTTCAAAGAGCTATGAGATTCTCTGGTTGTTGCACCTTGATTGTCAGGTAATAGCTCTCCGTGCTGTGCAAAACGTCTTGTGTATATTGAGCAAAGTGTGGTTAGTTAGGTGCTGAGGAGGGGTGTGGGTCATGGTCAGTGAAATATTTCCAGTACTTGGCCCTACATTTTATGGCACACATGGCCCAGGCCGACAAAGTGACATATATGTCAAACTCAGCTCTCATAATGAATGAGTTCTACACCTCTAATTTAAGGCTTTAAAAATAGAAAGAAACACCTTGAATTGTGCCTGGAAATGGACTGATAGCCGGTGGTTTAGGACTGATAGAATATGCTCCATATAACCTGCCACTTAATGATCTGGGTGCCAGATTTTGTATGACCTGTAGTTTCTGAATAGTCTTAAAAGGTAGGCACATTTAGAACATATTACAGTAAACTAACTTGGGTATATGATCAGAATATGGTTACCTGCAGCCAGATCTCATTTACCAGAGAAAGGTTGCAGCTGATGTATCTATAAATGTTGGTTAAAGGAGCTATGTGCCACAGAAGTATCCTAAACTCCTATCTCAAGGCCTGGATCTAGATGACACCCAAGTGTGGATTTGCTTGTTTAGGGGGAGTGAAGCCCTGTCCATAACAGCCTGACTCCTTAATCCCTGATTGGCTGTATTATTTACCAATAACATCTTAGTTTAGAGCTTCAATTTAGTGGCCCTCATCCAGCCCATCACAGCCTCTAAGCCAGGGGTGTTGAACTAATTTGTTATGAGGGCCAGATCTGAAATAAATGAGACCTTGTTGGGCCGGGCCACGTGTGTCATAAAATGTAATGCCAGGTAGCAGAGATATAAAATTTATAAAGGACACAGACAAACACAATTAAAGATTTTTAAAACTTTAAATAAAACATGCTTAAAACACTAGCACTCTTGCAATATTTTGTCTATTTAACAGTCTCTGATAACTGACACCTCTTGCTTTGAATTATTGCATCCAAATGTCTGTGCTGTAGGAATCTTGAGTATGCTGTTCAGGTGTGTATCTGTAAACTGCAAACCTACTTTTGATTTATTGACATTCATTACAGAAATCTCATGCTCAGTGTTCTGAGCCTAGGATCCAGGGGAAAACATGAAATGGCTTGACATTGCAACCTTTGGTACATAAGTTGCTTCATGTGCTGCTCAACAGCATGAGATGGCATCCTGACACAGACTGATGGCCATGTGTTTGTCTACCCCCAGAGAAATAACTACCAACTTCCTACAAAGGAAATGTGCTGAGTGAACTTGGTCTGGACATACACTCTCAGCCTCATCCACCTCACTGGCTTGTTGTTATTCCTCTAAAATAGTTCACTTTGCTTTCTTACTGAGAGAGACTGGATCATGAGGGCATGAATACAGTGAAAATGGGGAGAGAATCCAGTTGCACCCAGGAAAGCCCTGGCATAAAGAGCCCAACAAAACACACACACACTGTAGCAAGGCACCCAAAAGCTCATAACTTGAACAACACTTTGTTGGTCTTAAAAGTGCAAGCTCTCCCCCATTCCCTCCCTCCCTTCAGGGAGAAGCCTCAGCCAGTGGAAGGAAAGAAAACCTTCCCTTTGTCTCCTGTAGCCTGGCCAGGAAGCAAGTCTGTTCCTTCCCTCCCCCTGGGAGAAGGAGGAGCCTCAGCCAGTTCTTTAGCAGACTCTCACAACTGCACAGGACAGGCTTGCCTATCTATCTTTATTGTGCTATTGAGAGAGTAAACTGTGACGTGGCAGCAGCAGGAGAACTGAAAAAGGAAGCAGGAAACAGCCAGGGTCTTGTGGGCCTGATTGGGGCCCTCCAAGGGCTTGATCTGGCCTGCGGGCCACATGTTTGACACCCCTGCTCTAAGCACTAATTTAGAATATCCACCAACTCACCTGATTCTGATGCTGAGGAGAAGTACAGTGGAGTAGCATCAAAATATTGGTGGCATTTCATTCCAACTCCAGATAATCTCTCCTGGCAGTTTCATATATATGTTGAACAGCTCAGGGGACAGGATGAAACCATGTGGGACTCTAGATCATAAATGCTGTGGAACCAGACAACGATCCCCCAGCGTCCCCTTCTAGAAGTGATTAATTAGCTAGTAGTGTCCCTACTGTCCAAGCTGGCTAACTGATCTGGATGGATACCATGATTGATTCTATCAAAAGTTGCTGAGTTCAGGAAAATCATCACAGGAAATTAAGAAGTGCTCTGCTGGTTCAGACAAGTGGTCTGTCTATTCCAGCATCCTGTTTTACACAGCGGCCAGTTGTCCTTTAGGGTCAACAAACATGATAGAGAGGCCATGGCCTTCCCTGATGTTGTCTCCTACCACCAGTATTTAGGTTTACCTTTTCTTTGTGTGGAGGTTCCCTTAATCATCATAACTAATAGGTCATCAGTAGCCATCTTCTGTGAATCTTGTCCAGACCCTTTTATAGCCACCTATGATAGTGGCTGTCACTATCTCCTCCGGCAGTGAATTCCACTATTTAATTGCTTATTGAGAGAAGAAATACTTCCTTTCCTCCATCATTAATTTATTTCCCATAAACTTCTCTTTGTTTCCTTCAGTTCTAGTATTAAGAGGGGGAGAAACTTCCCTTATCCACATTCTCTGCCCCATACTTAATTTTATAAACCATCATATCCCCCCCCAGTCCACTTCTTTCTAGATGGAAAAATCCTAGCCTTTGCCTTTTTCTATAGGAGAGGTGCTTCAACCCCTTAATCATCCTGGCTGTAATTTCTGTGCTTTTTCCAACTCTGCATTATCCTTTGTGAAACAGGGTGACCAGAGCTCTACACAGTATTTCAAATGAGGCCACACCATAGATCTATGTAGTTGCACTATAATATTCACTGCTTTATTTTATATTTCTTTCCTGATTATCACCCCCACAGAGTAGGCATGAAAATATGCCTCAATGTTTTTTTGCTGTACTTTCTTCGCATTTTCTTTCACTTCTGCTCCAGCCATCTGCCTACGGGTTTAATTGCTCTACTCAATAATCCAGGGAGCATCTTTCTAGGGTATCTAGGAGAGTTCATGTTTCTTGTCCAGTTCATCTTTATATTCCACGAATCAGTCAGGGATTCCAGTGGAACTCCAGCCTTCAATTGTTCAGTACCCCAAAAATGGTTCCTAGTCTCAGGTTTCTAAGCCTCACTAGGTTGTGGTCAATCGATGACAAGGGGAGTGTACTAATGTCCCTATTATCATTTAGTAAAGGTAAAGGTTTCCCTTGCTCAAAAGCCAGTTGAATCCGACTCTAGGGTTGCGGTGCTTATCTCCGTTTACAAGCTGAAGAGCCAGCGCTGTCCGAAGATGTTTCCGTGGTCATGTGGCTGCCATGATTGGACACCAAGGTGCACGGAACGCTGTTACCTTCCCACTGAAATGGTACCTATTTATCTACTTGCAGTTTCTTGCTTTTGAACTGCTAGGTTGGCAGGAGCTGGGACCAAAGACGGGAGCTCACTCCGTCAAATGGCACTCGGGTCTCAAACTGCCGAACTGCTGACCTTCCGGTCTGCAGTTCAGTGTCTTAACCACTGAGCCACCGCGGTCCCCTCATTATCATTTATGTATGTATTTAATTTATATATATTATCATTTATGTTGTTGTTCAGTCGCACAGTTGAGTCCGACTCTTCGCGACCCCATGGACAAGATCACGCCAGTATGTATGTATGTATAAATAAATACATTATCATTTATGTATGTATAAATTAAATACCAACGAATCCAGAATATATCCTTTTGGTATTTTTAACTGAATTGGACGACTGTGGATTCCTGATTTAACCTTTAAAGTGATATTACAGAGGAGTAACAGCTGTTTTTCTCTATTCAAATTTATTCGTTTCACCTACAGATACCTTAAGATATGAAATCACAGAACGTTTGATCAGAACAGAAAACTAGATTGGGTGAATGACCTGCCACATATGAAGACAGTGGTTGGGGATTGTCCTGTGGTTTTTAGGGCACATAAGCCATGCGGCCTCAGATGCATTGGATATGACATCCTTAGCATGGATATGGAAGTCCCCAAGGATTAGAACATTAGGACCCTCAGCACCAAATCCAAGACGATCTTTAGCAGCAATGTTAGAAAGACTGTAAAGTAGCAAAGTGAGATATACAGAAACATCCCCAACACCTAATAAAAAATTGGAGCTCTGATCTGACTGACACACCTCGAAAGGGTGATAGAAAAGCAATGAACCATGGGAGTTCCCTGTCTCCAGCTGCGGAGTTTGGGTTGATGCTGCATTGACCAACCTTGTGCACACACCTGGGAGAGGTCTACTTTGGTGAGAGGTCTTCTTTTTGAACAGCCAAGTCTTAGTGAAGCATCACAGGTCAGCATTTACATCCACAATTCAATACTGAATCATTGATATTTTGCTATGGACTTGACATGACATTCAGCAGCAGTACTTGGATGATATACGGAGGAGACTGTCAGAGTTTTGTTGGCTAAGGACTCAGACTGGCACTGGGAATTCTGGGAACAGTGTTTCCAGCACTTTTCCCTCTAAAAATCAACTGCAAAGCGGGTACAGTTCACATCAGAACTGTGGTATGTGGAACAATTTTCCTGGCCTGAAATGGCCCTGGGGAGAAATGTACACATACTGATAAAAATACGGGTTGGGGAAATGGTGCAGAGAGAAGGCTTAATCTTCTCATGGTCCCAATCTGAATCAGGGCACCAAAACTGTGATTTTTAGAGAAAAGGAACACTGGGAGCTCTGTTCACAGCATCTCATCTATTTGAGTTCTGAGAATGACACCAGAGTAAGGGACAGGCACTATTGTCTGACCTTTCTTACATGACCCATCCTTTTCCAACCACCATATGCACAACACTTACCCACCAAACTCCTCAGCCTATGTCATAATGTAGGGCCTCTTATCACTTGGTCCCATACTTTTTTCTCCCTGTTTCTCACCCTGGTGACAGGGTTAATCCCAAGGGGCAGGGCTGCTTCCCATTTAGCCTCTGCTGATACTCCTGGCCCCAAGTACCACCTTCTCACACTCTTCCCTGCATCAGAATTGCTAGCGACAAGCAGAACTGGGAGGACAGAATGGCAGAAATCTATACTTCAGTTCTAGATGTTTCATTTGCAGCCTCTGAGCCTAAGGTGAGCCTGAAATGCAAATCTGTGACAGACGATAGCTGTTGGGCTAACTGCTGTAGGTGTTCATTTCAAGAGGCTGGTGTTTTTTGTTTGTTTGTTTGTTTGTTACTCTCCTGGTCCCAAAAACTGTTTCTTTACTCTTTCTCTGCCAGCATCTATAGCAACATTAGGACAGTAGAAATCTGCACCTCAGATATAGATTTTTTTGGCTGCAGTTTTAGTGTACATGCTGGTTCCTCTTGCGGTTAAATTACATTGTCTCTGATAGACTGCTCCTCCATTTATGATTCTGAACTTAACATATTTGCTCCACCCTCCGACAAAAAATAAATAGAAGTCTTGTGATACATTTAAGACTCTTATTTATTTTTGCTGCAGACTAATACAGCAGTCAGATGAACTGTTTGATCCGATGTTGCTTCTCCCTTCCGGATTTAAAATGCTTGTTCAGACAGCCTCGTCCCCGTCCCATTCTGCAGTGATCGCCCCACCCCCGTTCCCACCCCCAACTTTCCCAGTACTGGAGAAAGCCTGATCTTTAGGGACTGAACTGGTCTCAGCATGCGTTTCTAGATATCTGGACTCTCTCTTGAGAACTCAAGTTGTTTGGGAAGTCAGATCGCACACGTCCGTCTTTGTGCCATTTAAAAAATCCAGATAGCGATGTGCACATAAGTGTTTGTGTGTTTCTGTACCCCCAAACATTCTGTCAGGATTGGGAGCCCCCGGGTAAGTTGTTTTTGTACAACAAATCCCCCCAACCCCTCTCTCCTGTTTCTTGGGGCTGGAAAGCTGTGGAAATAGTCCCTAGTTAGGCTCCCATATCGTCAGGAAACCTGGGGAGTCTGGCATCCCTAATTCAGGGAGACTTGGGTAAAGCTGGAAAAATTTAAAAATCCAGGCAGCCTTGTTTCTGAGCAAATTTGGGCTGAATATCTGTCCCAAAAGTGTGTGCTGGGCTTTCTGGGTGAGGATCTTGGCTAAAATGGGGGGTGGATGTTAACCAGACTAGAGATCAGTTCCCCTGGAGAAAATGAATGCTTTGGAAGTTGGACTGTATGGCATTGTACCCTACTGAGGTTCCTGTCCTCCCCAGGCTCCATCCCCAAATCTCCAGGAGTTTCCCTGCTGGAGCTGGCAACTCTACTCCTCATCCGCCTTTCCCCCATGCAAACTGTGTTATCAGAAAAATGTTTTTCTGCTTCAGAGTTGTTGTTTGAGAGCATCCCATGACTGACACAAGAGTAAATACGGAAGTCAGTAGGGCTACTCATGTAAATCTGCATGTAAAGATGTTCACACTTTCCCCATGCATTCCAAGGAAGAGAGGCAAAGCGGAGGAGGCTGAGAGGGGCCGCAGTACTTGGCGGATGGATCGTGGATCTGTCAAAATGGAGTGGTACTTCAAATGAGTGCTTCCGCACATGCGTGAAAGACAACTTTTTAAAAAGAATGCCACCTGACTGACCGCTCCATGGTTACCACGCAGTAGTAATCTGAACAGTTAACTATGGAGTGAGTGTGCGGTGAGGCAGGTTAAGGGTGGCATGTTTGGACAAACTTCTCAGGAACAAATAACACCACATAAAATAGAGGTGTGGCCAGACTGCACTAAGTCTATCTGACTACAGCCATTTATTTTTGCTGCAACAGACTAATACAGTGGTGCCTTTTTTTAGAAGCTCTTTATGGGACTTTCAGTGCAGTCCTAGTCAGAGTTACACCTTTCTAAATCCATTGAAGTCCATTGTCTTCGAAGAGTATAATTTTGATTAGGATTGTACTGTTTGACACTTACAAATTAATAGGATACCTAAATGCCCAGAATTCCCTCAGGGGGGTGCCACACTGAGAGGAAGATCTTTCCTGAAAACCAAAAAGAGCAAAATGTCTTACACTCTAGGTATTGAGGAAACATGGAAGTTGTCCAATTGTGGCCCCGGTCACACAGGCCGGATATCGCGGGGTGCGGCTTGGCTAAATGCCCCAGAAGAAACTAACCCGTGGCTGCCCGAGCACACATCCCGGTCTCGAGGTCCCGTGGTTCGGGGGAAATGCCCATCAGACGGGTATCCTGCAGCGTGGCCTAGAAGCCATGCCACGCGATCGCACTGGCAATCGCTTTTTGTGCGCATGTGCTGTTGGGCGCTGTTGCGCAACCTGCAGAGACGAACAGCGGTGGGCGCCGGATGCCATGTAAGTCCACCAGGAACGTGATCAGACGCCCGCCCTTGGCCCGCGGTTTCAGGAAACTAGTACCTCGTAGGTACTAGTTTTTAACTCTGCACCTTCGGTGGGGAGCCACGGGTTCGCTACAGGAGCACTGCGATCGCGCCCGGAAAATCCGCGGGACTCCCATGCCTCTCCCGCTGCAACTTTGCCGTGTGACCGGGGCCTGTGAATAGTTCATTTTTTGTAGCATTCTTATGGGAGAAGCTGTATCTGTCAAAGCTCTCCCCTCTGTACAACTGTTTTAAAGATGCAGGAACCCTGTCTCTCATAGAATCTGGCAGTTTGGTTCTCATTTATAATTTGCATGGACACAGTTTTGGGAAAGTCACATGGATGAAAATAGCCTTTACCGATTGGGAATGGGAGATTTTATGTGTTCATATGCTGGGCTACATCGTCTCCATACACTGTGACTTTTCTGCCTTTGAGAAATGCCTAGTTTTCACTCCAGACCCAGCCTTGTAGTTTGCTCCTTCTTTGGGGCACATGAGCAACAAACCTATATCTTTGTTGTGGCTGTCGTTATTCTGTATGTATGTGTCATCAGGTCAGAAACAACTTACTGCAACCCCAGCAAGGGGCTTTCAAGGCAAGTGAGAAGCAGAGGGGTGGTTCACCATTGCCTTCCTCTGCGGAGCCTTCCTTGGTGGTCTTCCATCCAAGTATTCACCCTGCTTAGCTTCCAAGACCAGACAAGACTGGGCCATACCGTGCTGTCTTCCCTCCATTGTTATTTTGTACAAGCATGCAAATGTATTTTTTCTAAGAGCTATTTCATGGCAATTTCCCAGTTACCTGGTACCAACTTAATATGGCTGCTTCTGTTAGTTCAGAGCAGTTACGGGACCAATGAAACATCTTGGATTTTCTACAGTAAGGAAGTCACAGACTATCTGACCAAGCACTGTGACATGCCCTCTTTTATTTTTGGACGTCAGAGAAAATTATATGGAGTAGTTAACAACAAGAAGATGTTTCTGTTAAAAAGTAATTCAGAGGTATATTCCAATATGATCTTTCGCAGTATGTTGGCATCCTCTGTGCAGTGTTGAAAAGAGATCTTCTTTCATTGTGCAGTTGGGCTGTGTCCAGGTAAGTCATTTATGTAGCCAGGTGACAAATATATGGATGCTCAGCTCTCACAAGGAGTGACAGATAATTTGGTCCTAGGCAGCTCTTTTATGGGATCTTACAATTAGCAATTAATGCATAAAAAATAGTTCTAGGCAGCAACTGCTAAATAAACGCTTGTCACTACTGCTGACTGGGGCTGCTTTATTTCCCTGTGTGTTTCCGCCTCTCTGTATAACTTACGGTGCTGTAAATGGACAGCAGCTGTTAATATGATTCTGTCAATACATTTACCATGGTGATTTGGCAGTATTTGGCGACTGTGTGAAGAAATCACTCACTAGGTGGAAGGGAAGAAAGACAAGCTGTCAATATCTCAGAAGAAATGCTAATAACCCCAGTGACAAATTGTCCCAGGAAGTCTCAAAGGGTTAAAAAAAAGAGAGAGTATTTCCAGAGATGGGGGGATCCCTGCCTTTGCCTCAAGTGAAGGTGACTCATCTCAACTGTCACCACTACCAACTGCTCCTCTGCTTTAACTACAAATAATATAATAAAATGAATATTTCTCAATTTGCATAAGGAATAAATGGGTAACTGAAATGCTGTGATTTGTAAGCCATCAGAGACCTTCTGGTATTCCTTTGTTTTTGGTTCTACTACCCAGAATAGAAACGAGTTTTCCTGAAGGGCCAGTTAGAAAAGGTAGTGATAGTGCCTCAACACCTCCCTCTTAAAATGTTCTGCCAGCATGTTCTGTGGCCACAAGTGCTACTTTTTACACACTTTTTTTGGATTTGCGGTGGTCGCTTCATTTCCCCCTGCTTCCCCACACTATTTCTTCTCTCTCTTCCCTTTCCCAACTTCTCACTCACCAAGTAATTTTTCTTTTACCTTTGTCCTTGGGGAAGGGCTGTGGCTCAATGGCGAGTATCTGTTTGGCATGCTAAAAGTCACATATTCAATTCTTGGCATTTCCAGTTAAAAGGATCAGGTTGTAGATGATGCAAAAAGCTGCTACCTGCAGCCCTGGAGAACCACTGCCAATGTGAGGAGAAAATACTGATCCTGATTCAGTATAAAGCAACTTAATGTGTATGTTTATGCATTTATGTTATGTCCCCCCACCAGTCCAGTGCTAATTTTTATTTACTTCATTTATATACCACTTTTCCCCCTGACTGGAGACCCAAAGCGGCTTAAGTCATGTTCATTTCCTCCTTTTTATCCTCACAACAACCATATGAGGTGGGTTAAGCTGAGAGTGTGTGACTGGCCCAAGGTCACCCAGCAAGCTTCCATGTTGGAGTGAGTATTCAAACCTGAGTCTTCAAGACTCTCCAACCACTATACCACACTGGCTTTCAGCTTTCCCTTCTACCTCTCCTCTGGCATGCTCTCTCTAGGAAAAGTTTGGCCGAGTTGAAAATGTCATGCAGTGGTAGGGTTACCAAGTACCTACCGCGAATCGGTGGGGGACACACGCTTTCCCGCTGGAACATTCCTGCCTGTAACACACCCGCGTTGCACTGTGCTGTCGCCCAGGCGTGACGTCAGCACGCTGGGCACGTAGCCGGGCGAAGCTCTCGCAATGGGGCTGAAAACTCGATGGTACCATCGAGTTTTCAGCCCCATTGCTAGCGCGTCGCCCGGCTATGTGCCTACGTCACATCTGGGCGACAGCATAGTGCAGCGTGAATGTTCCTGCCAAGATCCATGTGTCCCCCACCAATTCGCGGTGGCTGTGGAGGACTTAGGGGCGTCCCTCCCTCTCTGCTGCCACAGGGACCCCAAGAGAGGAGGAAGATGAGCGGCCCAATTGTTGCTCAGCCCCTGCGGCAGCTGCAGGGGCAGCGGCGAGCCCTTGGACATCTCTGCAGAGACAGGCCTCCCACCGGGTGCAACCCTGGTGCAGTGCAGGCGCTTAAGATGCCCATACATGGAGCTCCCCAGAAAGGCAGTAGCGCACTTGCTGCTGCTTTGGGCGGTGGTGGCATCTTCCCATGTTGCTACGGCGTCAGTTCTGCGCCCCTCTGGTGTCTCCACTCAAGGCAGTCGCCTAGGTTGGGCCGGCCCTGCCACTACACCAAACTGAAGTTGTCTGAACATGTTCTCTGAACTCTTAGTCTGGAATACCTATGGGTAATTGTGCCATTTTTTGGTGCGTAACCATTTATGGTTGTTTCAGAACATGAATGTGCTGTTTTGGTACCTAGATTTCTCATGATTAGTCCCTGCATGTTAATTCTGACTCAAAAAGGGAGCAAAGTAAATGGGCTTTAGGATTCACCAATGGAGCTTGAAACAAGGATTTATCTCATTCCAGAATTCACCAGCAGAGGTTAAAAAGTTTGCATAAGGTTCTCAAATTATTTCTGTTTGACTACTTGTGGAGCATTACATCAAATTTGATTACCACTTCTCATAATTTAATCACATGGTTCAGGATTGTTTTAAAAAGAACTTGTGTCAGGTTGAAATGAAAGAGATTAAGGGCAAAAGCTTTGTTGCTCAAATTTCTGCTCCTTATTCTTGGTGGAGAGAAACTTGAAAATGTGACCGTGGGGTATGATAAAAATTAATAAACCAAAAGCAAAATGTTATTATTCTTAAACCACTGCAGCATCTAAAGAAGTAAAGAACCCTTAGCAGGGATCAAGTGTGTATTTAAAAATGCCTGGAGCCATGTCAACCAACATAGTGCCCTCTGCTGTAAATGAAAACATTTAAAACATTTGGTTACTTTGTTGCTGCTCTGTGTGCTTCTTTGGAATTAGAGATCCACCTGGACCCAGCACATGCTCATGTGTTTCCCCTCTTCTCCCGTCTGATGACATTGTGGGAGTATATGGAAACGCAGGAAGGAAAGCATGTGCTTCCTTCCTGCCTGCTCAAAAAGGCATAGAGCCCTTTGGCTTTCCTGTTAGACCCAAAGCCCACTCAGACCAGGGATAGAGCATTGCTGCGACGTGTTCCAGTTGTTTTTCTTATGCTCATGATATTCAGGCCTCCATTTGTCCCACTCACTGGCTGACTCTTCTGCCATGGCAATAAAATCTGTTAATGATTGGGACTCTGGGTACAGTTAGCCTACTGCTTTGTGGTGGGTATAAGACACATAGGGTGCGTTCAGACGGGGCCTTTCTGCCGGCATAAACTGCACCGGTTGGAACTGCCTGGCATAAACGTGATCACACTTACCTCAATCTTGCAGATCCCTCCGGTGTATGCCCACTCACACGCTGCGGGTGTCGGCGTTTTGTTTTTTTTAAAAGCACAGTTTGAGCATGCGCATAGGCAGCCATTCAGAGAATTGCGATCTTTGTGCATGCTCAAACCCCCCCCCCATTACATTTAAACTTTAAAGGTAAGGACTTACCTTTAAAGTTTAAAGCCCAACCTGGCCTCCCTTAAGTCCCGGACTCCACCGGGAAGTTAAACTAAGGGATATTTTTCCCCCTTAACAAACGCTCAGGGCGAAGCTTCACCCGAGCGCATATCACTTACTTTTTAAAAAAAATGGCGGGGGAAAGCCGGAAGCCTCAGGCTTCCAATGGAAATGGCAAGGCACCGGTGAAGAGCGATCAGACGCCGGGGTAAACGGGAAGCCACCGTTGCACTCAGTATACCACCACTTGGGACCTAGTGGCAGAGTGCAACGGTGTAAAGGGCTTTACACCAGTTAGGGACGGGAGGCAGATGTTCGTCGTGTGAATGCCCATAAGTACACCGGTTGGAACCGGCACCCTAACCGATGTAAAGCCCCCGTCTGAACGCACCCGTAGTTCCTGGATAACATTATAATTGTCTGGAAGAATTCTGGCAGGTTAGGTACTCCAGGAAGTTCTGGCAAACAGAGTTTATAGGACATGGTTCCACTGGAGGCTATATTCCTTGCCTGTTAATGGACCTATTTTTAGGAACCCTCTGTCTGGTGCCCTAAATGCTGTCTTTCATTGCCTCTGCATTGGGGGCCTGTGAACTCCACCTTCTGTTTATAGACAGGGAGGTTCAAAGCTTGACTTTCTACAGGATCTTCTAGCCCTACTCAGTTGATGCTTTGTGTGTTCCTCCCTTTATTGACCAGGAATTGGAAGGAACACACGTCTTTCTTAAGAGTGGTCTATTCTCATTCTCCGATTAATGCATAAGTGTTTCTTTTTTATCTGAGGGAATGTCTGAAGCCGGTTCCACCAAGCCTGACTCAGCTCCTTAACTGCATTTATTGATATACTTATTGTTCTATTAGCCTTTTAGTGTTTTTGCAATCGTAGTGGTAAACAGATCCATAACAATGCCTGTGGGTGTAGCTGTTCATGTACATTTAGCACTGATGAAACCTCCATGTAGGAAAGTATCTCCAGATGTGCCTACGTGGTGCTCTGATACTAACATACAATGTCCTCTCAAGGCCATGGCCAGGGGAAACTGATGGATAGTGGGCTAGGAGCAAACTTTTATCAAAAAGGAGTGCTGGAAAGCACTGGATTCTGCTGATATTAAGTTATAATTTAAGGCAGTGAACATGTGCTCTACTGGCAGCTATAAAGATTCAAATCATAAAGTTTTACAGTGGAACGGTTTCTGTAAAAGCATCGTTACAAAGTGGGAACTGTGCCTTTATTTCTTATGACATATGGGCTGCTTGCTTCATTTTGGTTTCAGCACCATTTAGTGAATGGGTTGGGGTGGTGTATGGGAGCGTCTTGGTAATTGAAGTCAGGCCTTTTCTCTCCCCCACCTTTACCCCCTCCCCCCCAATTAACCAAGTTCTTTGCTAGAAGTTGTGGCAGCTGCCCTGCATCAAGGCAATGATTTGCCTTATACAGTTAGAATACTTTTGTAATTAACAATTTTAACTTTTCAGAGCACAGGAGTTTAGGACATGGGGCTGTCTTACATGTTTTATTTTTCTCTTCCAATAAGATTTTATTTCATTCCATTAAAACCCACATTTTTTTTCTGCCTTCATGTTATTGTCTTCATTCTAACAGCACTGTGGGTTGGATCCTGCCTAGATTTCTGCCTCCTTTGGCAGCTCAAAATGCCACTCCTGTAGGAATGCGGAGCCTCAGGAAAAGTTTGGGGGGATCAGAGGTCTCCCAAGGGAAGGGGGAATCAGCAAAAATCACCTCCCTTCTTATGCCTGTGGAAATCTAGACAAGATCCAAGCCACTGTGTGTTGTGTGTCTATTCCAGAGCAGAGATGTTCCAAGTCAAGAAATGAACTGTAGCTTATGCTGCTCTAAATGTAACTAGGCAAATGTATTTGATTGATTTCGTGATTCTCTCTTATTGGACACTTGTCATTGGTCTGGGGTAAACATCCCTGACTACAAATGCAAGAGGTGTTTACATCCCTCCCTTTTCTAAGGTACTATTTGGAGTGAATGACAGTGGATTGAACATAAGAAGAAATGTCTTCTGGGATGTGACCAGTGGGCCATCTGATCTAGCGTCCTGTTTCACAAGTGACCAACCTGTGGGTGTTTGCCTTCCTATTTCAATGAAAACCCCAGTTAGAAAAGCTGGAGGAGCAATGCCTGTCTGTTTTGGCAACTTTTTATATTTCCCCGAGGAGACTTGTTCAAGATTCTGAGAACTGTACTACTCAAACAAGTGCGCATGACTCAGTCACTAAAAAGGGCCATTTTCTCCAGGGGAACTGATATCTAGTCTGGCGATCAGTTGTAATGCTGGGAGATGTCTAGGCCCCACATGGAAGTTGGCAACCCTGTGGGCTGGAATTCTGCAGTACTGCAGGGAATTCGAGAGCACATCTTGCAGCTGGTTTCCATGACTTCCTCATACTTTGCACAGCACCCGTAATGTGGACAAGGGGCCACTTTTTGTTCACAGCCCATGTATTGGATAAGTCTCTCCTATGAAGTGGAGAGAATCTCTCATAGTTGTGCATCTGATGTTTTGCTTTTTTTTCCTCTGCAGCAGGGGATATTTAGCTAGAGAAACAGATCTTTTGGAAGAATGATTTAGCATGCTGCTTTAAGTATAGAAATACTGTACAGTATATAGGTAAATTTCAGAAGAGATACTAGCTACTGAAATAATTAGTAACTGAGTTTCAACAAGAAAATAAATTAATGAATTAAAGATTAGGAAAGGCATATCCTTCAGAACAACGTAATGAAGCAGTGGTACATAGACAGACCTTGGAAAGATAACTCCTAGGACAGACACTGAGATTGTGATCTCCAGAGAGAAGTGGAAATAAATTTGTTGTGGTGAGTTAACTGCCAGAGCCAATACATTTCTAAACCAGTCATAATATTTATCTCACTTGCCAGTTCCCAGGAGGCCTTCAGCCAGGAACTCCCTGCCTGGTTCCTCCCAGTTTCTTACATGTCGGGACCCCTTCTGTGCCCCCCCCCCAGGCCATCATGGTTTGGATTCTGCTGGCTGCTTCCTTGCTTGCCAGCTGGCCTGATGGCTTCTGAGGTTTGCTCTTCCCCAGTATTGTCTTTTTTGTCCTGGTGCTGGGAGATGATCTCATCAAGCTGGAGCCTGAAACTGTGGGTCCCAGGAGGGAGGTGGTGATGTCCATGTCCAGTTGTTATGACTACTTGCTGTCCAGGGTCCTGTCCTGGGATTTCTGGCCAAGTTGACAGTGGCTGCCAGAGGTACAAGGGTGGTGGTGGTTGGGTCCTATATGGCTCCTGCAGCGTTGGGGAAGTCCTCAGCTTTACCTCAGGTACCTTGACTGAGACATTTCATGATATCTACTTAAGGTCTGAAATATTAGAAATGTCTGTGAAGGAGTGTTGAGATCCTGAAGAGCAGTTCTTTTGTATTAGGCTCTAGCAGCCTTTTGTTCCCTAAGAGAGGATGGATTCCTGGGATTGCTTTTGACTCTGTGGATTCTATTTTGTGGGATCTGTAGAGCCATTATGATGTTACAATAAGGGTAACTACCATACTTCTCATTGGCCTACAATGAAGATAAAAGGTATGCATTTGGCACATGTTTAGATTATGCTTGTATCTTTGGCCTGTCCAGTAGCGGTTAGCTGGCAGGTATTCAGGAGGGTTGAGATTCCCTTGTGTGAACTTGCAGAATCCATGCCCAAGTTAAAATAGTGTGTGTAGAAACTAGGCTCTGCCAAACTGTCTTCATCACTTCTTCGGTGGTCATATAAGCATCTGGGTAGATTTGCAGGGCTCAGCACGGGGATGGCATGGCCCTGCTTCCTTGGAAGAGCAGATCAATAACACAGGCGGGTGATAGATGAGGAGAGTTAGGGATGGATAATCTGCTGAATTTACATGACCCTGGGTGGCCTGTGGAAGGCTGCTGTTTTGTTAAGAGATTTTCAATTTAGGTGGCGCTTGCTGTATTTTAAAAATGTCACAGGACACACATCCAGATGGCTGACAGAGGCTAGCTGTGGTGGTACAGGGGGGTACACAGTTATTGCCTCCCTAGGTTGCTGTGCTGACTTCTACTTTACACATTTCTGAAAGGGATAGAGGTTTCTAACCATTAAGAGAAAACCTCCCACAGCTCCCCATTTTTACGAAATCTTAGCAAAGCTCTGTTTTGTTTTAATGTGCCTTTACTGTGATTACAGTGTGAAACAACTATCCTATTTCTTGTGTCCTTTGATACTCTCCTTAAACATTAAACCATCAGTCATTGCCGCTCAAAGGAGTGCCGTATTAAGGAAGTGCATAATTGTAGACAGTGCCCACAGGGAAGGAAGTTATCAAGATATTGAGGGCATATATCTTTGTTCTCCACTTGCCCCCAAACCTGAAATTGTTTAGGTGTTAATGATAGGACATGGTTAAAATGATGGGTGGGTGCCGTTGCCTTCAGGATACATTGATATGAGACTGCACAGGTGACTTGATGGTGGGCTGTTCTCAACTTATTCCAAAACAATATAGAAAATTCTGTATTCCACTTTTGAGCTTGGAATCTCATATCTCCCCCTTCCTCCATGTTAGTGCCTAAATAGAAGCTTTGGGATTTGATCCTCCCCTCCTCAGCAGGTTGCCAGCTTATGAAGTGGGCTATCTGCGACAATGGAGTTGGTTTAAAAAAGTGTGGGGGGGGATTGTGTCTGCATCCTTTTGAAGAAGAAAATAGGCAACATTTGCAATTGGAAAGTCCCATCTCAGACTGCTTAGCTGCTTTGCAGAGCGCAAACATCTCATACATTATTTGTGGGCGTCATCAGTGCGAATCTCTTTACTACTCAGGGCTTTAATTTTTTTTCATAATGGATAAAGAAAAACAAATTCAAGTGAAAAGACCTGCACTGACACAATAATAAACAACAAATATAGAAAGTACTGCAGTAGTTACTTCGTGTGCATGCAAGCTGAGAAAATGAAGTATAAATGTTACGCAAGATGGCATTTTCCAGTTCTGACAGAGTTTTATGTCAGTGCATGCATACATGTAAAATAATATATACATCATTATACTAAAAATATGATGTACAAATGAATAACTGTACACAACAGGATTTCAGTGTAATGTGTTTCTCTGTATCTTATACATAACCACCATTATGATGAAGACTGTCTTTATATTTCCCAATAGTGTTGGCTGAAATTTTTTTCACTTTCTGTTTTCTGGGATGGAATATCCAGTTATCACTGTAAGATATGAGAGATAAAGTAGAGAAACCCCCCATGTTGCTGTAGTTAAGGAACTAGGCTGCTCAGCCTTTAAAATAAAACTCTCCCCGTGTCTCCCCCTGCATTTGTTGTCATCACGGTGGTACCCTCCTTACTGTGTTTTAATTCCAGTCTCTAATCTCAGTGCTTCTGTGATAAATTAATTGTAATGATAGAGGCCACAGTTACGAGGGTTGCTCCGCTTGCTTGTAATCTGAGCGACAGGTTTAGGGCCTCTGCTTTATTTAAGATGCAAGGGTAATTACATGGGAGTTCGCATATGCAGGCAGAGAGATATGATTCATTCTCCCAGCGACGGCCATGACACAGCTGTTTGTCGGATAAAATAGAGGAGCCGTGTTGTTACAAAATGTTCTCCTTATTATACCTCATTAAAAACAAGGCTGTGATAAGTCAGGCCTGGCAATGAATAAAACGTATTGCCCCCTGTAAATGCTGATAGGAAGGATGGGGCTCGTCCAAGCAGTATTGGGTCATTTATTTATTTCTGAGACATTTCCTTGACTTTCTCCCTCTTCTCTTCCTGTACCTCAGCATTGTGCACTTGCTGTCTGACAACTCCCCCCCCCAAGATTCTACCCTCTTTCTTACTCATATTTTTTTCCCTTTCTGAACTGGGTGTTTCCCTGCTTTTTCCAAGTGTTAACAGAGAAAGCAACTAGAAGCAATTAGCAAAGATGTTTACCAAGAACAAAAGAAAGGATTTGTTCTTCTCAGCCCAACACAAGTTGTTCCTCTTCACCTTTATCAAAAGCAACAGGCAGCTAGAAAGGTAAAGATCATTATGGGGCCTGACTCCTTCAAAGGCAGACTGAACAAGAAAAAGGCCCTTCTTTTCAGGCAAGAGAAAATATCCTCCTTTCTTCCCTCCCCCCACTTCTGCTTCCTTTCTTGTTTTATATTTTTAATAGCCTTAAAGTTTAAAGTGGTGTGGGTTTTTCTCTCTCTGTTCTATCCCATCCTGAAAGAAAACAAAAAAGTTGAAACAATAAAAAGGCAATGGGGAAAAAAGGAAGTGACTTCTGAGAATGGCATCAGGGTGAGCTGTCGAGAAGAGGCCTCTCTGAACCGGCTTGCTGGAACAGCTGCATAAATCCTGTGTCTGCAAGAGTGCCTGGGCCCTGGTGTTCAAAGAACGGTTTTGGCTTGTGTGCTTGGGCTTCTTTTCGAATGCATGCTTTAAAGTGTCATGCTCTGCTGGGCTGCTAGGGATTTAGATTAATTATTAATTTCTTTGTCACTTTTCTGGCCTAAGGGTGCTTTTTATACTTGATTTTATGGAGGGGGAGAAATTGAATAAGTGATGACTAAAATCCTCTTCCTCTAACATCTGCTAAAACCTCCACCAAGAAAGTGAGAATGAAATTCTGATTTTGCACTGAGCACAGTTGAGGCTTGCTCTTCACATTTTGACCATATTAGAATCCTTTGAAATACTTAGGTGAGAGGTATAGTTTGCCCTGTGCCCTTGAAAACTGGGAGATTATCTGAAATAATCTCATGTACCTAACTGCATAGTAAATTGCTATTCTAAAGGAAGGAGGAGATAGTTGGATTGCCATAGAAACTAGTAGTAGTTTACTATGCCCTATGATTTTAAAAGAAAGCAAAAGTCTTCTAGATCAGACCAAAGGTCTATTGAGTGTAGTTACACAAAACACGTCTCTATTTTGCATGCTAATGTATATATACAAGTATGATCTGTCATTCTGTTTCATTGTCTGACGAAGTGTCCATATGAAAGCTCATACCTTGAATACAACTTTCTTGGTCTTAAAGGTGCTACTGGACTCTAACTTTGATCACCTTCTGATTTGGCTCATGTCATGCTTGCTGGTTGTCATTAGGAATCAGATTGATCATCAGGCTGTTCAGATCTGTCTAAATTTGAATGTGTTTGCTGGATTAGACTATTTCTTGCATGTTCTGTCTACTTCCATCTCTTTGTTTTTGCCTCCAGTTGTTTTTTTTTAAATAGAGTTAAAAGAAAAAAATGAGATTTTTGGGTTGAGATGTACTACTAAAATGTCTCTGTGTGCCTTTGGTGTTTGCCTATGAACCTAGCTAATCTAGCTATGAACCAAGATAAATTCTTGTTCTTTAGATCACTTCATGAATAGATGCTATTAACAGCACTGGCACAATAGGCATATCCAGTGTCAGTCATTTTATGGATACATTCAGCTGCCCAGGTGCAAAGAGGACGCAAGCTGTGAGTAATTCTGTGCATTACTAGCATGTCAGGTTAATTACATGACCATGGCACTGGCCTGAGTGTGTGTGTGTGTGTGCACAATAAGCTACTGTGCAAGTGAAAAACTGATCCACTTGATGCCAAGCTTGAAGAAGAAGAAGAAGAAGAGAAGAGAAGAGATTGCATTTATACCCCGCCCTTCACTTGGAGTCTCAGAGCGGCTTACAAACTCCTTTCCCTTTCCCTCCCCACAACAGACACGTGAGGTGGGTGGGGCTGAGAGAACTCTGACACAAACTGCTCTTTCAGGACCCGCTGTGCCAGAGCTTGTGACTGAACCAAGGTCACATCAGCAGGTGCAAGTGGAGAAGTGGGGAATCAAACCCGGTTCTCCCAGATTAGAGTCTGCACACTTAACCACTACACCAAACTGGCTCTCTAGATACCAAGGTGATCAAATCAGAACTCATCTCATGCGTAAGAGCTTTTCTTCATGGTTTTTCTCCATCATTTCTGGCCCCATACTGCTTTGGTTTATCCACACACATTTTTGTGCCTTTAGTTTTTGTTTTGGTGTCCCCCCCCCTTCAGGTTCTTTTGAGACCATTTGTACCTCAGTCTATTTCTGGAAGCTGATTTTGAGTTGCTTTTTTCCTTGTGCATAATATTTCTCTGCATGGAGATAAGCCTTTTTCCATATATCTTCCTGAGGGAAGGCACTAGAGCAGAGGGGTCGAACTCATTCAGTACTAGGGCAGAGTCTGACATATATGTCACTTTGTCGGGCTGGGCCATGTGTGCCATAAAATGTAGTGCCAGGTACTGGAAATATTTTACCACTGACTGTGACCCACACCCCTCCTCATCACCTAACTAACCACCCTTTGTTCAATATGCACAAGACGTTTTGCACAGCACAAAGAGCTATTGCCTGATAATCAAGGAAGACTCTTGTGGCTCTTTAAAGATTAATGCATTTCAGAAGCTTTTGATCAGCTGGAGCATGAAGTGCTGCATTCTATTGCCACAGGTGTGGTTTTGTTGTTGTTCAGTCGCAAAGTCTTTCCCAGCATCAGGGTCTTCTCCAGTGAGTGCTGCCTTCTCATTTGGTGGCCAAAGTATTTGAGCTTCCGTTTCATTATCTGGCCTTCCAGGGAACAGTCAGGGTTGATTTCTTTTAGGATTGACTGATTTGATCTTCTTGCAGTCCAAGGGACTCTCAAGAGTCTTCTCCAGCACCATAGTTCAAAAGAATCTATTCTTCGGCGCTCGGCCTTCCTTATAGTCCAACTCTCGCAGCCATACATGACTACTGGGAATACCATTGCTTTGACCGTGTGGACTTTTGTTGGCCGGGTGATGTCTCTACTTTTTATCATGCTGTTTAGGTTCGCCATCGCTTTCCTCCCAAGGAGCAGGCGTCTTTTAATTTCATGGCTGCAGTCACAGTCTGCGGTGATCTGGGATCCCAGGAACATGAAGTTTGTCACTACTTCCACCACTTCCCCTTCTATTTGCCAAGGAGTGATGGGACCGGATGCCATGATCTGAGTTTTTTTGATGTTGAGCTTCAAGCCCACTTTTGCGCTCTCCTCTTTTACCCTGAGCAAGAGGCTCTTTAGGTCCTCTTCACTTTCTGCCATTAGAGTGGTATCGTCTGCATATCTGAGGTTGTTGATCTTTTCCCCAGCAATCTTAATTCCCGCTTGTGATTCATCCAGGCCAGCATTTCGCATGATGTACTCTGCATATATATTAAATAAGCAAGGCGACAATATACATCCTTGTCGTACTCCTTTTCCTATGCTGAACCAATCAGTTGTTCCATATCCGGTTCTAACTGTCGCTTCTTGGCCCTTATACAGGTTTCTCAAGAGACATGTGAGGTGGTCTGGTACTCCCATCTCTTTAAGGACCTGCCATAGTTTGTTGTGATCCACACAGTCAAAGGCTTTAGCATAGTCAATGAAGCAGAAGTAGATGTTTTTCTGGTACTCTCTTGCTTTCTCCATAATCCAGCGAATGTTGGCAATTTGATCTCTAGTTCCTCTACCTCTTCGAAACCCAGCTTGTACTTCTGGTAGTTCTCTATCCACGTACTGTTGAAGCCTAGCTTGTAGGATCTTGAGCATGACCTTGCTAGCGTGTGATATGAGTGCAATTGTGCGATAGTTTGAACATTCCTTGGCATTGCCCTTCTTTGGGATTGGAATGTATACTGACCTTTTCCAATCCTGTGGCCACTGTTGCGTTTTCCAAATTTGCTGGCAAATGGAGTGCAGAACTTTAACAGCATCCTCTTCTAAGACTTTGAATAGCTCAGCTGGGATACCATCACCTCCACTAGCTTTGTTGTTAGTAATGCTTTCTAAGGCCCATTTAACTTCACATTCCAGGATGTCTGGCTCGAGGTCAGTGATTATACCGTTGTGGTTGTCAAGGACATCGAGGTCTTTCTTGTATAGTTCTGTGTATTCTTGCCATCTTTTCCTAATCTCTTCTGCTTTTGTTAGGTCCCTACCGTTTTTATCCTTTATCATGGCCAGCTTTCCATGGAACACTCCCTTGATTTCTCCAATTTACTTGAAGAGCTCTCTAGTCCTTCCCATTCTATTGTTTATTACTTTGCACTGTTCATTCAGGAAGGCCTCCTTATCTCTCCTTGCTGTTCTCTAGAAATCTGAATTCAGTTGGGTAAATCTTTCCTTTTCGCCTTTGCCTTTCGCTTTCCTTCTTTCCTCTGCTATTTGTAAAGCCTCATCAGACAGCCACTTTGCTTTCTTGCATTTCTTTTTCTTTGGGATGGTGGTGATTGCTGCCTCCTGTACAATGTCACGAACCTCCATCCATAGTTCTTCAGGCACTCTATCAAATCTAGACCCTTGAATCTATTCTTCATGTCTATATATTCATCAGGGATGCGATCTAGGTCAAACCTGAATGGCCTCATGGTTTTCCCAATTTTCTTTAGTTTAAGTCTGAATTTTGCAATGAGTAGCTCATGATCTGAGCCACAGTCAGCTCCAGGTCTTTTTTTTTACTGATTGGATAGAGCTTCTCCATCTTTGACTGCAAATTATATAGTCAATCTGATTTGTGCGGTAGCCAAAGACAGATGGCAAAGTAGTATTAACCAGGGGAACCCAACAAGCCCTGCCTTAAAGAAACTGCTGTGGTCAACAGGCTTTGGGGAGGGGAGGGGGTGAGGCAGCTGCACAATCGCACACCTCCCTCTCTCAAAGTCCCAAATTCAGCATCACGCTTGAACCACAGGGGGAATTGTGATGCTCTCCAGCACCACAAGCAGCCTTCAAGCGCTGCCACTCTCCAAAGATGCCAGCTCCACTTTAATTGTCTTTTGCAGACTTTTATTTCCTGCCAGCTCCACAGCATTATCCAACCACCCAAGATTTACTCCCCTTGAGTGAGCACTCAGTCACACATTCAGCGCCTGCCTCTTCTGTGTGCAAGCCCAGTACGCTTTTCTTGAACACATCCTCCCGTCCCTGACATTTGCCTCACTCCCCACCCCCCACTTCCATTCAGACTGTTATATAAGTCAGCACTTGCTTGCAGGGAACATGGGGAGCATGTGTGAGTTTCAGCTTCACCTCTTATTTAATCCCATGCTGCTGAGGAAGGAAGACAGGAGAGGAGCTGCACACATTTGGGTCAGCAGTTTAGCAGTCTTGTGCTCACCCAACACAGCAGGCTTCCTCTGCCCCCAACCCTTGGCATTCTCCACATGTTGAGCCCCTTAAATAAGCACCGGGCTTTTCTCTCTTGCCTGGCCCACCCAGTCGCCCCATTTATAAGTGGGCACATTTGGTGAGCCAGCCAGCGGCTTTCCACAGGCACCTGTGCATGTGGGCGCTTTCTTTGGACTGTCTGCAAGTGGGAAGCTGCTTGGCTGGGCTCAGGGAGGTGGGGGCCAAAGAATTTCTGCCTGCCGCACATGGACAGCCAGCCGTCTTTCCAGCAGCCCAGGCAGCAGAGGCAGCAGCCCAATGCGCTGTGGCTGAAGGAGATAGCAGCAGCAAGCAGCACATCCTGGCCCAGCGTCTCAGCCAAGGGCAGCAGGCAGGCCCCAAGAGGACAGGCTGTGCAGAGCTTGGGGACAAATCAGCCCTCCTTGTCCCTTATGGTTTGGCAATCCCTGGAGATCTGGGGGAAGATTCTGGGGAGGGTCCTTGTTTGGGGAAGGGAGGCACCTCAGCAGGATGTTTAATATCCTAATATAGGTCCTTCTGGTCCACATTCAGGCTGGTTTCCTCCCAGCTGCTCGTGGGCCGGATAAGAGTCCTGAATGAGTTGGTTCCGCCCCCCTGATCATATGTTTGACACATCTACACTAGGCTGGCAAAAGGAGATTTTAAGGAGCGAGTTGTTAAAAGCATCAGGAGAAACAATAAACATTTTAAAAAATATCTAGAGCAGGAAACCAGCCTGAGAAGCAGTGGGGTTTTTGGATGACAAAGGAATAAAGGGATTGCTAAAGGAAGATGGGGAGATGGTAGAGAAGCTCAATGACTTTTTTGCTCTTGTGTTCACCGTGGAAAGTGTGGAGCATGTACCCATGCCACAGCCCCTATTTTCAGGAAGGGAGTCTGAACAACAGAGCCAAATTGAGGTGACCAGAGAGATGAAGTTCTAGATCTATTGCGGAACTTAAAAACTGATAAATCTCCAGGTCCTAATAGCGATTGTTCTTAAGGAACTCAGATGTGGGATTATAGATCTGCTAACCCATATATGCAACCTATCACTAAATTCAGCTGCTGTACCAGAAGACTGGAGAGTAGGAAACGTGACACCAGTTTTTAAAAAGGGATCTAGAGGGGAACCAGGAAATGAAAGGCCCGTCAGCCTAATGTTTGTCCAAGGCAAATTAATAGAAACTGTAGTCAAAGATAGAATTATTAAACACATAGAGGAGCAAAACCTGCTGAGGGAAAATCAGCATTGCTTCTGCAAAGGGAAGTCCTGCCTCATCAACCTGTTGGGAGTTCTTTGAGAAAGTGAACAAGCACGTAGACAATGGTGACTCGTTAGACATTATAGACTTGAACTTTCAAAAGGCTTTTACCAAGGTACCTCACCAAAGACTCCTGAGTAAATTTAGCAGACATGGGAAGAGGACAGGTTCTCTTATGGATAAAAAAATTGGTTAATTGACAGGAAGCAAAGCGTAGGAATCAATGGACAGTTCTCACAGTGGAGGGAAGTAAGCAGTGGGGTCCCACAGGATTGGTATTGGGGCTGGTACTATTTAATTTATTTATCAATGATCTGGAATTAGGGGTGAGTAGTGTAGTAGCCAATTTTGCAGATGACACAAAATTATTCAGGATGGTGAAAACCAAGGCTGACTGAAGAGCTCCAAGACGACCTCCACAAACTGTGTGAGTGGGTGATAATGTGGCAAATGAAGTTGAGTGTTGGCAAGTATAAGATGATGCACATTGGGACAAAGAATTTCAACTTCAAGTATAGGCTAATGGGGTCTGAACTTGCTGAGACTGAGAGGGGAAAAGATCTTGGGGTAGTAGGGGATAGCACAATGAAAGTGTCAACCCAATATGCTGCGGTGGTGAAAAAGGCAAACTCTGTATTAGGGATTATTAGGAAAGGGATTGAGAATAAATTGGTTGATACTGTAGTGCTCCGTATAGATCTATGGTGCAGCCTCCTTTGGAATACTGTGTACAGTTCTGTTCACCATATCACAAAAAAAGACATTGCAGAGCTGGAAAAATAACACAGGAGGACAGTCAAGATGATTAGGGGGGGTGGAGCACCTTCCCTATGAGGAAAGGCTGAAGAGTCTGGGACTTTTCAGTTTAGAAAAGAGACAACTGGGGGGGGATGTTGATAGAAGTTTACAAAATTATGCATGGGGTGAAGAGAATTTACAAAGAGAAACTTTCTCCCTCTTCCTACATACTAGCACTCAAGGGCATCCAGTGAAGCTAATGGGCAGTAGGTTCAGGATGGCCAAAAGGAAATACTACTTTACCAGAAAGTGATTAAAATGTGGAATTTGGTGCCAGTAGTGATGGCCACAAGATTAAACAGCTTTAAAAGGGGATTAGATAGTTTCACGGAGGATAAATCTATCAATGGCTACTAGCCATGGTGACTGAGGGGAACCTCCACATTCAGAAGCACTAAGCCTCTGAATCCCAGGGCCAGAAGGCAACATCATGGAAAGGCCTTGGCCTCTGTGCCCTGTTGTTGGTTATCCAGAGGATCCATTTTACAAGCCCTGCGGAACTGCAAAAGGTCCCGCAGGGTCCTGATGTCCTCCGGGAGCTCATTCCACCAGTCTGGGGCTGCCACAGAGAAGGCCCTGGCCCTCGTCACCGCTAGCCTGGCTTCTTTAGGGCCCAGAAGGGCCAGATGGTGTTGGGATCCAGATCTTAGTGCCCTCTGGGGAACATGTGGCGAAAGGCGGTCCCTCAGGTAAGTAGGTCCCTGACCATATAGGGCTTTAAAGGTCAAAAACAGCACCTTGAGCTGAATCCAGTATGCTGTTGGCAGCCAGTGCAGCACTTTTAGGGTGGACTGGATGTGCTCCCGCACAGGAAGGCACAGCAACAGCCTCGCCACTGCATTCTGCACCAGCTGCAGCTTCTGGATCTGGGAAAAGGGCAGCCCCATGTAGAGAGCATTGCAGTAATCCAATCTCGAGGTGACCATTGCATGGATCACTGTTGCCAGAGCATTGCGTTCAAGGAAGGGAACCAACTTCCTAATCAGCCGTAGATGGTAAAAGGCTGCCTTGGCAGTGGCTGCTACCTGGGCCTCCATCGTTAAGGAGGCATCCAGGAGCACTCCCAGACTCCTAACCTCCACCGCTGGCACCAATGGCGCCCCATCGAAGGTTGGGAGTCGGATCCCTAACCTTGGTCCACTCTGACTCAGGCACAGGACCTCCATCTTTGTCGGATTCAATTTCAATCGACTCAGTCTAAGCCAACCAGCGACGGCTTTCAACGCCAGGTCCAGATCTCCCGGACTAGAGTCTGACCGGCCGCCCAACAACAGATATAGCTGGGTGTCATCAGTATACTGGTGACAACTCAGCCCATGCCTCCGGGCAATCTGGGCGAGGGGGTGCATGTATATGCATAGATAGTCATCCTTCGCTGCTTCCTCCTACCCACTGATATTCATTAGGATACTGGCCATGCACATGGAGAGTCTGTGGGTAATAGCAGTTGATAGAACTATCTTCCATGAATTTGGTTTATCTTTTTAAAGAAGTCGGTGGTCATCATCCCATCTTGTGACAGCAAATTCCTTAAGTTAATTATACATTATGTGAAGAAGTACCTCAGTAGGTACTATTATCAGGACAGCTTCCTGCCAGGAAAATTAGACCAGAAGAAATGGAAGGGAGTAAAGAACTGTATAGTTCAAATTACACTCATTTCACATGGTGATACAAGAAGATGCTTTTTGTGTAATCTCCCTCACTGTATATGATATTATCCCCTGCTTCCCCAACAGTCCCAGAACACCAGTGCTATGTTGTGGTTAGAGTGCTGGGCTAGAGGTGGAAAAACAAGCCATGAAACTCACTGGATAACCTTGGAATTATCACTCTCTCTCCTAACCCAACCTACTTATGTTTATTATTGAGAGGATAAAGTGGAGAAGAGGGGAACCCTGTGCATTAGTCTGAGAACCTAAGAAGTGTGAGAGCAAAATGTGATTGACTGATTGAAAACAGCCAGCAATAACACCTTTGCTAAGCCTAGGATGATAGACATTGCCTGGTCCATGTGAATAAGCCATAGGAATCTGAGGTGGGACTGAATCTGTTATGAAAATTTCCTGTCTCTGAGCATATTTCTGGACCAGATGTTTCATCATTTGGGGTCTATCTGGAGGGTCTGACCTAGGCAGAGAACTTTGTTTGTGATTTCTGGCTGATTTGCTTCCTGTTACTATACTGCATTATAGATTTGCTTCCTACAATTTAAATATTAGCATTTTGTTCAGATTCTACATCTGTTCTTGTCTTCTATGCTAATGAATTTTTTTATCATTTGAGTAGAGTTTCAATTTGTGTAAACTGCTTTGAATGTTTTACTGAGGTATAAATATAAATAAATAAATAGACTCCTCTCCCCCATCTGAGTACAACCCTTCTTCCTACCCACAATTATTGATCTCTAAAATCCTCCTAAGAGCCAGATCAGACAATCTATTTCCTGGATCATTTGTGCAAAATAGTGTGAAAGGTCTGCATATAAAAGCAGTGTAACTCCAAGTGACAGCTTCCATGAGAATGGAGTTCTTCATTGCCAGCATGTCCTTATTGCACAAGCTGTTGCTGAGACTTCCATGACCATGGTAATCTATTGTTACATTGTGTGTGTGCATGAACTGTTAGTTTGCAGAAGACTAGCAGGTAGACAGATTGAAAAGTGCTTTTGATTTGCCTACATATTATGTGATATCCTTATTTTCCGTAAAAAGGGCATGGATGTCCTATTGTTTATTCTGCAGTTTTTTATACCTGTTGGAATGCCAGATGCTTATTTACTTTCTTACCTGAGTGTAACTGCTTCCTCAAAAAGGACTAAGGACTCCTTTGGAGCCTGAGGAACTAGGGTTGCATTCCTCAGAATACTCTGTTGGGTGTTAGCTCCTTTGAATAAAGTGGGACTTAAACCTGAGCAGACTTGCATAGGATTGCTCTCTAAGGAACATGTTGTAACATCTAAGCCAGGATGGTTCTTTGCTTGTGAATGCAGAAAGCCCAGTATTCTCTGAGTGATAATGGATCTTCCAGATCACAGTAGATATCTTTCCGGTTCTGATACCTGAGATCCTTTTGTTGGAAATAGGATTTGAATTTGGAATGCTATCCATGCAAATCACATGTTTTATGAGTGAGCTATGGACCCTCCTTCTTGGACCCACATCAGTGTCAAACTTTGGTTTGATACAACTTAAACTATAGTCTTGGGGGTGGGGGAGCACCTTGTATTAAATCATTCCGGAGGGATAATCATATTAGTGTGTTGCATCAAAATAAAGCAGGTGTCCACTGGCACTGAAAAGACTAATCAGCTTTATTCCACCATAAGCTTTAGTGAGTCAGAGCTAACTTCATCAGATGTATGAAGTGAATTTACGTTGGAATAGATTTTGTTCGTCTTTGAGGTGCCACAGGATATCTGTTTAGTTCTTTTGGATTAAACATGAAAATTCCAGCTGCTTCTATAAATGAATGAATGAGATATTGTTCTCTATCTACACATGATAAGTTAGTGACAATACCCTGCTGTAAGTGCCGGTGTAAAAGAACGTTGACACAGCTATTTCAGGCCAGAGTCCTTGAGAGTAATCTAAGGTGGGTTTCTTGGGATTGTAAGAAGTACCACAGGGTGCAAAATTCCTTGGAAGATTATGTGGCACATGACGACACTGCTAAATGTCCAGACAAAGCTTCAGGGCCTGTGGGTTGGTCACAGCTTGCTTACACCATAAGATTGTGATCTAGAAGCCAGCAGAGTGAGCTTCAGCATGTGCAGTGGGCCCTCTGAAATACCTCAGTCAAAAGTTGTGTGTGACTGCACTTCAGAGTGGCATCTGGAGAACTGGACTGGATCCAGTGCTGTGTTTCTATAGATGGAAGGACTTCCACCCACAGAGCATGACTTCCTTCGCTCCTTCCCTCGTGCAGCAGCCCATGCTGCCCCACATTTCAGAGTGTGGTGGGAGGGGGGAGCCAAGAAAGCCGTATTCCTGAGGCAGAAGTCCTTGCATGCACAACAACTCGGTGCTGGATCCATCCTAGTGTTTGTTTCTCTGGAGTCCTTTAATCAAGTCAGAGTAAAACTGATCGAGATAAATTCCTGAGAGTAAACCCTGGTGGCTGTACAACTGCCTCCAGTCATTGACCTTATAGATTGTATAACTTTATGTAACGAAAGGCAGAGCGTTAGGAGCAAGTCAAGAAGTCAAGTGAGTGAGGAATGTGTGTGTGCATGCATGCATGCCCATGTCTGATCAGTCCTATCTCATGGAGCTGACTGCAGAATAGCCAAAGGTCACCAAATGGTGTTTGTCTCAAAGGTTTAAAAAGCAGGTGAGTAAATCTTGTGGCTAGCTTTGTGAATGCAGGGCTCTTTTGTATTGCATACAAAAGTTTCCAGCTCTTTTATTTTTGGTAGGGGTGTGTGTGTGTCTCCTAATTTGCTGGATCCCCAGTATTAGTGGCAGGGGGGCCGGGAGAGGGGACAATGGGCTTTGTCGGGGCTGGGTTTCCCTCTTACACAGCCTCAGTCTAGGGAGGGGGGTTGTGGAAGTCAAGGAGGCTTTGTCTTGAGGGTTTTATACACTCTCTTTTTGAGGTAGGGAAGGGTTAGTGGAGCTTCTGAATTTCAATCAGCTTGAGCTTTTGAAAAAGTTAGGGGTTTTGTTGAAGAGGGGGAAAGAGGAGTTACTTTCTAACGTGTGCTAGTATCTGTGAATGTTCTTTTCTCAGTTGTTTTTCTGGTACCCCATTTGCTCCACAAATTTAGAGCAGTAATACGTATTCTTCCAGGTATTGGTGCAGTGTGGCTGTTGTGGGCAGCTGCATTGTGGTTGCTTTTCAGAAAAGGGCAGCAGATGCTGGTGGCACATAGAAACCATTCCATGTGGAACATGGACTTCTTTGAATGGGCCTCTTCCCAGTCCAAGCCAGGCCCGTAGCTAACACGTGGCCCACGAGGCCTGACCCCCTCGCGTTTCTTCTGGGCCACCTCCCTCCCAGGCTGGGCCACTTTCCCCTTCGGCTGCTTCCCTCCCGGCTTCTAGAGATCCGGATCAGCTCAGCTTCAGAGCAGATCAGCTTCACTCCTCCCAGCACCTTAAGCGATGCATGCGCTTTGGGACGTGGCGATTTAAAAAGCGACAGAGCGAGAGGCGCAACTGGCTGCCCCTCTCCTGGTTTAGGAAAGTGTGGACGCCCCCCCCCCCCACACACACACAAGCCCACCTCAAACACATGATGCGGCCTGACTATAGGGGACATTGCTTGGAAATAAGACCTAGGGCGATTCTGCATCTAACATTCCCTCCACATTTTCTCAACTGGGAGGTAAAAGTGCCGGCAGAGTCAGCAGCAGTGTACCCGGCGGGGGTGAGGCATCCCGGGGGAGGCGGCCGTCTGGGGAGTCGCCTTCTGTCTGTCCATGTCAGTCCACCCAAGAGGGAGGGAGGCGGGGAGGCTTGGCAGGGCACTCGCTGGTGGCCAGTCGCCCAGGGAGGTGGAGGGAGAGCACCTGGTGCGCCCGCAAGACCCGAGGGTTCATCTTCGAATGAAGGGTGGGGTATAAATCCAATCTCCTCCTCCTCCTCCTCCTCCTCCTCCTCTTCTTCTACTACTACTACAGAATAATGGACTGTACATTTAAAGTTCACTTAATCATATTCTGAAATGTTAGGCTGGGAGGGGGATTTAAAGATCATTCTGCCCATCCCACCAATACCAAGGCTGTATTGCTCAGGTTTCATGAACCTCTGAGAGGTTTTGATGAGGAATTATATCTGAAAAATATGAAGCCTTCCTTGGAAGTTGGTTCCCCTGTCCAACATTCTTAGAGTCTCTAATATTTAAGATATATCTGCCTTCTTGCATCTTAAAATTGTATAATTTTGTCTTTTTTTTCTACTGAGAAAAACTAACAATAACAGTCCAGATTTGCATAGTAGCTTGTAAATGGAAGGGGGGAGAAGCACTCTCATACTTTTTCTAACCACTGTCTGTGTCTTCTCTGAACCTTCCTAGGTCTTCTCATCTGTAGGGCTGCAAAAAGGATTTTCCAGAGACGGTGTGCTATGTGCTATGTCTACTAAGGACCCCTTCTAAGGAGTGCAAACTATGGGCACACGCCAACATTCTGAATCCCTCCCTCCAATTTGCTTTACTTTCCTATCTGCACAGCTTGTCATACACATGGTGCGTTCTGAGCCTTCTTGTGTGGAAACTGCTCTGTGGTTTTCTCCATTTTTCTTTCTGTGGGCCTTCCAGAACATTGTTTATATATTACTTTTGTTTTGAAAATGTATATCTTGGCTACTTAGTCTGGAATCCTACTAGGCAGCTGCACTTCTACAGCACCGCTACATGTATATTATCTAAAAGCCACACCGATATTCTGTCTCCACTCAGAGGCTGTGGGCAGATGGCCTGGAATCTCCCATTGTGTCTATGCTTGACTGTACCATTCAGCTGCCTGAGAAGTTATCTTCCTTTGTTTTGGGTAGAGTTGTTTAAAATGAAAGCAGTTTCAAAGGCATCCTTGTGCTGTGCTTCCTTGCAGTTGTTCTTGCCCTGCATACAATGTTGTTTTTTTAATGCCCTGAACACAGTGCACTGGTGCACTTTTTTCTAGATTGTTTAAACTCCCAGTTTGCATTGATGTGTAATTACCCTACAAAATCATGACTCCAAGTCAAATCTGTGATATCCAGTGGCTATCTGGTATAATTATTGTTGCACAGACAGTGCTACCAATTTCATTGGGCCATGAGAGAAGTGTCTTTACTGGAGCTTTCACACTGTTCCTGCTTTCTGAATTACAACCTACCTTATGGCCTCTGCTGCCACTGTTAAACAGCAGAGATTTCCTCAGTTTATACATCAAATAAGTTATGACTATATTAATGAGAAAATAAAGATATTGTCATAGGTTGGGTGTGTAATATGCCATCAAGTTGCAGCAGACTTATAGAAGAAGAAGAGAACAGATTGGATTTATACCCGCTCTTCACTACCCAAAGGAGTCTCAGAGCGGCTTACAAACTCCTTTCTCTTCCCCTCCCCACAACAGACACCCTGTGAGCAATGTTCCCTCTAAACTGTGGAGTCTTGTGAGCAAAAATCCTACTCTGTGAGCGTCTGGCATTAAAGTTGTGAGCAAGCGATTTGGCTACTGCATAAATTAGTTTGGTCTGGAGCCATCCTTCCTGAGCTAAGATAAAAATGTGTGAGCCGGAGGCTAAAAAACTGTGAGCTAGCTCACACTAACTCATCTTAGAGGGAACATTGCCTGTGAGGTGGGTGAGGCTGAGAGAGCTCTGACAGAAACTGCTCTTTTTCGAGAACAGCTGTGCCAGAGCTTGTGACTGACCCAAGGTCACATCAGCAGCTGCAAGTGGAGGAGTGGGGAATCAAACCCGGTTCTCCCAGATTAGAGTCCGCACACTTAACCACTACACCAAACTGGCTCTCTATAGTGATCCTGGAGGGTTTTCAAGGCAAGATATGAATAGAGGTGGTTTGCCATTGCTTGCCTCTGTGTAGCAACTGGACTTCTTGGTAGTCTCCCATCCAAGTACTAATCAGGACTGACCCTGCTTAGCTTCTGAGATCTGGCTAGCCTGGCCATCCAGGTCATGCTTGTCACAGTTTACAAACAGATTTTACCAGGAGATGCCACTGAATCTCACAGGTGGTCAGTGCAGTCTGTAACAAAGTCAGAGCGCAGAATACGCCTTGATGTGACCTCCCCAGAGAGTAGCTAGGAACTCCAATTACCATCTCTTGAAAATTCTAGGGAGTGTTTTCACATTACATTAAAAGCCAAAGTAGAGGGAAAGCTTCCAGACATGAAATGTACAGAGTAGTTGTTGGTCCTCCTGCAGCAGCAGCCTAAGGAGTTTTTGTGAGAGTCAGGCCCGTAGCTAGGAAATTTTTAGTGGGGGAGCCCTGGGGAAAGTGGGGGCCCCCCCAAAAGCTCCACACATGTGCACTGATGTCACAAAAAGCGCACTGACGTCACAGCGGGGCAGACCAAACTCTAGGGAATTGGATATTGGCTGTGAGGCTTTTGTGAGCTATTTCGCAGATAAAGTCTTGTTGCTCCGCCGCAATCTGCCTGTCACAGTTGATACAGTGAGCAAACTCAAAGCGCTATGCACGTCTTCGATTCAGGTTATGGATTATTTCAGTCTGCTCAGCGTGGAGGAAGTTGACAAACTGCTCCTAGTGGTACGCCCTACCACATGCTGCCTTGATCCGTGCCTATTGTGGCTAATTAAAGCTGGCCGCGATGGGTTATGTGATGCCCTAAGGGAAATTATCAACAAGTCCCTCATTGAGGGACTGTTTCTCCTGGGGGCGCTCAAGGAAGCGATGGTGCGTCCTCTCTTGAAGAAGCCATCTCTGGATCCGGCCATACTAGCCAACTACCGGCCGGTTTCCAATTTGCCCTATTTGGGTAAAATAATAGAGAGGGCTGTGGCAATTCAGCTACAGAGGTTTTTGGATGATGCTTCCATTCTAGATCCCTTCCAGTCCGGTTTTCACCCAGGACATGGGACAGAGATAGCACTGGTTGCCCTCACAGACAATCTCCGGAGGCACCTGGATCGAGGTGGTTCGGCAGTGCTGTTGTTGTTGGACCTGTCGGCTGCATTCGACACTGTTGACCATCAGCTACTGGTCCACCGCCTCACCGACGCAGGAGTTCAGGGGCTCCCCTTGCAATGGCTTGCCTCTTTCCTCCATGGTTGGGGACAAAGGGTGGCGTTAGGGGAACAGCTCTCCCAGAGGCACCCACTAGAGTGTGGAGTGCCTCAAGGGGCGGTGCTTTCCCCAATGTTATTCAACATCTATATGCGCCCCCTTGCCCAGATTGCCCGGAGGAATGGGCTGGGATGTCACCAGTATGCGGATGACACTCAGCTCTATCTGATGTTGGGCGGTCAGTCTGGCTCCAGACCAGAAGATCTGGACTGGGCATTACAGGCTGTGGCTGATTGGCTCAGACTGAGCCAACTGAAATGGAATCCAACGAAGACGGAGGTCCTGTGTTTGAGTCAGGGTGGTCTGGGGGTAAGGATCCCACTCCCGACCTTCAATGGGGCACCACTGGTGCCAGCGCCGGAGGTTAGGAGTTTGGGAGTGCTCCTGGATGCCTCCTTAACAATGGAGGCCCAGGTAGCAGCCACTGCCAAATCGGCCTTCTACCATCTTTGGCTGATCAGGCAGTTGGTTCCCTTCCTTGAATGCAATGATTTAGCAACAGTGATCCACGCAATGGTCGCCTCGAGATTAGACTACTGTAACACTCTCTACATGAGGCTGCCCTTGTCGCAGATCCGAAAGCTGTCGCTTGTGCAAAATACAGTGGCTAGGCTCTTGATGGGTCTCCCTGCGAGGGAGCACATCCAGCCTGCCCTGAAGGCATTGCACTGGCTGCCAATAGCATACTGAATTCGCTTCAAGGTGCTGGTTCTTACCTTTAAAGCACTTTATGGCCAGGGTCCAACTTACCTGAAGGGCTGCCTTTCCCCATATATATCCCAGAGAGCACAAAATCGATTGGCCCTCCCAGGTCCCAAGGATGCTAGGCTGGTTGCAACCAGGGCCAGGGCTTTCTCGGTGGTGGCTCCATACTGGTGGAATGAGCTCCCAGAAGAGATCAGGGCCCTCCGGGACCTTTTACAGTTCTGCAGGGCCTGCAAGACGGAGCTCTTCCACCAGGCTTTCAACCAGGGCTCTTTTTGTAGAAAAAGCCCAGCAGGAACTCATTAGCATAATAGGCCACACCCAACAGCAAGAACTCATTAGCATATTAGGCCACACCCTGTCAGCACCACTCATTAGTCCATTAGACCACCCCACCATGTTACCAGAAGTGTGGTCATCCAGACACACCCGCCTTTCCCTTATTCTGTTTACCTTGTTTGTTGTCAAAACCCAGGGCTTTTTAAACTCCTTTGCATGTTAGGCCACACACCCCTAATGTAGCCAATCCTAATGATAATAATCCTGCTATTGGGGGTGGCCTATTATGCTAATGAGTTCCTGCTGGGTGTGGCCAACTCGGGAGCCAACCGGAACTCCGTTCCTGTGCGTTCCTGCCCAAAAATAGCCCTGCTTTCAACTTAAAAAAAAAAACCAAATAAAAAAATAAAAAATGCTCACACTGCTGCCGCTGCCAGCACTGTGATGCGCCCCCCCCCCCGGGGTGTCCCTCCCCCCCTCTCCCCCCGTGTGGATAGAGGGCGCACAGTTTTCCTAGCTCCGTATTCAAATGGCCATGTGACGCGGAAACCTAGCAGTGCCGGCCCCCAAACAGGGACTCAGCAGTCAGAGAGAAATTGTTGCTTTTAAATGTACAAGGCACACAGATTTAGCGGCCTCCCACTTCTGCAGAAAGATGAGATTTCAGCCCTCATTGGGCGCAGAGTCCTTGGAATCAGGCTAACAGGAAAAAGCAGGAGGGGGGAGGGGGGAAAACTGACCCAGGAAAGAAAAACAGAAGTGATTATCGGGGAGAGGCAAAGCACAAGCGGTTTGGAGGGGAACAGGGGCTGGGGCTGGACCGATACTGACAGGCAGGCCATTGATTGGGGGTGAGGGGGCTGTGGGGAGGGAGGGGGAGGCGAGGATCAGGGAGGGGCCCTTAAAAACTGCAGGGGGCCCTGCGGTAGCTACTAGCCAGGTGAGAGTGTAGTTTTGTTTATTTCAAAGCCCCTTACAGAGGTAGGCTTGCCAAGTCCCCCCAGGGGGCGGGGAACCCCCCGCCCCAGAGGCCCATTCCCCACCACCGGTGGATCGGGCCCCGGGGGAGCTCCACCCCGACGTGCACGTCACCAGGAAGTGACGCGATCACGCGGGGGCACTTGTGGGCGGGCGCAGTGCACGACACAAAACGCTATGGCTTTCCCTCAGATGGTCATGGCCCCGCCCCCAGCGTGCCCTGCGTGATCACGTCACTTCCGTGTGACGTGGATGCGGTGCTCCGGGAGCGAACTGGGAGTCCCCCGCTCCGGATCGAGGTAATACTTGGCAACCCTATACAGATGGGACTGGTATCTTGGGAGAGCGCCAGGCAACAGTAAATTTATGGTGGCCTGAGGTGTGCCATAACAGGCTGGCCTAGTCTGTGATTTTTCTTCTTTGTCTCATACTTGATTGAATGATTGATTGAATGGTTAACTGATTCAAAGAAGAAGTGGAAACATCCATTTTTCCAGTAGATATAAGCCTTCCTCTTTTCTGTTCCAGCAATGAATTTGTTTTTTATTTTAGCATGAATAACACACTGTGGGATTGCAACACCTGTGCTTATTTTCACAAATTAACTCGGATCTAATTTTGTTTTCCTTTTAATTAAGGCTCAGCTTAACAACTAGCTGTTATGGGCAACACTTAGTTCAAAGTCATGCCTGCTTTATTGTGTTGTAAACTTATATGCAACATGCCCATTTAGATGCCTTTTTTTTTTTTACAAACTTTTTAGAAACTTAGTCATAACACAGTTTCGAAGTGAACAACCAAGGAGCCAGAATGGCAACTTGCAATACATTCAGCTTTAAAGCCATTTGGTAGTCTCTGTGAGATTTTCCTAATTTATATTGACTCCTTGGCATTGATGGTTGCCTGCTGTGTGCAGCAGAAAGCAGAAACTGGCCTCATTGAGCTTCCTTTCTTGCAGCACTGAAATTAATGAATAGTAGATTTAAAGTTGGGTCCCCTTCATCTATGTTTTGTTTTGGTTTACCTTCCTTATTTCTTCATTTCTGGCTTCCAGTTGAACCTAGTCCTTGCCTACTGGACCCCTGTCCCTCTACCTCTGCGCTCTGTTAACTTTATGGCTGCAGCACAGGTTAAGCCAGTGCTAAGGGATTCTCCTGCACACCCTTGTTTGTCTTGCTCTGTTGCCGACAGCTTTTTTCATTATTTATTTAATGTCTTGTACCGTAAATAATGGTGACTTTATGGTTATTAGGAACGGGTTAAGGTACATGCGGGCAGCACCAGGCTGCCTTCAAAAGGAACAGCGCCGGCATAAAATGTTGCGATAATTGCTTTACTGCTGAGTGCTTGGTCTTTATTTTGTGTCCGATTTGTCTCTTAAGCCAGCGTAACATTCTCCCCGCTGCAAAATGCCGAGAGCAAATTGAAGGTCTGAGCGTGAACAATGCAACATGGTGCACTGCTGGGTTTTTCTTTTCTCTTTCTTCATTCCTCTCCCGACCACCCCAGTCCCCCTCCCCTTCTAGCTCTCAGCCCCTCTGCAATTATTACACCTCCCCAACCCGTCTGCGCCATCTGAACTTCAGAGCTACCAATGGCCCATCCAGCCTGGCATTCAGTCCCCAAGAATGATCAATAATGGATGCTTCCAAGGAACATTTACTGGGTGCTACAGAGATGCTGTTAAATAATCCATCCCTTGCAGTTTAATCCATGTTTCTAGCAATCAGACGTTTAGGGGCTATTTGAGCTTGAGGTTGAATCCGCACATACACATTGGCTGATGACTGTCAGTGGACCATTGATACTCTTGTTTGTATCTTTTCCAATGTGATGGGAAGTGAAGATAAAATATCCCACTTGTTTGAAGTAGGTGATGGAGGTAGTGGCAGCCTGTTCAAAAAGGAAGCAAAATAAGGGATGAATTATTGTTCTAGAGCCTGACAAGGCTCTCTGTCCCTGGTCTAAGTGACAGCTCCATGCCAAAGCTCACATTTCAAGGCGCAGGGGGCACAATGTGTAATGAAAATGTTTGCCTCTTTTGAATGTTCAGGAAAGTTGGAATCAACCTGCCTACTTCCCTTTTTGAATAGCTAATGCGGCAATACTTGGAGCTCTTGCCTTAATAAAATTCATTGAAGAGAAGCGTAACATTGTTTAATCATGGGTTCAGAAAAGAGCTTGGGTAAAAATGGTACTGCTTTATTTCTCCAACATGTCAGTTTCTTCCTTTAGATTGTAGTGGTTTAAACAAGAACCTTCTGACAGCAGTCAGGCAGGCCTCCCTTGTTAAATCCTGGCAATGGACGAGAGTGGATTGCAAGTCTGTCTGTGCTGGCGTAGACTAACATTCTTAGTCAAGATTTTTTTTGTACGTGGTCCTGGGCTAGCCATTTGTAAATGGCTTGTGGGTTATGTTTTATCACCTTGGTCCGAGGACTCACCTTGTAGAAGGGGAGTCATATAAGAAACCATCCAGTTACCATCTTTGAAACACATGTAGGGTGTTATCACTGTCTGCCGCATTCTTTCTTCCCATCCTCTGACCAGAAGCACTGGTACCCTACAAGACCTATAAGACCCTGAAGATATATAAAAAATTATGCTTCTGAACTGTTTGTGCTTTTCAGGAAGGGCTCTTTTTGTAGCAGGTACTCATTTGCATATTAAGCGACACACCCCTAATGTAGCCAATCCTCCAAGAGCTTACAGTAGCTCCTGTAAGAAGAGCTCTGTAAGCTCTTGGAGGATTGGCTACATTAGGGGTGTGTGGCCTAATATGCAAAGAAGCTCCTGCTACAAAAAAAGCCCTGCGTGAAACCCCGTAAATTCTAAGTGGGATAATATGAGTATTGTGTTGTATTTGATATGGCAGAGGGCTAGTAGGCCATTTGGAAAGGCAACCATGAGCTTCAGATTGTTTCCCTGCTCTCTCTACTGTATTTATCTTTGTCCTGAGCTTTCAGGGATTTCATGCTGGAAAGAATAAAGGTGTGTGTGTGTGTAGTTTAGATCCTTGTGCACCAGTCTGGCACCAGACATGCTGGGTGTGAGCTTATGATGAATGGATACCATACAGTTGCCAAGAAGAAGTGAACAGAGAAGTTACAAAAGATCCAGCTCCTTAATTTTTGGGTAAATTTTGAAAACAGGAGGGCAAAGCCGGTAGCTTCCCAACACCTCTGGGTGTTAACCTAATTAGCAAACCCCTCAGCAGGTAAAAGGAAGGGTTTCCATCCCCCCCCCCCCCACTCTGCAGGCTGCATTCTGAAACTGTTAACTTTCCATCTTGGTTGACGTGTAAATTGTAATCTTGGCGAGGAACAATAAAGTGTTTGAAATCAGATCCCAGGATCAACCAGTTTTATCAACATAATGGTGGCTCCTAATGAATAAACACAGGGGCTGCAGTGGCTCAGAGGTTAAGATGCTGAGTTGCAGACTGGAAGGTCTGTAGTTTGGCAGTTCAAGACCCGAGTGCTGCGTGATGGCGTGAGCTCCCATCTCTGACCCCAGCTCCTGCCAACTTAGCAGTTTGAAAGCAAGAAATTGCAAGTAGCTAAATAGGTACTGCTTGGGTGGGAAGGTAACAGTGTTCTGTGAGCCTTAGCATTTAGTCATGCCGGCCACATGACCACAGAAGCGTCTTCAAACAGCGCTGGCTCTTCGGCTTGGAAACAGAGATGAACACCACCCGCTAGAGTCGGATTCGACTAGCTTTTGAGCAAGGGAAAGCGTTACCTTTACTTTACCTAATTAATAAACAAATATGAGTGGAAACAGACGAAAAGGATTTGTATTGAATACTGAATTACTTTAACACAAGGCGTTTCTGTGTGTGTGTGTTTCTCGTATGGTGGCTTATTGGAGTAATCCAGTTAAAGAGGATGCTCTTAGATGCTCTCTTGAACTAGGAAATGTGAATAGCGAAGGGGCTAGGAGAGAGAAAGTGGAGGAGGAAGAAGAGTGTGTCTATTTTAACAATCCTAAGGCTAGGGTGGCCCCGAGTGTCTTTTTCAATAAACAAACAAATAAATAAATAAAGGAAGGGCGGAAACTTCCTGACTCCATTATGGTCCTGTAACTGGCCACCAAAGTCAGCAGCAAAATGGCCAGCGCTGCAGCCTCTTCAGGCTTAATGTGTCCTGTTTTCTGACCCTGAAACGTTCTCTTTATAAAAGGATCAAGTTGGGACCATTGTCCCAGCGCCTTGAAAAGAGCGGCACAGAATGTGCTTTTGTATTAACTTGCCTTCCCCCCCTTTTCTGAGCTACTGCCTGCTGTGCCTCCCCCCTCCCATTTTAAAAGGCAACTGGGCAGAGTGGGGAGAGAGAGGCTGGGATGGACAGTGATACAGACAGAGACTGTCTTGATGAACCATCTGTGCTGGGGTGTAGTCCAGTGGAGCTGAAAAATTAAACAGCATTTTCAATTAACTTTCTGTCCCTTTCTTTCTCCAGTGCTTTTTCTCTTCCTTCATCTTGGTTTTGTGTGGAAGGGTTTTTTTTTAATTAACCCTTTAAAATCTGTATCAGGAATTGGGAGTCTGTTTGCATTTAGAACTGCCACTGAGAAAAAAAACCCCATGAATTGCCAGGCTGTGTCTGACAGTTTTAATCCATTAGCTACAATCTCCAAATTCTTACAGAAGAGCCACCCAGTCTCTAGAAGACTTTAAAGTGGATATTTATGGGTTATGGCTACTCTATATTAGTGTGAGGCTCATACCCTGAAGTTGGAATTGTTTGGGAGAACGGTGCAGTTATCTTGATCTTGTACACACAGGGCTTTCTATGACCGTCAAAAGTTTGTTACACTACGTTGTTCTCCTCTGTCCAAGCTCTAGCTTACCTTGTATCTGAATGAAAAAGCAGTCTTGCACTTCTTTGGAACTTGTTGCCTTATATGGAAGAGTTTTCTGACTCCCATTTGTAGACCTGTTACTCGAGTAATATGTACAAATGGGAGTGGAGCCAGGAGTCCATTAGAATTAGGTGAGGTGTATAGTGAGGGTTAATTTGCTCCTCATTATTGAGGTGTGAATAGCCAAAGATTAAGTATCAATTGCCCCTGAGTGTCTGTGCTCACACTTCCGCTAATGAGCTGCCATGCAAGCAGCATCTTTTATGAAGATGTGGTAGAGTTGTAGTAGCAGCAGAATAAGCATAGCTGGTCACATTGCCACCAGCATCAGAACTGACCCAGCCCCAGTACTGGAGCAGCAATTGTACTGATTCTCATTCAGCCTCTGGTGTTGTTTAGCTGTGCAAGCCATGCCATCGACTGCACTGGCAACCGTGACCTTTCCTGAGGGTTGTCAGAGTAGTCCAGGGTGAACTGCATTGGCCCAGTCCCCTTTAGGATTTTTGGGCATAAATGACTTTAAGAGGATTTTCAAGGCAGTTGATCAGAGCAGTGTGACTCTGTTTCATGTCCATAGTGTAGGATTCCATTCCCAATGTAGTGTTGAAGATATCTGTGCAGTTCTTCTCCTTGGAGCTTAAACACCACTAGCAATTGTGTAACTGCCCTGGGACCATGACTGTTCTTTACAAAGTACTACTCTCGACTCTTTGGTGAGTGGTTATTCATTTTGACTTGTTTACATCTTATACTCTAGGAGCACGCGATAACAAGGTTGCTTCCACTGATTCCAAGGTTTTATCCTTCATAAAAGTAGGGACTGTGGGTTTTCAATGCCACTACTCTGTTAGAGCAGAGCAAATGGATCCTCAGCTCTAATGGGCTTAGCTGCATGCATTGTTTTGTCTAATTATAGTGCCTATTTCCTGAGCTTTGTTAGGACCCTTGTCACCTGAAAGTCTGCCCTCACAACAATCAGTCCCTTTCTCAGGTCATTAATAAGTGTATTAAAGAGTATGGTGCTCAGTGCTTCTCCACAGTTAATCTTCTGACTGGACCAAAGAGTGGCCATTCATTCCCATTCCCAGCATTTCTCTTTCTTAGGCACTTTCTGACCCGTGACAATACTTTGCCTCCCACCCTACACTGGCTTCTTTTCCTTAGTATCCTTCTCGTCAAAGGCTTTTTGAAAAGTCCATATAAATTATGTTAGTTAGCTCTCCTCCTCTAACTGTTCTTTGGCTGACAGGCTGATACAATACCAAGAGGAGAAAAACTGAGTTGATTGTCCGTTGCAGATGCTGTGCTGGTTTTGTTCATATCCTAATTGTGATTGTCATCAGGATTTATCATTCTTCATTCTCCCAGCCATTTTACCTGCCATTGAAGGGAATATAGCTGCCTGCAGTTCCCAGGATTCTACCTGCTTTATTTTAAAAGTAGCTTTCAAAATTGTCAAGTCTCCTGCTACAATGCAGACCTCCTGCCCCAGACCCTGCTGCTTTCACTGCTGCTCAGTGGAGCAGTGGGAGAAAAATTGTGGGGGATATTGGCAAAAATGTAGGTGGGAAACTTCAGATTTTCCTGGCTCCGCCTACATGTCAGCTATTTGTCCTGCTTCGGTAGTGGCCATTCCCCCGTTTGCCAGTGGTGGTGGTGGTTTTTTAAAATCAGCGATTGAATATAATTATATTGTTATAACATTTTGACAATCTGTGTATCAGGTACTCTGAATTCCCAGCTATCATGATGTTTAAAACAAAGGTCCTGTCCATACGAGGCCTTTTGGGCTGGGAGCGGGACGGAACGGGGGCGGAGCAAACGGGCACGATCCCACGGCAACATCTGGGAATCGTTGCCTGCCCGTCCCTGTTCCGTCCCAAACGCCGATACCGCGCAGCAAAAAAGCACCACCTACCTAGGTGGTTGTATCCCTTGAAGCAGCTCAAGGTGGGCTGTGGGATCGGCCGGCGCGTCCTTGTGCCACCGCATCTCAGCCCCCAGCCGTACTGCGCATGCTCGAGCATGCGCAGTTCGGCAGCCTCCCCCTCCCATCGGACTCTTGCCGGGGAGCGATGCGCCGTAGCTGAGGGGATCCGTGGGATCCCGCCGCAGCGTCTCAAGTTCAGTACAGCTCTGATTAGCCGCGTTTCAGCCGTCCCATGTGGCAGCAGCCTAAGTCTCTAGTTCCTTTTGTTGCAAAAAGTAAAAGGCAAAAAGTAAAAGGCAAGTATGAAAGCTGGGAATTCAGAGAACCTTATTCAGATTGTTACAATGCTGTAATGATATAATTAAGTTGCCAAATTGAAACAAACTGAAAAGGCCCTGGTGTTGTGGGGTAAGAATAGCTGCTGTTGGGGGACTGGGGCAGGGAAAATGTGGGGAAATTTGCCATGTGAAAGCCCCATGTGGAAGTCCCTCACAGTTTTGGCAAGTATCCTTTAAGATCTTATTTGTTCCTTGATTCACCAGTGAATACCCCCTTTGTTCCTTGATTCACGACAGGGTGTCCACTACAAAATACTGGTGGTTTTTAAATGTTAAAAACTCCATGAAACTGCAGAGCGGTCGGGTTAGAACGGATA
>NW_015164190.1:53552-54836 GCF_001447785.1 Gekko japonicus
CGACTGTGTGACACAGAGTGTTGGACTGGATGGGCCTTTGGCCTGATCCAACATTGCCGTCTCTTATGTTCTTAATATCTGCTTGAGAAATTGGCAGTCCTTGAAGACCAAAATTAATTTTGATTTTTGAATCTCAACTCTTTTCTGCTTTTTTTTGGTGGACTTTTAATTCAGATCTGGATCTTTCTACAAATGACTTCAAACACTTTCCTTCTATCTAACTTTGCTACAAATTTCTACAGTAGGACATGACAAAGTGTTTGGGGCTCGACCTGTGTATTTGTCTATTCACACCATATTGAACATCAAGCCAAGTTCAGTTTATTTAATACACTTTCAGTATCACAAAATAATATACTCTAAACTAAACAGAAGTAAACTGTTGACAGAACCTCCATGCTCAGCTTTGTAATTCATTGATTGTGAACATTTCAAAAGCTGTTGCAAAGTTGGATTGAAAACCCAAGGTAGGATATACAAATGAATAGTTTAGTGTAGAAGAATCCCAAAGTAGATGTCATAACTAGTACATATCGAGGGGGGGGGTGTCACAGTTTTAAGAGCAGATGCTTTCAACTCCCCATCAGGCAGCAGTTTTCCTTTGAACCCTGGTAAGTGAGCCGCTGAAATACACTTGTGGTTTCTGTTGCCTTTCTCCACTACCCTACTAGGACTGCAGAAGAAATGTGTTCTGTATACACTATTTATTCCTCCAGTTCCAGCATGTAAATGCTTTGGATCCTAGCTCTCCTACCAGCCACTTGCTAACTCTGGTCCTTGTGCTTTGTAATGCTATAGAACCTTGATGGTCCCAAGACGGCTGAGACAGCTAGAGCGAGTGACAGCATACTCGTGATGGAGTGACAAGAACATCTATATATCTAATAGCCAAGGTGCCCCCTGCGTGCGGATATCTAAATCTGCACATCGGGGGCACCTGGGGAGCAGGGAGATTTTCCTGCACACTTGGGGCAGTCCCCAGGTGTGCACAAAAATCTAAAAAGTTGAAAAAAAATATAGGGGGGGGATATTTAAATCCCCCCAAAAGTAAAAGAGCGTTTCCTGCGCATGCACAGGGAACACTCTGGGAACTCTACGGCAGACTGGCGGCTGGAAGCCACTCAGGCCTCGCCACCAGAGCCGAGACAGGGAGAGAGGAGGAGGCGAGGGGGAGGAGACCAGCGGAGGGAGAAGAAGGGGGGAGATTGGCGGGGCCCTGCGGCTGGAAGCATCTCAGGCCACACTGCCGGAGCTGAGGTGGGGGGGAGACCAGCGGAGGGGGAA